>NW_020954564.1:7994688-8185556 GCF_900497805.2 Vombatus ursinus | reverse complement strand
GGAGGGGGAAGGGAGGCAGACCCAAATCGGGAAAGGAGGGAGCTCCTCAAAGCCTTACTCAATCCATAATTTAATACAAATGTGGCACCTTCGATCAACTTCATATTTGCTAAACATTCAGAGGCTTTTTTCCCCTTCTTTCCTTGAGAAGATACTCACTGCTAAACATCTCACCATTAGACACAGAAGGAAAAGAAGACTGACACTTGGTGGGGAAGCATCCATTGTCAAGGGCAATCAGAGCTTGCAAGATGATTTTCAATCAGCAGCTCAGGGAGGGCTGGCATCAAACAGAGCAGAAGCCAAATGAACCTTCAGGAATGCCCCTGCCTCAGTTTCCTCATCCCTAAAATAGATATCCATATGGTAAAGATAAAATGAGGTGGCAGGGAGAATGTACCTTGAGAAACCTAAGTATGATACAAAAACAAGTTAATGTTTCAGAAAGGTAGTATGGTATAAGGCCATGAACACTGGACCAGAAATCAGAATACTTTTATGAAGAAAACATTTTGAAGCCCATGTTCCAGTTCTGCAATAGAGGCATAATAATTATGGGACCTGGGCAAATAGTTTGAGGATCTTCTCTTAACTATAGCTGGTATTGGTAAAATGCTCTAGAGTTTACAATGCATTGGACATACATTCCATCCTCACAACAGATCTATGAAGGAGGCAGTGAATTATCATCCCCATTTTATAGATGAGGGAAATGAGGAAGTAGAGTGAATGAACCAAGATCTCACAGCTGACATTACAGAATTAAACAATGTGAATGCTGGTCTGACATTAGAGAATCATTAGCTCAACATCTCTGCTTCCTCTATTTAACAGATGAGGAAACTGAAATGAGGCAAGGTAAGTGACTGGCCCAAGGTCATAAATGTCATAAATGTCAGAGCTGGGATTTAAACTCATGTATTCTAACTTTCTGTTCAGTGTCCATGGCAGGCCAGGACTGCAGGCTGAGGTCTATGATGACCAAATCACTATGTGATAGGGAAGAGGAAGTAAATGAGTGTGGCACTTATTTAATCTCAAAGGTGAAATAATGTCTCTTCCTTTTCCCCAAATGATTTGGTGGTTTTCTGAAGGAGTAGGAGTAGCTACTCATGGAGAAAGCTGACATGCACAATGGAAAGTGCTCTAAATATTTTTAAAGAGCTCTAAAGAGAAATTTGATTTTCTCTGGGACTCCTGAGAATCTTTAAGAGTGGATTTGTTTGGGTAAATTGCAAGTGAGTCTCCTCCCGTGCACACCTGGGAATGGTTGTTTAATTGGACCACACCTGGTGCTGATTATGTCTTCTCCTGCCTTGTTTCTCATTTGGTGCTTTGTGTCTGGGCCTCAGTTAGTGAAGGGTGGTGCCAGAGAATGCCAGCATTCTGAAAGCAGCACTGAGAAGGTTGTAAAAAGGCATCACACTCACACAAGTGTGCTTTTGTGGTAGAACTGCTCATTTGAACTGTGGGATTTGATTAGCCTGTCATTGCTATATACATTTTGAAAGGAAAAGAAGATTCAGTGAATAGAACATACCACTTTTAAAAAATTTCCTTCTAATTTTTATCTTAGAGTATTAGGAAGTTCTTTCTGATTCTCATATCCTTCCTCATCAGTCAGTCATGTAGTCTCTCTAGCCAGTGTGTATAGCTCCATCCCTGAGATGAGCTAGCTATGCCATTTCAAGCCCTTTTCCAATTTAGAGTCTCAGTTCTCCTATTTGCTAAATGATTTGAAAAACAAAAACAAAAACAAAAAAAACAAAAAAAAACCCCAATCCAACAGTAATTCTTTCATTTGACCTTTGAAAACACTTTGTGAGACAGGCAGGGGCAAGTATCCTCAGACCCTTTTAGAAAGAAGTGAAATGACTTGAGTAAGGCACACAGCTGGTAAGGAACTAAGAATTCAAACCCAGTTTTTCTGGCTCCAAACTGAATGCTCTCTACTATAAACACAGTTGCTTCTATCTGTAAGACTCCATCCACTTCAACATCTTATGATCCAATAAGTCCTCATCCCATTACCCTAAAAGCATTGCTGAAAACTTCCTGTCCTCAAAGACTTCGGGGGTACTTGATGACGGAACTAGATGGAACATTAGGCATCATCCAGTACAATCTCCTGATTTCACAGGGAAGGAAACTGAGGCTCAGAGAAGTGACCTGACTTGATTAGAGTCATACAGATAAAATTCATGAAACCTGGGATTTATTTTGGGTCTTTTGACTCAGAGTTGAATGCTCTTTCCACTACAACACACTGCTGTTGCCTCTGCCAGCAGATAATTGATGTGTGATTATTTTTTTTCCTTAACTTTTAAGGCAGCAGGAGAGTTAAAGAGTATCCCTTCAAAGCTTTTTTTTTCTTTTTCATTTCATATTTTTTTTTCTTTATCCAAAAGCTTCAGAGCAAAATAATTTATTTTGGATTTGAATAGAATATGATAAACCAGAAAAGGGGCAGGCAGGTGTGTCCACAGCCTAAGCATTAGCTTTTAAATTACCCACTTGATGTGGGTCTGAGCTTGGACATGAAAGTGTTGGTTGCTGAAGTGGCATATGCATCATTCCTCCGTAAAGACTCTGCTGGAGTGGCCTGGAGGGAAGGGGAGGGGAGATGAGGAGATGAGATGGGATGTAAGGGGATGGCAGAGGACAGGAGGGGAGGAAGGTGAAGGCTAGGGGATCATCCCAAGGCAGGTACAGAAAGACATAGGAAGGCAAGTCTATGCACTCAATTCCCTAGAAGAACTGCAAGACTTCTAGGCCTATATCCCAAAGAGATCATAAAAATGGAAAAAGGACCCACATGAACAAAAATATTTATAGCAGCTCTTTCTGTGGTGATAAAGAATTGGAAATGGGGGGCATGCCTATCAATTGGGGAATGGTTGAACAAGTTATGGTATATGAATGTAATGGAATACTATTGTGCTATAAGAAATGATGAGCAAGTGGACTTCAGAAAAACCTGGAAAGACTTGTATGGACTGATGCTGAGTGAAGTGAGCAGGACCAGGAGAACATTGTACACAGTAACAACAACTTTGTGCAATGACTAACTTTGATAGACTTCCCTCTTCTCAGCAATGCAAGGATCTAAGACATCTCTAAAAGTCTCAAGATGGAAAATGCTATCCATGTCCAGAGAAAGAACTATGGAGTTTGAATGCACATTGAAGCATACTATTTGCTCTTTTTGTTTCCTTCTGTTTTGTTTCTTCTTTCTTTTGGTTCCTCCTATTGGTTCTGATTCTTCTTTATAACATGACTAATGTGAAAATATGTTTAATATGAATGTAAATGTAGAGTCTATATCAGATTGCATGCTGTCTTGGGGAGGGAGGTAATGAGGGAGGGGGAGAAAATTTAAAACTCAGGAGCCAAGGTGGTGGAATAAAAGCAGTGACTTGCTTGAGCTCTCTCCCAAGCCCTTCCAAATACCTGTAAAAAATGGCTCTAAACAAATTCTAGAGCAGCAGAACCCACAAAAAGACAGAGTGAAACAAATTTCCAGCCTGAGAAAACTTAGGTGGTTGACTGGAAAGGTCTATTGTGCTGGGCTGGGAAAGGAACACAGTTCAGAATGGGCCACACAGGTTGTGCAGGCAAAGACCTGGCCTCAGCGACCCTGCAGCAGGCCTCAGGGGACTAAATCACGGGCAGCTGTGGCAGTTTCCATACTTCTCAACCCACAAATGCCAAAGACAACTTAGAAGGTCAGTAAGAAAAGTCTGTGACTCCGGTGAGAGAGAAGCTTGGGCCCACCTCCAGTCCTAGCGCAGAACTGGGGCAGTGGCTGCTTCTGGAGCTGGACTGAGAGGGAATTGAATGGCTGATCAAAGGGGGATTGTGGGGATTTCTTGCTGGTGCTGAGGCTTGATTCTCTTGCTTTGCCTGTGCTTGGATCTGGGTTGCAGTTCTCAGTGGCGGTCCTAGGGCAAGGAGGAGTGCTGGTGTGGTGGAGCTTGTGGTGGCAGTGGAAAGGGAATCCTCCTCACAGTTCCAATGCAGAAAATAGTGCTTGTGGTCACTCATAGACCAGAGCCCAGGCCAGAAAAGGAGTAAACACCTTGCCCTTGATCATACCATCTAGGAAGAACTGAAAATTTACAGGTCTCTAGAAGAATCTCTGAAAACAGCTGCACAAAACCCCCGAAGCTAGGGACAATACATTCTCCATACTGGAAGCAGACCCCTACCTTAACAAAGAGTTTAAAACTCAATTTATTGGCTGGGAACATGAGCTAACTGTGCAAAAACAGCCAGAACATAGAATCTTTCTTTGGTGACAAAGAAGATCAAAACATACAACCAGAAGAAGATAACAAAGTCAAAGCTCATACATCCAAAGCCTCCAAGAAAAATATGAATCAGTGCCAGGCCATGGAAGAGCTCAACAAATATTTTGAGAAGCAAGTAAGAAAAGTAGAGGAAAAACTGGGATGAGAAATGATAATGTTGCAAGAAAATCATGAAAAACGAGTGAACAATTTGCTAAAAGAGACTCCCCAAATACTGAAGAAAATAACGCCTTAAAAATAGCCTAACCCAAATGGCAAAAGAGGCCCAAAAAGCCAGTGAGGAGAATAATGCCTTAAAAAGCAGAATTGGCCAGATGGAAAAGGAAGTCCAAAAGCTCACTGAAGAAAATACTTCCTTAAAAATTAGATTGGAGCAAATGGAAGCTAGTGACTTTATGAGAAATCAAGACATTGTAAAACAAAACCAAAAGAATGAAAAAACAGAAGACAATGTGAAATATCTTATTGGAAAAGCAACTGACCTGGAAAATAGATCCAGGAGAGACAGTTTAAAAATTATTGGACTACCTGAAAGCCATGATCAAAAAAAGAGCCTATACATCATCTTTCAAGACATTATCAAGGAAAACTGCCCTGATATTCTAGAATCAGAGGGTAAAATAGAAATTGAAAGCATCCACCAATCACCTCCTGAAAGAGAACCCTAAAGGAAAACTCCTAGGAATATTATAGCCAAATTCCAGAGTTCCTAGGTCAAGGAGAAAATATTACAAGCATCCAGAAAGAAACAATTCAAGTATTGTGAAAACACAATCAGGATAACAAAGGATTTAACAACTTCTACATGAAGGGACTGCAGGGCTTGGAATATAATATTCTGGAGGGCAAAGCAGATGGGATTACAACCAAATATCACCTACTTATCAAAACTGAATATAATCCTTCAGGGGAAAAAATGGACATTCAGTGAAATAGAGGACTTTCAAGCATTCTTGATGAAAATACCAGAGCTGAATAGAAAATTTGACTTTCAAATACAAGACTCAAGAGAAGCATGAAGAGGTAAACAGGAAAGGGAAATCATAAGGGACTTCTTAAAGTTCAGCTGTTTACATTCCTGCATGGAAAAATGATATTTGTAACTCATGAGACCTTTGTCAGTATTAGGGTAATTGAATTATATGTATATATAGATAGAGAGATAGATAGAGGGCACAGGGTGAGTTGAAGATAAAGGGGTGATATCTGGAGAATAAAATTAAGGGGCAAGAGAGGATTATACTGGGAGATGGAGAAAAGGAGAGGTAGAATGGGGTAAATTCTCTCACATAAAACAGACAAGAAAAGGCTTTTACAGTGGAGGTGAAGGGGGGAAAGGTGAGAGGGAATGAGTGAATCTTATTCTCATTGGAATTGGCTTAAGGAGAGAATAACATACACACTCAATTGGGTATGGAAATCTATCTTACCCTACAGGAAAATAGGAGGGAAGGAGATAAGAGAGTAGGAGGATGATAAAGGGGAGAGTCAGATTGGGGGAAGGGGTGATCAGAAGCAAACACTTCTAAGGAAGGACAGGGTCAAAAGAGAGAATATAATAAATGGGGGGGCGGGATAGGATGAAGGGAAATATAGTTAGCTTTCCACAACATGACTACTACGGAAGTGTTTTGCATGACTACACATGTATAATCTGTATTGAGTTGCTTGCCTTCTCAATCAGAGTGGGTGGGGAGGGAGGAATGGAGAAAATTTGGAACCCAAAGTTTTAAAAAACAAATGTTAAAAATTGTTTTCACATGCAACTGGGAAATAAGATATACAGGCAATGGGGTATAGAAATCTATCCTTCCCTACAGGAAAATAGAAGAGAAAGGGAATAAGAGAAGGGGAGGGGAGATAGAAGGGAGGGAAGATTAGGGGAAGGGGCATTCAGAATGCATGCCCTCTTGGGGTGGGGGGAGGGATGAGATGGGAAGAAAATGTGGAACTCAAAATCTTATGCAAGTGAATGTTAAAAACTAAAAATTAATAAAATAAAAAAATTAAAACTCAAAAGCTTATGGAAGTGAATATTGAAAAATAAAATAAATTAATAATAATAGAAAGAGACAACTGCAACAAGGTCATTCTCCTGTCTCTAGGCTCCCCATAACATCAAGTCCACCTTGCATCATGAAGCCAAATTAATGTTAGCAAAATATCACTATTGTCTATCACATAACTCTTCTGTAAAAACCTTCAAAAGCTCCCTATTGCCTACCTAATCAAATTTTAATTCTTCTGACTACTCTCTAAAGTCTTCCAAAATCTGTCCCTGCTTGATCTATATCCAACCTCATCTTTCATTGCTTACTAACTTGCCTGCCCCACTTTGGTTAGACTCATCTCTCTATGAATCAATCAAGCATTTATTAAGCACCTACTATTTTAGGGATTTTTTTTTCTGGGGGGAGGTGATAAATATATATATATTCTCCTGAAGGTGGAGGAGCATGGCATGTTCACAGAAAAATCAATACAAGAATTATACAAAATGAATCCAGTAATGTTGAATGGAGGGTGAGATATTAAGTGGGAGACATCAGGAAAAGCTTTAGGGAGAATGTGGAACATGATCTGAACTGCAGAGAGAACTAATTAAGAAAAGTGGCACTGAAGAGAGGAAACATTCTAGGCATTTCAGGATAGCCTGTGTAAAAGTGATGAAATGGGAGTTGGAATATCCAGTATGAATACTAAGCAAGCCAGTTTAGGACATAGATGTATAAGAGGGAGCAATGTATAATCAGCACAAAAATTTATTGGGGTCAAGTTATGAATGGCTTTAAATGCTAAACAGAAGTGGTTTTTTTTTAAATTCTAGAGGCAATAGGGAGTCACTGAAGCTTCCTGAGCAGAGGAGTGACATGATCAAGAAGACCTGAGTTTAAATTCAGTCTCAGACATTCACTAGCTGGGTGATCCCAGGCAAGTCACTTAACCTGTGCTTGCCTTGGCTTACTTATCTATAAAATGGGGGTCATAATAGTACTTACTTCCCAAAGTTGTTGTGAGGATCAAATGAGATAATAATTGTAAAACTTACTTGACACAGTGCCTGGCACATAGTAAGTGCTATATAAATGTTAGCTATTATTATAATTATTATTGTTCTAGGAATATCAATTTGGCATCTGTTTAGAGAGAGATTGGAGAAGGGAGAGGCTGGAGGCAGGGAGATCAATTGGAAGACTATGACAATAGCTTAGGCAAGAGGTTATGAAGGTCTGAACTAGAATGGTTGTAATGTGAGTTAAGAGAAGATGATGGATACAAGAAATATTGTTGAGACAAGATCAATAAGAATTGGCAGCTGATTGGATATGGGGTACAGGGAAGTGGGGAGAGTGAAAGAGAGCTCTTAAAGTGTGAACATGAATGAGTCAGTCAATCAACATTTATTAAGTGCCTACTACATTCCAGGTGCTGTGCTAAACACTGGGGATACAAAAAATAACAAAAGATAGTCCCTGTCCTCAAGGAGCTCATAATCTAATGAGAAAGACAACAAGCAAAGAAATATGTACAAACAAGCTATGTGCAAGATAAAGAGGAAATCATTAAGAAAGGAAAGGCATTACAATTAAGAGGGGCTGGGAAAAGCTTTCTGTAGGAGGTAGGATTTTAGCAGGGACTTGAAGGAAGTCAGGGAAGCCAGTAAATAGATGAAGGAGAGTATTCCAGGTATGGGGGACAGCCAGAGAAAATGCCTGGAGCCAAGAGATGGAGTGATTTGTTTGAAGAACAGTCAGGAGGCCAATGACACTGAATCAAAAAGTGCATGGCAGGAAGTAAGGGTGATTAGAAGAATGGTGGTGTCCTTGACAGAAATAGAAAAAGTAGGAAGAGAAGGAGGTTTCTTGTTTCCTGCATGCTGAATTCTCCTTGACCTAGGAACTCTGGAATTTGGCTATAATATTCCTAGTTTTCCTTTGGGGATCTCTTTCAGGAGGTGATCGGTGGACTCTTTCCATTTCCATTTTATCCTCTGATTCTAGAATATCAGGGCAGTTTTCCTTGATAATTTTTTGAAAGATGATGTCTAGTCTCTTTTTTTTTGATCATGGCTTTCAAGTAGTCCAATAATTTTAAAATTATCTCTCCTGGATCAATTTTCCAGGTCAGTTGTTTTTCCAATAAGATATTTCACATTGTCTTCTATTTTTTCATTCTTTTGGTTTTGTTTTATGATGTCTTGATTTCTCATGAAGTCCCTAGCTTCCATTTGCTCCATTCTAATTTTTGAGGAAGTATTTTCTTTAGTTTATTTTCTTTTTAATTTGACCAATTCTGCTTTTTAAGGCATTCTTCTCCATATTGGCTTTTTGAACCACTTTTGCCATTTGGGTTAGTCTATTTTTTAGGATGTTATTTTCTTCAGTATTTTTTTGGGTCTCTTTTAACAAGCTGTTGACTTGTTTTTCATGATTTTCTTGTATCACTCTCATATCTCTTCCCAATTTTTCCTCTACTTCTCTTAGGTGCTTCTCAAAATCCTTTCTGAGCTCTTTTATGGCCTGGGACTGATTCATATTTTTCTTGGAGGCATTGGATGTATAAGCTTTGACTTTGTTTTCTTCTTCTGGTTGTATGTTTCGATTTTCTTTGTCACCAAAGAAAGATTCTATGGTCTGCCTTTTTTTTTTCATTGTTTGCTCATGATCCCAGCCAATTAATTGAGTTTTAAACTCTTTGTTAAGGTAGGGGTCTGCTTCCAGTGTAGAGCATGTACTGTCCCAAGCTTCAGGGGTTTTGTGTACCTGTTTTCAGAAATACTTCTAGGAACCTGTAAATTTTCAGTTCTTTCAAGGTGGTATGATAAGGGCTGAGGTGTTTACTCCTTTCCTGGCCTGGGCTCTAGTCCATGATTGATCACAAGTACTCTTTTCTGCCTTGGAACTGTGAAGGGGATTCCCTCTCCACCACCACCATAAGCTCCACCATGCCAGCATTCCTCTTTGCCCCAGGACCACCACCCAGAACTGCAACCCAGATCCAAGCACAGGCAAAGCAAGAGAATCCTGCCTCAGCACCAGCAAAGAGATCCCTGTAATCCCCTTTTAATTAGTCGCTAGATCCCCCCTCAGTCTGTGGGTGGAGAGCTCTGGAACCAGCCACAGGCCTGGGGCTGCACCTGGACTGGGGTGGGACGGAGCTTCTCTCTCACTGAAGTTGATAGACCTTTGCTACTGATCTTCTAAGTTGCCTTTGGTATTTGTGGGTTGAGAAGTCAATTAAACCCATCACAGCTGCCTGTGACTCAGTCCCTTGAGGCCTGCTCCAGGATCACTGAGTCCTGGTCTTTACTGGTGTGGCACAAAGTGAACTGTGCTCCTCTCCCAGACTGGTGCAAGAGACCTTTCCAATCAACCATCCAGGTTGTCCTGGGCTGGAAATTTGTTTCCCTCTGTCTTTTTGTGGGTTCTGCTGCTCTAGAATTTGTTTAGAGCCATTTTTTACAGGTATTTGGAGGGGTTTGTGGGAGAGCTCAAGCAAGTCACTGCTTTTACTCCACCATCTTGGCTCCGCCCCCTGGATTCTCTTTAGCAGCACAGGACACAAGAACTTTTACTGGACTTAGATGTCAGGTGACTGGAGATTGAATTCTACTTCCTGTACTTACTAGCTATGTAATCCTAAGCAGGTCACAATCCCTATTAGTTTCAGTTTCATTATCTATAAAATAGGGATGTTAGTATTTGTATTAACTAAGAAGAGCTCCCTTTTATTTATTTAGTGCCTTCCTAACCACCACCCAGTGAAAGATATTGTTGACAAAGCAGAAAATGTCCAAAGGAGGAAAGCCAAATTAATGCTGGGATTAGAGACTATGCCATATAAACAGAGACTGAAAAGACTATGGATTGTTAGGCAGAAGAAGAGGAGACATAGGGAGATGTGACAGCTGTCCTCAGTAATTTGAAAGACTTTCATGTGGAAGAGGGCTTGTCTTGCTTTGTATCAGTGAACAATTCTAAGAGAAATGGTGCAAGTTACAGAGATATATTTGGGTTCAATATAAGGGAAATCATTCTAACAGAGTTGTCTCACAGTGGAATTATCTGTCTCTGTATCATAAACTCCCCATCATTGAAGATCTTCAAGCAGAGGTCTAATGTCTATTTGTTGGTACTGTTGTACAAGCTGATTTCTACTGAGCTACATGGTAGGTGACATGACCTTCAAGGCCCCTTTTGGCTCAGAGAACTTGTGATTTTGCCATATGAAATTTAGTCACCACTCACCCACCACATACTACATCTTAAGGCAGAACAACATGTGCTCACAATGCTCTACCACAGGTTGGGCACAAATAATCCATGAGAACATTTGGGGTGGAGTCTCTAAATTTGTGCATTTCAAATTTCTTTTGAGCTACTTCAATTCTGCTTTACTCATAGAGTACAGAACCTTCTTTGATGAGGGTATGCCATGCTGGGCAGTCCTGTACCAGGGTCTTCTATGTCACACAATCAATTGCAAAGTTCTTAAGAGAGATCTTGAGAGTGTCCTTGTATCACTTTTTCTGACCACTATGTGAACATTTGCCCTGTGTGAGTTCTCTATAAAAGTCTTTTTGGCAAGTATACATTTGTCATTCAAACAATGTGCCTGGCCCATTGGAGTTTCACTCTCTGCTGTAGAAAATTGCTTACATTTTAATGGGAGAGGCAACAAATACTTATTTTTCAAGGCTGTGGACTTTATCTCCCAATTCACATGCACACTAACAGGTTGGATTCTCAGGTGAGATACATTTCCTCCTAAGGATTCTAGTTGTCCCAGTGAGGGATAGTGAGATTCTTCTAATACTAACAACTTGGCCCTTTATTCTGGTGTCTTCCCCCACATCAATCACGAGTTAGAGTTAGAATATCAGCAATAGCATTGACTCAATGATCAGCACTCCAACATCATTTAATTGAATAACATAACAACTTTTACAAAGGAATATTTGTGGGCAAGAACCAAAGTACAAAAATATTGCCTCTGAATTTGGGGTACACTCTCCCCTGTACAACCTCAGTCCTTAGGGAGAGTGAGCTCAAACTTCAATCAGCTGCTAGGAAGTATTTTCTCTATTAAGTTCACTTGTAAATGAGGCAAAGCCACTGGATGAGTCATTCTCTTTCTGCAGGTTATAGAATCTCTGATGAGAGATGGCTTCGCTGCTGCACTGGGTTAAACAGGTCATTGTTGAGGGCTCAGCTGCAGGAAAACTCTGCTGTCCCCACAGCTTGCCCATGTATAATCCTTTACAAAGTACTCTCATGTGCTTCACTTTATTTGATCTTGATGGTGACAGACAATACTATGAGGCAAACAGAGGAAGGATTCTCTTCTCTATTTTGTCTTGCAGAAAGCTGAGACTTAGCCATGAAGTGATTTATCCCAGGTCACAGACTATTAAGTGGCAAAGCTGAGACTAGACTACCCTGTCAAGAGACAGTCATGATAATGCAGAGGCTTAGATTCTTAAAATCTAGCCAATAGCTCACTAATGTTCAGACTCCTTAAGAGTCTGCCCAATATGGCGGATGTTCTAATAAACCTTTCCTTTGGCTGAAAGAAGGCTTGGGTTGAATTCTTTCAGGAAGGATCCTCGCGTTATGATTTTGGGGTCCCAGCAACCTAAACCCCTAAACCTCAACATTTTGGTGGCCCATATGGGGAAACTGCCTTACCCCAAGTTCTTCTCCAGCCAAGACTGCAAAGTATGTAAGCCTCCCCACTCCCCTCCTTTCTTGCTTTGCAGTTGGGGTTGCTCTCCAAGCACTGTGAGGGACTGTCTGATGTTGGCTACTGCCAGGTGACCGTTGTGGCAAGATTGGGGTAAGATCTGGGTATCTGGAAGTTGAGGCAGGGGCTGTGGTAGGCGGAATTGTGGTGAACTGGGATGGGCTGGATTCGGAGAAGCCCTGAGGCAGTGGGCAGTGCTATGTGAGATAAGCTGGGGAAGGATTGGGGTGCAAGGAAGTAGCCGGAGCGTGTGCTCCTGAGGCAAGGGGCTGTGCCACGTGGGAGTGGGACGGCAGAGGATGAGTTCCCTTTGCTTAGTCCCCTCCCTAAATGCAACGTCAACCCCAGACGCCTCCTTCCTGTGTCCTTCCTGACTTCCTGGGTCACGTACCTTCCCTTTGTGTAGCACTGACCCCAGACGCCTCCTCCCGGTATCTGGGCCTGACTTCCTAGGTCACGTACTCTTTGTCTATGCACTAATCCCAGACGCCTCCTTCCTGTATCCGGTCCTGGCCTCCTGCGTCACTCCCTCTTCCTTGGTGCGCTAAACTCAGACAGCCCCTTCCGGTATCTGACCCTACAATCATTGACTAGTAGGCGGGCTGAGGAGGAGGGGCAAAGTAGGTTCTGAGGAACGGTTGTGGTCAGGAGCGCTCTTTCTTTGCTCCTGCTCTGTTGCTCTGGCCTTCCTGCTTGGCCTTGCTGTGATGGCCTCTGAATAAAGCTCGGGTGTTGGCAGCCTCCTGATGGGTCGTCTCTGTGTGTGTATCCGGGTAGGCACCGAAGACTGGTAAGTAAGTATGACTCTGGCAGCCTGCTCCTTATAGGAGGAGAGTATGGTGCGGCTGGCACAAGGTCGGAGCGGCCGGTACAAAGCACCATGGCTTGGAGGTGCTTTTTGGGCAGATAGTTACAAGGCTGTCTCTCACTGGCCTGATGCTCTCAGGCTCTCCATCCACTGGATCGGTTTGAGGCTGTGAACCTGAGTACACCTTCTATAGTATAGAGGACAAGGACAGATGCCCTATCTGGAAGTGCATGCCCAATTCTGTTAATTCTCTCAGCAGTAGAGAATTGGAGAAAACTACAGTTGCTTTTTGGTTCCCTGAGGCTTACTTACTCCTTTCCCTCTACACTCCTGAATCCTCCTTCATGGAGGGATACAGGGAAAGTTAGAACAGCTAAAAATATCTTGGCAGATTCTGGAGGTTTTGTGATTGATCATTAAGGAGTTTGGAACTCCTCCTTACAACCCTGGTCACTCCTTTCTTCCACTCCCTTCCCTTGAGTCAAGAGGGTATCTCTCATAAGAGAAGAGAGTTTCATCCTTTACCCCTCACCTTTGATTTCACCCTCCCCCACCTGGGAAAGGAGGGAGGGGGGAGGGTCAGCAGCTATAGGGAGGCCCCCTTGGCAATGGCCTTAGGCCCTAGGGCAACTTTTGCTTGGAAACATCACCCAGGTTCAGCACTTCCTGCTCAAGGTAAAGAATCTAGCCTCTGAACTTGGGTAAGCATGCTCTTCTTAAAGTTGTAGTTTTAACTGTTAATGATGAAATGTTGATTCTCTATGTAAAGTAATTTGAAAATGAATTTAACAAAATTGAAGTCACCTGATTGGTAATTGGTTTGTTTCAAGTTGGTGAACTTTTTGTATCAGTTATGTCAAGCAATTTTTCATGATTTGGTTACCACTAAAATAATTTGGCTATTGTTGGTTCTTGTTTTAATGTGAAAACCAGCCAAAAAGCTTGTTTGGATTTTGTCTTGCTGAGAATTTGCAAGTATATAGAAATAATCTCTAATGATTGGCTTTTTACAACAGGACAAATTTAAATTTGGAAAAGTTTTTCCTAAGCTGTGATTAGTGAAACTTGCTGTTTGAGGTAAAAAAGCTTATGCTTTTGTTTTGAGTTGTCTAATAGGTCATAATGATGCAGTTTAGTGGTTGAGGGATGCTGGGACCCCAAAATCACATGAATCCTGATTGAAAGAATTCAACTCAAGCCTTCTTTCAGCCAAAGACAAGGTTTATTAGAACATCTGCCATATTAGGCAGACTCTTAAGGAGTCTGAACATTAGTGAGCTATTGGATAGATTATAAGAATCTAAACCATGGCTAGATTTTAAGAATCTAAGTAGTGGCTAGATTATAAGAATCCCAGCCTCTTAATGGAGACAAGACGGACCTTATATACAGAAAGCCTCTGGGAGGGATCAAGGAGTGGTCAAGTGGGTGACGAGTAGGGTTCTAAGGAGATCTGGATGGGAGTGGCCAGTAAACTGGGGTGAACAGAACTCCTGGGACCTGAACAATGGAGCCTAGCTAGGATTAAGTATGGGAAATGGCCAGGGGCCATAGGGAGGTAAGACAATGGAGCGGGATTGGGTGTAGCCACAATGAAAGGCCAGTTGATGGAACGCCAGAGATTTGGTCAGGTGGGAAAGTCCAGGGTTTTTCCTTTCTGGGGCCCAGATCCCAACCCCAACAATAATAATCCATTGATAAATCAGTAATCCAACATCTGAGACAAACCACAAACTGCTCAGAATGTGATACTGGTGGAAACTCAGCATTGGGAAAAAGTAAGAGGACAATTTTAGCCTCAGTCTAAAATGGGATTGTCCTGGCTCAGTTTCCCCATTATGTTCCTTTGAAAGGGAATGTTACCCACCTGACTATTCCTGACCCTGGCTATGAGGTGGATTTGATACTGCATGGTTGGAAAACTGAATTATCCAAATCCAAACAGAGCTAAGGATGTTTTATCCTCCCAAAGTTGGGCCCTAAATCTAGTCCCTGCTTTATATCTGGGCCCTACAGTCTTTTCTGTCAGATTTGTGTCTTCCAGACTACAGGCCATTCACCTATAGTTGGTAGCAAATAGTGGGTACCAGCCAATGTCCCCCCACCATTCCCTGGACTCAGCCTGTGCTTGGTTCCAGTTAACCTCCTCTTTGGGACCCCCTTGAGGCAGGGACAGCTCTATGCCCCTTGCTAGCAGGAAGCAGTTTCAGAAGCTGAGACCTTTGTCCCTTACCCCAAAATAATTTGGGTTTCATTTGTTTGAGGGGGGAATGATGAGGATGGAATCTAGACCCCAAAAAGGAAAAATCCTGGACTTTCCCACATAGCAAAATCTCTGGCATTCCCCTGAGGCTATAATCCCATCAACTGGCCTTTCATTGTGGCTACACCCAATCTTCCAATTCCATTACCCTTAACCTAGTCTATTGTTTTACCTCCTTATGGCCCCAGACCACTTCCCACCGTTAATCCTAGCTAGGCTCCATTCTCCCTTGCCTATGTGGTCCAGGTCCCAGGAGTTCTGTTCACTCCAGGTTACTGACCACTCTCATCCAGATCTCCTTAGACCCCTCTTCCAGTCACCCCAATCTACTTGGTCACTCCTAGATCCCTCCCATGGTCTTTTTGTGTATAAGGTCCATCTTGTCTCCATTAAGGTACTTAGATTCTTAAAATCTAGCCACTGCTCAGATTCTTATAATCTAGACAATAGCTCACTAATGTTCAGACTCCCTAAGAGTCTGCCCAATATTGTGGATGTTCTAATAAATCTTGTCTTTGGCTGAAAAAAAATGATAATGCAGAAAGAGTGTTGAACTTGGAATAAGGAGATTTGGATTTGGAATCCTGCCTCTGACATTCCCCAGTTGTGTAAACTTGGGCAAATCATTTAACCTCTATGGGCCTCAGGATCCTGCTCTGCAAAATTCAGAGAAGGATTCAAACTCTACTTGCCTCACTGAGGAAGGGTCATGAATGAGGAAAATATCTGTAAGTATCAAAAAGAGACATTTGCTTGCCAATGCTCATCTGGAAAATGGGGCTAATAGTATTCACCCTCCAAACTCCTGGGGTGTTTGTGAAGACAGTACTTTGTAAAAAATTGAAGTCCTAGAGAAAAGTGAGTGAGTTATCATTATTATTTTATTACCTTTAGAATCTGGTTTGTTTTGGAAAAAGTATAGTCTTAAAAAAATAAAATAAAACTTTGCTTTTTACCTATCCCCCTCTTGGAGGAGAGAATATATGGAAAAGGCCAATGCCCATTGCCATATGGGGAGGGAGGTTCTTGAACCTTTCCATCTGTACTCATTAGCTAGCCAAAATGGCTAAAGATGCCTTTATTGGAACTGGAGAATTTGGGGGAAGTAGAGAGAACAAACATCCAGTGAGCAAATTTGCTCTTTTTAACTTTTTTTTCAAAAGACCATCAGGTTTACTAAAGCTCATGGACTCAACTAAACCTAATTAAACTCAAGTGGGGATTTCAGAGTAAAGGGAAATAGTGCAGAGAGGAGGGAGAAGATAGGGAGGAGTTGGTGGAGACTGGCCAAGAGGTGGGGGTGCAACAGGAGGAAGAGCAGCAAGATATGGAGGTAATAGTGGAGGGTGAGGGAATAGGTCAAAGGGGGTATAGAAGGGTGTTTAGATTTAAGGAAATGGGAGGATGGGGGGAGATCCTTGGAGGGTGGCTAGGTTAAGTAATAGGAGGGCAATAGAAGATAGAAGTAAAGTAGAGGAGTCAGGAGGGGTAAGAAATAAGAGATATGCACAAACATAAAAACAAAGATCAGAAGTAGAATTTGTTAGGGAAAATATGTGGATATACATACATATGGGCGTATGTATATATGCATGTATGTGTGTATAAGTATATGTGTCTATATATCTATATCTATATATAAATATATCCGAGCTTAATTGTAGCCTTCTGGGGTCATGGAGGAAGGGGGGGAAAAACAAAGTACAAAGTACACAACAGAGAACAAAAGAAAACTAACATGGAAGCAAAGATGGACAGCTCTCAACACAATGTGTACTACTTATTATACAGGCTTTCTTGAAATGGAAATTTATTGCTATGTATTTTGAATCCTCTTATATTCTGCTGTGTACATGACATGCTTTTTTTCCTTTTCTTACTATGTACTTAAATTTCAATATTTAAGTTTATAATGTTTCTTTTTCTTTTCTTATTGTGTATTTGTTTTAGTAATAAAAAAAGGAAAAAAGATGTGGAGGTAGTGGAGCAGGACTAACATGAGCAGGAGGTGGAGATAGAAGAATCAAAAAGCACTTATTAAACACTTACTATATGCCAGACACTGTGCTAAGTGTTAGGGATACAAAGAAAGTCAAAAGACAAACCCCATTCTCAGAGAGTCCACAGTCTAATGTGGGATGAAAACATACACACACCTATGTACCAACAAGCTATAAAAAAAGGATACATTGGAGGGAAGACACTAGCATTAAGGAGGTTTGGGGAAGGTTTCTTGCAAAAGATGGGATTTTAGCTGGGGCTTGTGGGAATCCAGGAAAGCAGGAGGAGGAGATGAGGAAGGAGAGAGTTCTAGGTAGGGGGGACAGTGAGAGAAAATTCCTGAAGTTGGGAGATGGAGGGTCTTGTGTGGGGAACCTCAAGGAGGCCAGTGTCACTGGATCTGTCTTGCAGAATCTGTGGAGGGGAGTAAAGTGTAAGAACATTAGGAGCCAAGTTACAAAGGGCTTTGAAAACCAAGTAGAGGATTTTATATTTGAGGACAAAGAAGGGGTGGTGGAGGAGGATAAATGGGAGGAAAAGGATAACAGAGGAGGTAGAAAAGGGGCAAGGTACAAGGGAACAGTTTGCCCAACAATTTAATCTTAATGAGGAAAGTGTTAGCTGTACTCTATTTCCAGTAAGAATAGAAATGATCAAAAGACAAATAGACTATAAGCTCCCAGGGAATAAGGGCTGTGTTGTTTTTTATATTTACATCCTGAGAACAGAAGACCTTGCAGATAATAGACACTTAAAATGATCATTGGATTGAGATGACAAGGAATGGAGTCACACTATACTGGGAGTGAGTGAGGGTGGATTCAAGGGCCCTCACCATCTTTCTTTTATTTACCTTGCAATCTTTGAGCCTCCCCCGCACTCCCTGATCTTCCTAGGCCTAGCTTCTCACTGTGTTCTACAATGCAAACACAAACCCTTTCCCTTCCAGTCATTAAGAGTTCTTTTTCATCTTTGCGACTTTGCTCATTCACCTTCTTCCTCTCCCAATCCCTCTTCCCTCCCAGCTACCCATCACACTTGAAGTCTACACTAATGATAGCTAGCTTTTATTCTGTGCTTCAGGGTTTATAAAGAGCTCTACAAATATTCTCTCATATGAGATATGGCACCTCCTACGTTAAGTCTTCCCTGACTCTTCTGGTCTGTCCAATCTTCCCATTTTCTTATCTCCAGCAGCATTTTTGATGTCTGCTAAGCAAACACTTTTACTAGACTATGAGCTCATGGGGGCAGAAACCATATTTTAGCTAGTACTCACTTAGTTTCATCACAGTGTCTGTCTGAACTTCCGTGAAAGATTCCTTGATGGAATAATCTCTCCTTTCTGCTCCAGTCAGATGTGATCTCTCCCTCATCTGAGCCCATGTTTCTTTGTATTTCTTTTCCAAATTTATATAGTGATTTGTGGTATAGTTACCTATGCCAGTGTCTTCTCCTACTACAATGTAAGTTCACATTAGATTGTAAACTCCTTGAGAGCAGGTACTGTCTTTTGCCTCTTTTTGTTTCCCCAGTGCTTAGCACAGTGCCTGGCACATAGTAGGTGCTTAATAAATATTTATAGATTGATTGAGTGATTGAGGGCAAGACCTTCATATAAATTATCTTTGCATAACCCTTATATTAAAAACGTCTTTCTAAGATGTAGGGCACAAGTCTACTTTGGTCACCTTCATTCCTCATCTCATTGCCCTCGTCCAGGTGGAACCTAGGAACTTTAATACTTGGTACTTCCACTCGCTCCTTTACAAGTCTTAAATCCACAAGGCTCAAAGAGATAGAGCAGTTTTAGTTACAAATTAAAGTAGACAAAAAGGATTTATGTTTGTTTGTAGAGACTCTTAGCGGGCTACTCTCTTCCTGAGAACTATATCATATCTGTCTATGACTGATAGTACTACCCTGGTTGGGGCCCACACAATGATCTTCCACTCCTTTGGAGTATCATGGGTTTCTCACCATTGTCCTTGTTCTTTCTGACGTTTCATTGCTCCTCACAGTTTATCCTTACTCCAGCAGCGGGTGCTCATTATCTCCTCTCTTGGGGAACAAAACTCTCAAAACTGGAGGTTCTTCATGAGATTAGACTACTTTAGCCCCTCATTGGAGAATGTTAGACTTCTTCCATTGCTTTAATCTTCTGAGATCTTTGATTTTTTTGTCTTTTATTTTTGTTTAACCCTTGAGTACCTCCGTTCTATGCATCCTATCCATTCAGATACCTGTGAAGACACTTCCTTCTTGTTCCCCTTTAATAAGACCTTGTTTTCCACTCTGGGTGAACTCATGGTGAGTTAGACCCATTTGCTTCCTCCCTTCCTCTGTGCATTGGTAATGTACCTCTTAACTTGTGTTATCACCTCCCACTGGAGTACTCTTACTCTCACTGTTTGCATTTCTATCTCCTCTCTTCTTGGTCAGTTGGATCAGGTCATTAAATTACCTTGGACTGCTTTTAGGAAACTCTACAAAAGGGGAAGGGAGAGAGTCAAAAGTTCTTAATGGCTGCCTCTAGCCCCCAGCTCCAGAGGTATAACTAACAACGTTGCTCAAAATATGAAGATTTATATCAGAACCATAATAGTATTCTTTTGTCAAGGATATCACAGCAGGGATTCATGCTTCAGGTTTGGCTTAGAGGCGTCTTCCCATCTCTGTGACTCTATGATTCTATCTCAGCCTTATATTTTCCAAATTATCTAGCACAATGTTAGGTGTACAGTAAATGCTCAAGGTACATTGGATGGAATGCATGATTATTCTCTGTGTTATATTTATCTCAATGTCTCATTCCTCTCTATATGGTCAGGGACTATATTTGATTTAAACTTTTTTATCTTCCCCAGAACAGTGCCCTGGTGTTATGCAACATAGTAGGTATTTAATAAACTTTCACTGGAATAATTCCAATTCACATCCTACTTTGTATTATATTTATTTTTGTTAATATCTTATTCCTTCCCACTGGATTATGAGGTTCTTGAGGGCAAGGATCATATATTTTCTACATTTTGCATCTCTCCTTGCAAAGGACATAGTACTTTTTACCATAAGTGCTGAATGAATGTTTATCAAATGAATGGATGGATGAGTGAATGAATGAATAATCCTAAATCTCATCTGACCTAGATTGTAAGTTCCTTAACGGAAGAGACTCTCTTCTTCTATCTATCCTGACAGGGTCTAACAAGGGACTGGACACATGGACAAACCTTAATATATATTAGTTCATTGATTCATCGGTGACAATCTCTCCCCTGATACCAAGATTTAAAAAAAAAAAAAGAATATCTCCCTAAGAATAGGTCAGCAGTCTCATACAAAGGACGGCATGTTATCATCATCATTATTTTCCTCAGCCATCAATAGATTCTTTTAGATAACATATGGTTTTAAAATTGGCTCAAATACAGTAGCAGCTTTGGCTAAAGAACCATTTCTGTGATTGTATCTAACCTGCAGCCAACACATTATATCAAATGGCATAATGGCATTTTTCTTTGTTTTGGGGGGGGATGGGAGAGTATAGAAGGAGAGTACAGTGGAACATTGTTGGTAGAATAATGTTCTGATGATAATTTCCTAAATCTCTGAAAGGTGCTTTCATGTCTATCCCCTTAAGCTGAAAGGATGGAGGGAGGGCTGGTCACAGACGCTCTGTGGTAATCTTTTTTCTCTTCTCATTATGCCGTTCCCTTCGGGATGAGGCTGGACGCAATGTTCTGCCTCTGTTGGTGGACAGCCCAATGGAGATTTCACAGAGATAAAGGACGCACCAGAAAGAAATGTGTGTCCAATTGCAATGACGTGGTTCCCTTGTTGCTAGCCAGGCAGGGATGTGGAACTGCAGATATTATGCCCAGGAGCCCCAACTAGAAGAGAAATCTAGAAAAAAAGTCTCTATTCCCCAGCTGCCCCCCTAGGAAACCCAGATGTAGAATAATTGAGGGGCCAAATAAGCTCTACAGAGCTGAGTCAGAAGACAAAACTCACATCTTGGCTTTACCTCTTACTGTGTAACCTGGGGTAAATCACTTTATCTCTCAGGTGCGCTTATCTGTAAAATGGGGATAATATCCCCTGTCTCATTTAACTTAAAGGGCTTCCATGATGATTTAATGAGAAGGGATGTCAATTATGCTGCCAAATAACCCTCCTAAAGTAGTATTTTGTTCTGCCTTTAAAATCCAAATTCTGAGAACTAGCCACTTTGTAAAACTATCCTTCTACCAGCCAGGACTTCATGGGTGGGCCAAGCCTTTTACAAACTGTTTAAAAAAAAAGAACAACAAAAAAACTTCTGTAGTTTGACTTTTGCTTGGCATTTAAAGCCTTTCAGTACCTGACTTTGGCCTGCTTTTCCACCCCCAATAAACATTGTTACCCTTCATGCACTCCGTGGTGCAGCCGCACTAGCCTTCTTGCTGTTCCTCCCCCATGACATTTGATCTCTTGTTTCTACATTTTTGTATGGGCTGTCCCTCATGTCTGGAATGTACTCTTTCCTTACCTCCATTTCTCAGAATTCCTAGTTTCCTTCAAAGCTCAGCTCAAGCTACACCTCCAACAAGAGGTCTTTCTTGATCCCCCCAGCTGCTAGTGTCTTCCCCCCAAATTACATTGCTTTATGTCATATTCATTTTCTTTCTCTTTTTTTACTGTACTTTTTAATCTGTTATAGAGCCCAATTCACAATAAGTGCTTAATAAATACAACACTTGATTGATTATACAGGAGTAATGGTAAATCTTATAAGGGATCTTCAGGGGATGTTGGGGAGAAAGTGACCTTATCTTCCTACCATGCTTTGTACATTTGAAGGAAATAATAGTCATTTGGATGCATTTCCAGAATATTTGCAAGGAAAGCACTAGGAATGGAGCAACCGAAGTCTAGGGATGTGGATTCCAGCAGTCCTTCTGCTTACTGCCTCTTGGGCCCTGCCCCACAATCCTGGGAGACCTAAGGATGCCCCTCACATCCCTGGGGCATGAGGAAGTATCAGTGCTTATTTGTTGAAGTCTGGCAGCTCTGTTTGGCTATTACAAATAGACTGCCATGTTGATGAATTATTTAAGCCCTCACAGCCCCCAATTATGTAAATCTGATTATCTTTTTAAGGGCAGCTTGGTTTAGAACAGCTTGTAGTTGTGATACTTTTTTTCCCCTTTTAGTTTTGCTAAAAAACAGGAAAATTCCATTGAAAATGGTGCAATTACTTTCACCTGAGGGCTGGGTCACTGGTCACTGATGAGGAGGTAACTGCAATGTGGAGAGCAGGGAGACAGTCTCAAGTTCACCTGCAGAACTACCTCGCTGTCAATGCCTACCTTTGTATTGGACTCAGAGTCACCCCTTCATAGGAATGACAGATAAAAGAGACTTTGGAGATGATCTCACTCAAAAACTTCATTTTACAGAGGGGGTAATTGAGGTACAAGAAGGGAAATGACTTACTCAAAGTCATACAGGTAGCAAGTAGCAGAATTGGAACTTGACACCAAATCTAGCACTCTTTTTTACTAGACTACAAAGTTTCCTTTACAAATGTCCCACTAAAGAAGCAGGCATATATCCAAGTCCTATCTGTGAGGGACTAAGACTCTTAAAGAGTCCTCAAAGAAGAAGGGCATTCTAGTTGGACCCCTGCCCCTAAGGGTGCCAGCCTGCTCTTCCTCCTTCCCCTCCTCCTCCTCCTCCTTCTCCTCCTCCTTCCTTTTCTTCCTCTTCTTCTTCTCCCTTTCTCTCTCTCTGTCCCTCTCTCTGTCTCTCTCCTTCACTCCTTCCCCTCCATCTCTGTCTGTCTTTCCCTCTATCTTTTTTCTCTCTCTCTGACCTGTTTTAGTTTTATCATTTCATTTTACTCTTATCCCTTTCCCAGTATGTTTAGTGGGTTTCTTTTATTTCTTTCTTTTTTTCAAAACTGAAAACTTTTGCTTTTCCAAATTCATCATTGATAGTAAAGAGTGTCTCTATGTTTCTCTGCCTGAGTAACTAATGTAACAGGCAGTAGGAGATCTGGGTTGTTCTACTTGGTATCAGCATAAGAAATAGTAACTCTACTAGTGTGATGCATCTTGGAACAGCCCGGTAGAACCTAAAAATGGAAGGTATCTTAGAGATCACAGGTTTAGTGATGTTGAGCTAAAAGGAACCATAGAGGTAATTTGGTCCAAGTCCTTCATTTTATAAATGAGGAAACTGAGGTCCACAAAGGAAAAGTAGCCATGCTCAATATCACAAAGTAGTGAATAGCGGCAGGGGGAATTTGACTCCAAATCCAAAGCCCTTTCCAGTGGTACTCTGCTGTCGAATAACATATGCCCCATTAGTAGCAAAGCTGAGTTTGAAATCAAATTCAAATGCTTGCATCCATAATGGAAGGCGATGACTGAGGATCATAGGCATAGAACCAGAGACCATACATTGGAGCACTTGAACTTTTCACCTTTGAAAGCTTGCTCTGAGGTTTCTGGGTCTTAATTGGTGAGAGTACCTCCTTAGGAAGCCCACTACATCAGCCCAGTTGTTGCATCCATACTTCATTTTACTACCCATGATGTCTTCTCATCAGTTACACTTAGTTTCCACCTCCTACCCTCTTCCTCTCCAGTTCAGTAATCACAGTCAAATTAATATCGTTAACAATTCCTGGAAAGGGTGCATCACTCTATTCTCCTGAGACTTCACTATTTTTCCTTTCACAAGTCTACCTTTGAAAAACGTCTTACATATGCCCCCTTATCTCCTCTGACACTCCCACAACCCTGGAGCAGACCCACTATCACCTCATGCCTGCTAGTTGGTCTGCATGCCACAAGTCTTTCCCTACTCCAATGTATCCTCCACTGAGCTGTCAAAGTGATCTTTCTAAAGCATGTCTGACATTGTCACCCTCTCACTCAATAAACCCTGGTAGCTCCCTAGCACCTCAAAAATCAGTATAAACACCTCTCTTTGGCATTCAAAGCCTTTCATAATATCCCTTCCTCCCACTTACCAACCTAACTAGTCTTCTAGTCTTCTAACACCCTACATCTTATCGTATGTTCTGTGATTTAGTGGCACTGGTTTTCTGGTTGTTCCTCAAATACAAACATTCCCTTTCTGTTTACCTTTTCACTGGCCTGGAATTCCTTCCCTCCTCATCTTCACCTCCTGGCTTCCCTGAAGTCCCAGGTAACATCCTCCTCCCTATAGGAAGGTTTTCCTTACCCCCTTGAATTCTAGTGCCTTCACTCTGTTGATTATTTCAAATTTATTGCCTATATTATCTGGGTTATGCAGAGTTGTTTGCATGCTGATTCACCCATTACACTGTAAGTTCCTTGAGAGCAGGTTCTGTCTTTTACCTTTCTTTGTTTCCCCAGTGATTAGCATAGTACCTGGCACATAATAGGTGATTAATAAATATTTAATGACTGGCTTACCATCCCTCTAACATTCAAAACGGAAATGCTGCTCCCAGGTTACCAGTCCCCAGTACATGTTGCCATCCCCTTTTAGAAAATAAGTTCCTTGCTTTTTGTGTTTGTTTTTGTTTTTGTATACCCAATACAAAGTACTGCTCCTGGGACCAGGGGACTGAGACATTGCACCTGCTCTCTTTCCCTAAGGCAGGAGGGATCTTTACTTTTTTGTGTGTCATGGATCTCCTTTAACAGTCTAGTGAAGTCCATGGGTCTCTAAAATAAAATACATGTGATTGGAAAGAAAATCAATTATATGAATTAAAATGTGTTTTTTCCTTTTCATGTTTTTGGGTCCATTGAATTTATCTACAGAGCTCTTGCCCCTGGCTCTTTCCCTAATGCTAACCCTAATTCTGACTCTGACTGTAACCATAATCCTAATTCTGACTCCAACTCTGTTATGGATCCAGGTAGGAGCTTGGAAATTGATTCAGTACTGGGTAAACCTGACCACCTAGAAGAGAGTTTAGACTCTTTTTGTCACATTCTTTGGGCTATTACAATCCTACTCCCTGGCTCCCTAGGGAAGAATTGAGTTTAGGTGTCTGTCTAGGGTTTCCCAAAAAGGTGAGCAGAAAGGTAGTCAATATCCAATATAAATCAGGTATGGGATGTGTATTTATTTCCTACCACAAAAGAAATGCTTAATATGAAATATAAACACGCTTTGACAGAAAGACTTAAATTAAACAAATGACAGCAATAGCTAGTATTATACTCTTTTAGGAGTCTGATATTTAAAATTATCTAAACATAAAACAAGTTGCTGGTCTGGTGACTAGGCACTTAACATTTCATTTAGACTCTGAGTTGTCTTCCTCAAAACCCATGACTTCTGGCAAGCCAGGCTAAGTAATGGACTCATCTTCCAGGTGAGGATCATCTTCTCCCAGAATGCTAGAGTAGTTGCCAGGGTCTCATTCCTTTTGCCAGCAGTCAGTTTTAACCCAAAGTCCCCAATCCACAGAACATCTCAAAGGGTGGCCGCAGAGGCTGTATGTGTTCATCTCATTGAACATGACGCTCATTTCCCTACGCTTAAGAAAGAACAAACACAAAAAAAAGCATCCTCAAATTCACACTCCAATTTGGCTAGACAGGACATGTGCTTTAGTTTTTATGTTATTTGCATTTCACAATTACAGCTGGAGTGGAGAAAAGGGCACCATCCTTCCCCTCATACCCTCCTAGGAAGTGTAAAGAGGGAGAGTTACCTGCCACATTAGAGTTGAAAGAAGAGAGTATCAGGGACAGAGTCATTCTCTTTAAAAAATGAACCATCTGGGGGCAGCTAGGTGGTACAGTGGATAGAGCACTGGCCTTGCAGTCAGGAGGACCTGAGTTCAAATCAAGCCTCAGACACATGATACTTACTAGCTATGTGACCTTGGGCAAGTCACTTTACCCTGATTGCCCCCCCCCAAAAAAATGAATCATCCATTCTTCTGGCTCAGTGACCCACGAGAAGATTGCTTTGTCACCCCAAAGCCCAAGAGACCTTTGGCATTATGCTATACCATTAATGATCCACCAAAAGTATCCAGGAAATTCATTGTCTTCAAAACACCCAAGTGCTGAGTCATACATGACTGAAATCAGAGAGGAAATTTTTGTGAATGTGAGTTACTTTAGCACAGTAAGCATTTAATACATGAATTTTAATTAATTAATTAATTCATTCATTCATTTATCAGACCTTCATAGCTAGAAGGGAACTCAGAGGTCATTTAATTTAACCTACTGCCTGCATGATGAATCCCCTCTGTGCAACTTCATAGCAACTGAACATAAGGATAGCTAAAATGAATTCCTGGCCCTCAAGATGTTTACAATCCAGTAGGGCAAGACACGACACTGGCACAGATTGCTATGGTTCAAATTAAGGGGCAGTGGTTTAAGGTGATGAAGAGATCATTTAGAGCTCTTTGGGAGTCAGGGAGGGAGAGATTAGGGAATGTTCCATGGAAGCCCAGAGAGGGACTATCTGGCATGTGTATTAACTCTATAAATGCAAGGTCACAGATTTAGAATTAGAAGAGACCATGGAGCCTAAGCCACCCATTTTGCAGATCAAGGCCCAGAGAGAGGGGTCTAGCCAGAGATTTATATAGGAATGAAGTTATGCAGGAATTTCAATTTAGCTCCTCTTGACTCCAAATCTTTCCATTACAACACAAGATTTGGAGTCAGGAAATAAATGAAACAAAACAAACCATTTGTTATATACTAGAGGTGACAGTGGCAAAAGGAATCTAGATAGTATTCTCTAGAAAAATATGAATAGAATACTTTTAGCTGGAGATGGGGTGGGAGATATCATAAAGGAAGGCTTCTTGAAAGAGTTGGCATGGAGGAACTGGGACTTCGATGATAGATACTGTGGCCATCTGAGCAGTCATGATCCTCTGAACTTGTTACCCTCCATGTTTGTTTTCACCTTAGATCAGAGGTTCTGAACATCTTTTGTTTTATGGACCCCTTTGGCAGTCTAGTGAAACCTAGAACCCCTTTTCAGAATAATGGTTTTAAATGCATAAGATAAAATGCAAAGGTTTACAAAGGAAACCAAAGGTTAATGAAAAAAAAATGTAATTTTTTTTTCTCATCCAAGTTCACAGATCCCCTGAACTCTATCATTGGACACTAGGGAACCTGTGGACCCCAAGTTAAGAATACTTAGAGATCTAAATTCTGTCTCAAACTGTTCTGTAGCTTCAGTTTATTGAAGTAGTGGTTATTTTATTCCTACCCTAGAAATCCCAATCTAAAGAGTTAGGGAGAAATTTAATATTAAAAAGAACATGTTTCTATATAGTATTACAGTTTACAACAGGCCTGTGAGATGGGTTTCGCACATATCATCTCTCACTTATTGATGAAGATGACACCATGAGCCAGAGAGAGAAGGTAATTTGTTCAAAGTCACATAGCAACTAAGTGGCAGAGCCAGGACTCTGGCCGAGAATGCTCAGCTCTAAATCCAGTGCTATGCATTTAATTCGATGATTATAAGGAGGCAGAGCCTGAATTTATTATAAGGCTCTCTAACACCAATAAAAGAAGACCATTAGGGATAGAGGAAGAGACCAGCCTTTCCATCTCAGCCTCCCTTTCACCTGGAGGACTGACCCAAACCTTCCTGGCTTCTGAAACCTCTGGTCTGATCGGGAGTCTTCTTGGCCTTTGACTGATGCTTTTCTCCTCCCAGACAAGTCAAGCTAGGAACTACTGCTGAGAACTCTCCATTCTCATTCACAGGAATCATAGGATTTTAGAGCTGGAAGGGACCTTTAGAGCTCATCTAATCCAACCACCTTATCTTACAGAGGATGATGCTGAGGCCTGGAGAAGCGAAGTGATTTACCCAACATCCCATAATTGATAAAGGGCTGATCTGGGATAAGAACTTAGGCTTCTTCTTCAATGTCCAGATTATGGTGCTACTTCTTCCTGGAAGTCTACCCTGATCTTCTTAGCTTGGGGGAAAAGGGGGCATCCTTAACTTGGGGTTTGGGGTTTGTGAATTCGGTGGAGAGGAGGGCATCCTTAACCTGAGGTTTGTGAATTCTCTCTCTCTCTCTCAGCATTTTGATAACTGTAATTTAATAAAAATTGGTTTCCTTTGTAATCGTATGCATTTTATGCATTTAAAATCATTATTCCGAGGAGTCTATACGCTTCACTAAACTGCCACAGGGGTCCATGACACAAAAAAAGATTAAGAAACCCTGCCCTAGCTAAAAGATATTTCTTCCTCCTGCAAGTTTCCTAGAGCACTTTGTCTGGATCCCTCTTTTGCCCCTATCATACTCTATCGTGTATTAAACACACTTGGTATTCTTTGTAAACCCCTTCCCTTTCTCCTTTTAATGTCTCACCACCCCCAGAAGTGGATTATAAGCTTCTTAAAGAAAAAGACCTTGTCATTCTCCATTACTGTATCTCTAATGCATAACATTTTGCACACAGTAGATGTTTAATAAATGTTTGTCTTTGCTTGTCTCCTGACTCTAAGCCCCAAATTCTTTCCTTTGCACTGTCATTGTCTAGACCCATTTTATTTACTCAGTGTTCTGGGTTTGGCCTTCATGGGTTTAACACTGTGCCAGGACCTTATTCAAAGGCAGCCTGCATTCCCCTTTCCAGTCCCTTCAAAAGCCCTGGGAGAGCTGTCTCCTCTGCATGTTAATAACCAACACCAGGCTGATGGGCCTGCTGGGACCATGGTTAGAATTTCAATGACCTCAGGAGTTGCTTCCTATGTCTTTAATGTGACTGGGTGACAGGGAACAGGACGTACTCTGCACCAGGTCCTGGCCACTCAAGATGTACCAAGATCTCTACCAGGATTTTCCGGAGGGTGAAATATACATTATAGAAGTGTGTTTAGAAGGTCCACTGGCATATTTCTTTGTGATTTGCATATCATTTGCATGCACCAACTCACTCAGCACTGTTTATTTCAGGCAAATTTTCAAGGTAAAAAATGAATTTGCTCCTTAGGATCCAAGCATGTCTTGGTTGTCAAGCCCCTCCCCATCATTTTCTTTTTCCTGACACTCCCCTGCTATCTGTGGCTAGGGCTCCGCTGAGGCAAGGAAATTGTCAGCATGGTTCCCTCTAAGTGTGTGTGGGGGTGGGTGAATGTGGAGGTGGTCTGCACTGTGTGTGGGAGGAGCCCCAGGGTTTTGGACTGTCCACCTCCTCCAAACAGAGTGTGGAAGGCCAAGCAAATCTTGCCCTGGTCCCTAAAGAAGCTTGGAAGCAGTTTATAGTCATCATTCATCCCATTCTCCTCATCATTTCTTAATGGGCTCACTTTCTCTCCGGAACATCCTTTTTCCTCTGGCTCATTTGCGAAAGTCCTTCTGACCCCACTTAAGCCCAAAAGAATTGCCTATTTTGTCCCATCCCTAAACCACAGACCACAGTCTGCACCAGCTGGGCTCCTCTGCTCATAACATTAGATTTGCAGCAAAGAATGCAGAGGCAAGTGAGATGGATGATCAGAAAGAACCCTACCTTGGATTTGTATCTCAGGCTTTCTCCTTGGAAGAGTTCAGAGCATTTCTCACACGATTTACACATATTAGCTCAGAGGCCAGGGAACCAGTTTTATACTCTGTATCCCACACAGGCTGGGGCATATAGTAGATGTGCAGTAAATATTTATTAATTTGATTTGACTTGGTATATTTCACGTTACTCTTCTCTCCTTCCAGAAATCTGAATCCTGCCCAGCCTTCAAGGCCCATTTCAAACACTCCCATCCCTGCCCCATTTCTCAGACTACTCCATTGTTACCTATTTTTTTCTGAATGTTCATTGCACACATAGTAGGATTACATAATCTAGTGCTTGACTGAATATTGTTTTCATTGTTCTGTCTGAGGCATATATGTGTGTATGTAATATGTATATACATACACATATGCATACATATGTCTGTATATTGATTCTATGTATATACAGATATGTATATAGATATATCTGTTATTATCTACAGCTATAGCTATATCTATACAGTTATATCTATATACATGAATTCATATAGAATGTATATATGCATATGTGACTCATATAAACCAGGATAAAAAAATCTGGTAGGATGTGGTTCATGACCAGAATCATACAGCTGGTAATCAATGCATGGAAAAAATAAAAACAAAACCCAAACACATTTATTAGACACTTGTATTCCATACGTCTAGATGCTGGGGATACAAAATACAGAAGTTAAATAAATAGTCCCTGCCTTTAAAGAGCTAACAATCTAATGGGAGAAATGACATGGATAGGACAATGGTAGCTTGCATCGGTCTGATCAGCCACAGCTGGACACACTGTACATTGACACCAACATTGTGATGCCATTTTGGTCATCTTTGAGCGGGAAGGACAAACAACAACAGTGACAACAGCAGCAACAGCAGGGAAGGGAGTTTTGGTCTGGGGAATTACAGGGATTTAAGTGGAGCCAAAGGACAGTTGATTGGGATACCTTTTCCAGTATTGGTATTGATTTTATTACTGTTCCCAGAGCAAGAGGTGGAAAGGGGTGATGTGGTGGAGCATTAAGGCCGATAGCTTGTTTAGGTCCTGGCTAAGCAGGGTGGCACACAGCTATCAGGACGCTATGGCTACCAGATCTGAGTTTGGCAGTCCTGAGCTGTAATGTCAATCTAGCCAATCTAGTGTCCTCTTTAGGTTGGGTGTTAATATGTGAGCCCTCAGAAACAGGGCAGGCCCTCAGCTTGCCTAGGGATGGTTGGAAATGGAGCAGGTCAAGGCTCCCATGCTGACCAGAGTGGGATTGGCCTGTGAGTGGGTTTTGTGCTTCCAGTCTAGATCAGTTAAGGAAAGCCAGTCTAGCAAGAAAAAAGAAAGAAAGAGAGAAAGAGAGAGAAAGAAAGAGAAAGAAAGAAAGAGAAAGAAAGAAAGAAAGAAAGAAAGAAGGAAGGAAGGTCTTGATTTCCTACTGTATGGCTGGGTAAGATATAAAGCAAGGTTTGGGTCTTAGTTAGATACCATGGGGTAGGTAGGTTTTCAGTCGCTCACCTGACCAATCAGGGACACATAAGCCCCTGTAATGAAGTTTCAAAGATGAGTGGATTAATTCTCCCAGGAAATGCTGTTGACATGGTCTTGTTGGTACATGCAGCTAATAGCTGTTCTTGGTGGGGAAGAGCAGGTCACAGGTAGGACAGGCAGTTAGCAAGGTACCTGGCTCTGTTTTCTTGGAGGATGTTTGGAGGTGGAATTTGAACCCAGGTCTCTTGGCTCACAGTCTAATGTTCTTTCCACTACATCTCACTGCCCCTATCATCATCAGGCATGGGATGTTCTCTTCCCTTGGCCTCTTCACCCACTCTAAGGACACACACTGTTCTTGGCAGCCTGTCTCTAACTGTCCCCAAAGAGTCTGCTGTTAGGAATAAAAAGAGCAGTTTCATTTTCAGACTCATTCAGTTCTGGGTCTCTCTCTGTTTAGATTTCTGGTTGTAATTATCTTTTCAGCGACATGGACACCTGTCTACTAGGAACTAGATGAAACCACAAACAACTCACTCACAGCAATAATCTTAAGCCCTTGATGACCTGAGCTTAATTTGGACCCACCTTCTACATATAAAAAGGCTCATAGTTTTGGGATGGGGAGAGACTGAAATATATACATTTCCCTTTTACTATTTGATAAGCAAGACCATGGATCAAAGCTAGTAATACAAATAGTTATTTCCAGGGAGTTTGGAAAAAAAAAACAAATGAAAATTAAAAAAAAATCTTCTCCCCGCCCCAAATCGGGAGCTTGGCTTAGACTTGGTGGTCCCTCTTGGCTATAATGGAGAGTGACTTTTGGAAACAAGACAAAACTAAGGTAAAAAGCTATTGACAAAGGCATTCCTTGCCTCAGTTCACATAATTCCCATTCCCATCCCCAATTCTCAGGGCTGCCAAGCTGGCAAAGAACCTTGTGTCCTGTTCTTCCTGGTTCAGTGACTTCTTGCCCCCCATGGGGCCCTGTGTGTTTTCTTTCACACATATAAACAAATTCACATACTTTGATCCCAAATGTAGTGAGTTATTGTCCTATTAATTTTTATCCTACCCATGGCTGAGAAGCTCGGAGCACTGAAGAATCCACTTACCTTTTTCCTTTTGGAAGATTTGTGGGGAGGTAGACACTGGAGAAATGAGTCCCTGGAGCAGGGTATGAGGTACTCCAGAGGTCTCTCCTATTTCCTCATCTTTGGTGTCTTAAGTTCCTGGCTGCCAAGACTAATCCTACCCATCTGTCAGGGCCAGAGAAGCATTCTTTGGCCACTCCAAGTCACAGTGGTCCTCCTCCTAACTCCACAGTATATATTGGCATGCCATTTATCTGATATTTCTTGTAACCTGTCTGACATGGTTGGATACCCTTTCATGTGCTAACTTGGGGAACGACTGGACTACAAGCCCTCTGAAAGCACGGACTTTGTCTTACTTTTCTTTGCATTCCCTTTCTATGCAAACTGCCAAGCCTAGAGCCTATTATCCTAGATAATCCTAGAGCCCAGAACTGTGCCTTGAGTGTAGCCAACTGGCCTCCTTGTCTGTTCCTCCCAGATGACATTCTCTTTACCATTTCTGTGCCTCTGCACTAGCTGACCCTTGTGCCTATAATCAACTTCTTCCTCACCTCCATCCCTTAGAATTCCTACTTTCCTTTATGGTTCAGAACCATGTTCTATGTGAGTGTTTGCCCCTCAAAATCACCTTTGTCTGCCTTGTGTATATATAGCACACATATACCTACACACATACACATACATATGTGTATGTATGTACAGGCACCTTGTATATAAATATATTCACATATGCATATAATATTTTTGTATGTATACACATACATATATGTATACATATGCACAGATCTATATACAAGGTAGAGACAAGATGATTTTTTTTTTTTTTGGCTAGGCAATGGGGTTGAGTGACTTGCGCAAGGTCACACAGCTAGTAAGTGTTATGTGTCTGAGGTCGGATTTGAACTCAGGTCCTCCTGAATCTAGGGCTGGCACTCTAACCACTGTGCCACCTAGCTGCCCCTAGACAAGATGATTTTGTCATGCATTTTATGATATGTGACATACCTATATATGCTATACCATGTACACATACAAATTATATATATACATGTACACACATATATTCCTTTTATCTCCCCTAGTTAGATTGTAAGCTCATTAAGGACAGTGCTTATTTTTTTTTCCTACGTTTGTATTCCTAGAACCTAGAAGATATCCAACATACACTAGGTGTTAAGTAGATACATTTTGATGTACACATACTAGGAGCTTAATAAATGCTTTTTGATTAATTGCATTTATTGTATTAATCTGTATTTGTTGATTGGTTAGTTTTTGTTAATGTTAAGAAGCCAAGGGTTTCTATTAACATAGAAATGTGTTGCCCGGGAAAGACTATATTAAGCTATTGTCAACTATTAACATTTTTTGAACAAACCAGGCCATTGGATGTGCTATGAGAGAATTGAGGGACATAGAGGGATAACATAGCACAGCAGAAAGAATCCTGGGTTTGGAGTCAGAAGATATAGGTTCAAATACTGGTTCTGATACTTGCCAGCCCTGTGACCTTGAGCAAATAACAAGGGGGCAATCCCTTAGCAAACTCTAACTATCATGTTGAGAACTATTACTATAGGACGGGCATGTTTAGCTGAAGGTGAAAAGAAAGGGAAGGTTTCAGAACCTATAGTTCCAGCCAAGAAGGGGATCATCAGGGAAGGCCTTGGGGACCTGTGGTTTCCATGCAGGGACTAAGTGTTTAGGGTTGGAAGCCATCAAATAGGAAGAAGGCATGCTGAAAAGAACTAAGCCTTTATTTGTTCATTTATTCCACAAAGACATGTTGTAGTATATGTAGCAGACACAGTAACACCAGCTGACATTTATCTAGCTCTTTAGGGTTTGCAAAGCATTTTAAATAAATTATCTCATGTGAGCCTTGCAACAACCTATGAGGTAGGTGCTATTATTATCCCCATTATATGGATGAGGAAACATTAAACATTAAACAAATTTCCCTTGGTTACACTGCTAAGAAGGAATTTAGACCCAGATTCTCCTGATTCAAAGTCTATATGATGAAAGATGTAAAGAAGTAAAAAAAACAAAAAACAAAAAAAAATGGTTCTGCTCTCGGTGAGCTTGCGTTCAGTTAGGGAAACAAGAGAGTTACATAGATAGGATAGTGGAAAGAACACTGGATTTGGAGTCAGAAGGCCTGGGTTGGAAACCTGGCACTTGCATTTGTTAGCTACCTAATCACAGACAGGTTGTGGGTCTTGTCAACAAAATGAGAGCATTAGGCTAGCAGATGATGTTTAAGGCAGATGAAGTAAGTGACAAATTATTGGAACAGGGGTTCAGAGAACGGAGAAATGTGGGATGGAGGAGTTGAAGGTTTCAGAGAGAAAGGTGACCCTTTAGTTACATGAAGGACAAGATGAGGAAAGGCAGTGTGCTCCATAGTGAAAAGAAGACTAAACAAGGAGTCTAGAAACAATCTTAACTCCTGTTTTGCCAGACATCACCTGCATTACCTTAAGAAAGTCACTTTTTCTCCTTGGACCTCAGTTTTCTGATATATAAAGTGAAAGAGCTTGGCCCCTTTTAGCTTGAACATAATATGATGTAGGATCTAGGATTTGGGTAGGTAGAAATTAATAAAACAGGAATTTCAGATCAATCAGCAAGCATTTATTAAGCATCTGTGCTTTCAGATTTTTATTTGTATCCCCAGCATTGGGGTAAGTTTTGAGAACACAAAGAAAAAGAAAGGAACGATGTTTCCTCTCAATGAGCTGACATTCTAATAGTGAAATCTGACTACTCCTATTTTAATAAAGGAAAGAGAGGCATAAACACTCCTTAAAATTATCTCGGTGAACAAGCAGAGGATGAGTCATAGATTGTGAGAGTTGGAAGGAAGTTTAGTGAGCTGCTTCTTTTTACAGATGAAGTATTTGAGGCCCAAAGAGGTAAAAAATCTCTTTCCATGCCACACAGCCAGTTAGTGACACAGATCTTCTGATTCTCAGAGTAGGGCTCTTTCCATAATACCATAAAGAAACGCTATGTCTTGCCCCTTCTCCCTGTTCAGGATCTCTTGTATTCCTGGACTCTGTCCTAGGGAAGAAGAGGCATTGTCTGTCCTAATGCATCTCTATCTCACCTCCTGAGCTGTATCAGACTTTTGTCACACAGGAGATATTTCGGTACAGAAGGACATTGGCCAGCTACAAATGCATCACCTCCATACACCTGTTGTTTGGCTAATAGAGAGCCTGTGGTGTGTGGAGGGGCCAGAGTGTGGGGGGCTGTTGGGTGTGATGACGTGCTTGGCAAAATCCAATATAACAGAATTTATAGCTGTGAAATTCATCTGGCTCTCTTCCTCCCCACCACCACCTCCCTATCTTTCAGGCAGGTTGTATTGATGAGACTCAGCACAGACAGGGTACAGTTCTTCAGAGGAGGGGATGAAATTGCCGATTTATTGCTGAAGTCATCAGTTACGCGTGGAGACATAGCCCTTGTGGTCAGGCAGAAGGAAAAGGATATGATTTCTTGATCCTTTCCTCTTCCATGGACTTAGAGAATCTTAGCTCTGAGAAGATATTTTGACTTTATCTTGTCCAGAGGTTCTTAACCTGGGGTCCATGGACCCCCCCCTTCCCACTACTCATTCCCTAAGGGACATGCAGATAGATTTTAGTGGGTCCATAAACTTGCATGGGGAAAAAAATCACATTTTTATTTGAATGCAATTGGCTTACTTTGTGATGCTTTATATTTTATTTTATGTATGTACAAGTATTATTCAGAGAAAGAGTCTGTAGGTTTCACCAAGCTGCCAAGGGGGTCCATGACCCCAAAAAAGGTTAATAGTCTCAGATTTATTCCCACCTCTATTTTTCTGATAGATGAGGAAGGTGAGGGCTGTTGGAAAAAATGACTTATCCAATGTCACATTGCAAATTAGTGTTAAAGCCAATATTAGAAGCTAGGTTTCTTGACTCCTAGGTTTCTTGACTCATGCTGCTGCCTAGAAGACAAGGCATAGAGTTAAGTGCATTCAACTGGGTGTTCAGAGACCTGGGCTCTGGTCCTATCTCAGTCCCTAATTCAATGAGAAGTCTTAATCTTATTCCCGTTCTGGGCTTGAGATTCCTAAGATCTAGAGCCAAAAGGCACCCTGGAGATCATCTGGTTCAACTCCTTTTTATAGATGAGGAAACTAAGGTCTAAGTCACTTGGCCAAGTCACACACACATGTAGTAAATAGTGGAGACAAGTTTTGAATCCAGGTCTTCTGACTTCTGAGAATTCACTGTTGTCTCCATGACACAAGCAGCTAGGTGTCCTCTTTAAAATGAGGGAGTGGTAGAAGGTCATCCCTAAGGTTTCTTGTAGTTCTAACAGTCTATGATATAATGGGTAGGTGGGGGAAGGGGGAGAGTGGGCCAGAAGGTTTAAGGAGGCACATAGAATTTATTTCTGCTAAAGGAAAAAAAATACATGTTAATATTCAGCAAGATGAAAGAAAACAAATCACAACTCAGGTTTGGGGGGGTCATAGGATCATAGATATAGAAGAGACTTCAGAAGACCTCTAGTCCAAACCTTTCTTTCTACAGAGTAGGAAACTGAGGCCCAGAGTGGTTTAGAAAATGGGCCTGATTTTGTAATATTTATGTCAGAGGCAAGATTAAAACTCAGGGATCTTTTGACTTAAGAGGTATTTCTCTGTACCAAGCTACCTCCTAGGAGATGCAATGAAGTAAAAAAAAAAAATGAACTTTACTGTGAGGTATTTTCTAGATACTTGAGTTGGGGAGGGAAGATGGGGAAGAGGAGAATTGAATATTAAAAAAAAACTAGAAGGCTTACTTGTCTTGAATGTAAAGCCTTTGGAGGAGCTAAAGAGGGTAATAATAATAAAAGATCTAAACTAATCCCTCTATTTCACAAATGAGGAAAATAAGAACCAGAGAAAGTCATGTTACCTGTCCAGTTGAGAATCAGTAGGGGCAGAATCTATATTCCCGCATTTCTGTGTAATGGTAAATCTCCCCTAGACTCTGGAGTATTACTCTAATAATGGATTGATGGACAGGGAATCAGAGATAGGTGAACTAAGGGTTGCTAGAACACTACAGCTGGAATGGGCCTCAGGCACCAAGTCTAACCCTCCTGTTTTGTAGATGACAAAAGTGAGGCCCAGAGATGGGACATGATTAGCCTGCTAATTAATTGGTAGCAAAATTAGTACTAGGCCCTGGGTCTTCTTATTTGCTGTCAAGTGGTGTGATGGAAAGAACTGTAGACTTGAAGTATGAGGTCGTGTGTTTGAAAACTAGCTATCTAACCCTGGACAAGTTCTTCTTCCTCTTTAGGCCCCATTTCCTCATTTATAACATGAAGATGCTGGCATAGATGATTTCTAGGCCCATTCTAGCTCTTAATCTATGATCCTATGAATAGAGTCATTTATTGTATTTCACCTCATTATACATTTTTAGTAGAAAATTACAAAGTTCTGTCTTTCTTATCCAAATTTCCTGTCCGTTTCCATCCCCCCCACCCCTCCACTGCCAAATACGCATACCTTGCTTGCACTAAGACTTTGGGATGAGGCCTAGGGTTTGCATTCACTTGAGATTCCTCTTTTTCCCTGGAGGAGGCAGTAGGACTTAATCTAACAGGCAAAAACTTTCTGAGGCTTTGCACAAAGGTGGGGCTTCAGCCTGACTCCATTTTTGGAGGCTGAAACTTCTCTTTGAAACTACCTGGTGAGAATTCAGGGAGACTGTGAGAGACAGGAGAGGGGCAAAAAATAAATGATGCATGGCCCTGAAAACTCTGGGACAGTGGTTGCTTTGGTTTGAACTTCTCTTATTATTAATTATTTGGAGCATTCTGTCATGTACTTGTTTAGAGTTTGCATTTCTTCTTTTGAGAACTTTTACCACTTATCTATTAGGTAATGGCTTTTGATCTTATCATCTCCCTGTTTTCTATTCTGCTTCTGTCCTATAAAAAGCTGCCTCTTTTTATAACTGCCATGGAAGGCCAAGCAGTGCTGCTGCTGTGCTGATCCTAGGCTTCTGTCTAGAAGGAAGGGTTGGGGGCAGCTAGATGAACACTTACCAGCTGGTTGACTCTGGGCAAATCACTTAACCCCAATTGCCTAAAAAAAAAATAAAAAAAGGAAGGGTTGGTTTGAATTGAGTCTTAAAAAGGATAGAATTTCAATAGCTGGAAGAGGGAGGGGGGAAAGAGAGAAAGAGAAGAGAGAGAGACAGAGACAGAGAAACAGAGACTGAGAGACAGAAAGATACAGAGACAGAGAGATACAGGCAGAGAGACACAGAGATAGATAGACAGACAGAGAGACAGACAGACAGAGACAGAAAGACAGAGACAGAGTGAGAGCAAGAGAAAGCAAGAGACACAGAGATAGAGAGACAGAGAGAAGGGACAGAGAGACAGAGTCAGAGACAGAGACAAAGAGAAACAAAATCAAACAGAGAAATAAAAGACAGATAGAGACAGGGACAGAGTGTGAGAGAGAAATAGGCAGAAGCAGAGCTAGAGAGAGACAGAGTTAGGGACAAAAAGACAGAACTCTCTAATGTAAGGGGAAGCAAAAATGGTAGAGGGAAAAAAAGGTAAAAGAGAGCAAAGAGGTGGGGCATTGAGAAGGGTGATGGAGGTGGAGCACAGGAAGAAAAGAAAGTTGGGGGTTGCAATAAGTAATGACTATAGTGGAAGTGAGAAATTGGAAGGCATTTGAGGAGCCAGTAAGATCCATTTGGCTAGAAACATAGAATACATCAATTAGTTGCTTCAACACGTTTCTTAAGTGCCTACTATGTGCCAGGTACTATGTTAGGCACTGGATATAGTGAAAAATTAAGCCTGAAATTCAATTTGGGACAATATTGTTCAAGAATGGGGTTCTTTTGTAGATATTGGGCAGGTCATTTCTTTTGTCTGAGTTGAGTTCCTGCCTTTGTAAATTGAAAGAGATTCTCCAATAGCTGAGGTCAAAATATATGAGCAAATAGTTTTTAAAAGATTTAAAACTACAAATAACCACATAAGAATATGCTTGAAATCATGAATTTAATGCCATGGGAAATACAAATTTAAACAGCTGATGTTTCATTTTGCTCTAAGCAAATTGTCAAAGATGAAAAAAAAAAAGATGAGAGCCATTCATATTAGAAGGGACTGCGAAGAGACAGGTATACTGTCGCATTGTTGGAGGGGCTACAAAGCAGCCCAACCATTCTGGATTTGGAACTGTGTAAGTAAATTTATTAAACTATCCATTCATTACCTTTGATCTAGCAATCTCACTACTATAAGGAGGTAAAAGACAAAGACATATTTTATGTGTATGTGTATATATATGTATGTATATATGGATATAGGTAGATAGCAAAATTTTGTGGTAGCAAAGAATTGGAGGCAAAATGGAAATTTCCCAACAGTTGACTATGGCTGAAAAAAATGGCATGTGAATGTAATGAATATTATTTTGCACTGAGAAATGATGAATAAGAGGTATTCAGGGAAACATGAGAAAATTTATATGAACCAATATAAAGCAAAATAATCAGAATCAATAGAACAATATATACATACATACACATATATATATAAAATAATGAATAATGTAACAAAAAGAGAACTAAAAAAAATTCCATAAGCAAGTAATGGAAAAGCTAGTAAATATCCTAGTAAATAATAATGAAATAGATCTCATTTCGAGTCAGATAGGAAGGGGATTGCTGACAGAAAATATTGTATAAATTATCAAAGTTTCTATCAGATTTTTATTTCTAAATTGTCTTTATTTGTCACAAGGGAGGGCTCAATCTGGGGGTTAGACAGGCAGGAAATGACTTGCAATATAAAAACAAACAATCAATAAAATGCATTTAAAGCTAAAATGTGGGTGACTAGGTGATCTTTAAACTCTAAGATTCTAGTCTATTTTGAAAAACACAGAATTTTATTATTGTAAGTTACTATGGAATATGGAGTGTAAGCGATAAAAGGAGCCTTAGAAATCATTTAGCACAAGTTCCTTATTTCACAGAAGAGGATGCTAGAACCCAGAGAAACGCAGTGACTTAACCAAGATCACATGATAAACTTGATTTCCATGTCCTGGAAAAATTCTAGAACGTGTTATTAAGGGGGAAATGGTTTGTGACCTCTTAGAAAGGAGCATAATAATTATTATTCAATATATTACCTTATTTTTATTTTATTTTTGACTATTCAATATAGCACTTGGCTCAATGCCTAGTACAATTAGAAGGCACAATGCCTTCTGATAGAATTTTGTGGGACAGCAGGATAGTGTGCCTGCATTTTAGTAAAGCAATTGATTAACATTTTATGGCATTTTTGTGGAAAAGATGGAGTGATGTGGGCTAGAGAAGAGGACAAATAGGTGGATTTAAGGCAGTTAAGATGTCTCAATAGCTAGAGCACTGGGCCTGGACTCAGGAAGACATGAATTCAAATTTGACCTCAGACTCTTACTAAGACCCTAAGTAAGTCACTTAATTTCTCTCTGCCTCAGTTTTCTCAATTGTGAAATGAGGATAATTAGAGTACCCACCTCTCAGGATTGTTATAAGGATCAAATGAGATAATATTTGTAAAAAAACTTAGAAATGTGTCTAGGATGCAGGTGCTTAATAAATGCTTATTTTTTCCTTCCTTCTTTCCTTCCTCCCTCCCTCCCTAGCTCTCTTCTTTATTTCTTTATTTTGAACTGGCTGAATGATTAGACACACTATCTGGTCATTAACAGATCAATATCAACCCCTGCCTAGGGAATTCTCCAGTGAATAGTCACAGGGACTTGAACAGCAGAGGTCCAGATGTATATCCTTTTTAATCAATGATTTGAATGAAGATGTACAGTTATCCCTTCCACATTGTGGGGTTTAGGGGCACAGTGCCCCTGTGATTTGGAAAATCTGAGTAAAATTTTTTGGCCCTCTATTTGTACCAGGAAAGAAGTTTGAATTTTTTTCTTTTTCTTTTATGGGGTGTTTACAGTACCTTATTATAAGATTTGGGTTAAGTATTTGGTCATAAGCTATGTTAAATAAAAATACTAGCTTTTGTGTGTTGTCTGCTGGCTTTGATGTTCTTTTCACAAACTATAACATTTTACTTATTTTAACTTTAACAAAGAAATTGTGCATATTTAAGGTATTAAAAGATAAAATGTGTTGATATTATACAATACTATATATATATTTTATGCATTTCTGAGTTTCTAAACTTTTTTTGTATTGTCTGCTGGCCTCCATGTGTCATCTGTGACTTCTGCAAAACTCCCCCAAAATTCCCATTTAATATCTTCTGCTGACCCATGATATATTGAAACTGCGATGGAGATAGCAGTGATATGGAAGGGATAACTGTACATTAAACTGATAGATGATATGGAAGGAGCAGTTAGGTGGCACAGTGTCAGGCCTGGAATTCTGGCCTCAGACACTTACTAGCTATGTGACCCTGGGCAAGTCACTTAACCCCATTTGTCTCAGTTCCTCATCTGTTAAATGAGCTAGAGAAGGAAATGGCAAACCACTTTAGTATCTCTGCTAAGAAAACACCAAATGGGGTCATGGAAAGTTGGACATGACTGAAACAAATGAACAACCACAATAATGACAACAACAGATGACAAAGAACATAGATGTAGCTAATAAATTGAATGAGTGAATCAGGATCCAAAAGGCTCTTTGTAGGCTAAAATAGAAGCCTAAATTTACTGAGGTCAAAATGAACAGGGATAAATGTGAAGTCTTAGGGTTTAAAAAAGTCTAGTGGAAAGGAAGGGTTTAGGGGAGAAATTGCTAGTCAACCATTCATATGATCTGGGAGTTTTAGTGGATTCCAAGCTGAATATGAGTTAACAGTAGAACAGGGCAGTAGGAAAAAAAAAAGCTAATGTTATATTATTTCAGTTCTTAAAAGGATCTATTATCTCACAAATGTGGGCATTCCTTTGTGGATCATAAACTATCCACTCTTTCCATGTCTTTCCACAAATCTTCATCCAAGGCCATATTTATAGAAGAATAGTATACACAAAGCAGATAGGAACAATATTGGTATACTACAGTGGATTGCTGTTTTCAGTTCTGAATGTCCTGTTTAAGGAAAGACATTGACAAAATAGAAATACCTCCTAAGAACTGTTCATCCTAAGGTTAAGCAGCACAGTGAGGGAACCCCATACCATATGAGGATTGCTTGAAATGTTGAAACCCAGAGAAAATGTAGGTGGGAAATGATCATAGTCTTCAAATGATGGGCTGTCATAAGCAAGAGAGATTACTCTTGAGCATCATGGAGTCACATGTGTAGAGCTGGAACAACAGACGCTATCAAGCCCAACCCTCTCATTTTACAGCTAAGGAAACCGAGGCCCAAAGAACTTAATTGACTTAAAAAAAGTTACAAAAATAGACTTATCAGAGGAGTTATTTGAACTCGGGTTCTCTAACTCTAGAGTCAATGGACTTTCTATGTTAACACAGGACTCAGTCCCAGGGAGTGGAACTAGGAGCAATGAGAGGAAGTGACAAAGAAGCAGGATTTATTTAAATATGAAGGTCAGGGGAACTTTCCTAACAATTAGAGCCACCCAAATTCGAATGGGCATCCATAGGAGATTGTGTTTCCCCTTATAGGAAGTCTTTAAATGGAGATTAGATATCCACTCAACAGGAATGCCATACTAGGGACTTCTCTTCAAATATAGATTGGACTAGATGACCTTTGAGGTCCATTTGGATTCTGAAATTCTATAATTCTCTTGATGACAGAGCTGGGGTTAGAACTCAGGTGGTCTGTCTCCCAACCCTTGTACATATGCATGTAGTCATTTAGGGCTAATTAGAGAGACAGCATGGTATAGTGGACAGAAAACCAGGCTTAAAACTGGGAAGATCTGGGTTCAAGTACTAAATCTAACATAGACTGCCTATGAGACCCTATGCAAATCTCTTAACTTAGTGCTCTTAGAAACTAAGCTGAAGCTTCAGAGATAGTGCCAATGTTTTATTGTGAATTTTCTTCATTCATATTTCCTCTCTAATTTCTTCTACTCAAGAAATTACAGGTCCACTCTATATCCCTATCCTAAGGGGATAATTAGGTGATAATGCTAAAGGTACTCCCTTTGGGTTTTTGAACAAGGTTTCTAGCAGGATAAAAAGGGAACCCTTTGGGTTACAATTTAGAATCAATATTAAGGAGATGATAAAATTTCTGAATTCACCTCAGTTTTTTTTAATTGAAGGCTGAGGAAATATTTTTTTTCTCCTCCTCTGTTTAGAAACCACAATAATATTTCATTTCTGCTGCTTACCCTAAAAAATGGATTTCCTCTCTTTTCTCAGCAGTGATTTGTTTTGCATTAATGCCTTTCATAACTCATACATTTTGCTATTAAAAATTAATGCTTGGTGCCGACATAAACAAATGAAATTTGTATTATTAATGTTTTACATAGGTAAGGCCTTGTAATAACAGATTCATCATAGCAGACTGGTTTAATTAAAAGACCCACTGTTTTCCTGAGCCTATTTGGGAAGCTGGTTTTAGGGGGACCAATAATACCAAAGAAAGGAATGGGGAAATTTAGAAGGTGGAGCTTTAGGTCAATGAGAGGTCTCCTAATTCCAGCCTTTAAAATGCTACCAAGAGGTTTTTTTGACTAATTGGAGCATCTTATATGCTATTTCTTCTAGGAAGCCCTCCTTGATTTTCCTCAAGTCAGATGTGATCCCTTCCTCTTGTGAATTGCATAATGCTCTATGATGAAAAAAAGCCCCTGCCTTCATATAACTTATACTTTGATGGAGGAGATGGCACATTAGCCAGAGAGCTAATGTGAAGTCCTCTGGAAAATAAAGAGAAAAATCTGCCCATTAATTTGTCTTCATTTCACCCACAGCCATTTAGAGCTAATAAGTCTTCCCCAAAGCTCACATTATCCAGACCCCTTTGGCCAATAATGAGATCATAATTGGTATGTGGTTCATATTGAAAATAGTCAAAGTTTGGATTTCTGCTGGAATGGAAGACAGATCTCTCTAATCACAGGAATTTGAACTGGAGGGGACCTTAGAGGTTAATCTAGCCCAACTCCTTCATTATACAGAGGAGGAAACTAAGGCTTAGAGAAGAAATAACTTGTTCAAGGTCATAGGGTAGATAGCAGGACTAAGATTCAAACTCAGGTTTCCTGAGTCCCACTTCCAGTGCTGCCCCCATGCCACCATCCTGCCAATTCAAATATCCTTCCTTTAACCTCTAAATCCTATGAAATTTGTCTCAGGTACTCACTGTCATCATAACCTCTTTCCTTGGTCTTGTTTTAGACCCAGCAATGACAGATCAGTTATCTTGGTCCTGCTGCCTTTGGCAACATTAAGCCCCAGTTTGGAGTGGGAACATCTTGTTCAACTCTGGGGGCTGGAATTGGGAGCAGCGAGGGGCTCTGCCCAAAAAAGCCACTCAGAGGAAGCTTCTACTTTGTACTAGCTTGCAGTGCAGCTCTGGTGCTGAGGAAATCATATTTTAGCACGAGTGGCGATTGCTTTGGTATTAGGAAGGGCAACGTGGTGAGAAAACAATTTAACAGCTCATCTCCCAATCTGTAGCTATCCCCCACTACTATGCCAATCAGATGATAGGACTGATGGACATTTCTCATCTGTATGAGAATGTTAAGGTAAAGAACCGGAGGTGCATTGATATTGCCAATGAAATACTCATTTTCCTGTGGGGCAGAGGTGGAAGGAAATTGTTGGAAATTTTTCCATGGTTTGATTAAGGTGGCAAAGACCGAGTCAGTCCATTCTGACTATAAGTCTGAGTGAGGGTAGACTATTTCACTGGATGGACAATTGAAATCATAGAACTTCCTATCTATGAAGGACTAATAAATCCCAAATCTCCATGAAAGCAAAGAGATCAGTTAGGTTCTTTCAATAGTATCCATAATCGAAGTGCCAGGTATTGTGCTGAGCGTCAAGAACACAAATGAAAGAATGGAGTATAATCCCATGTTCTCATGGAGCTTACATTCTAATGGGGGAAGACAAGACATAAAAGGAAGCTGAAAAGGGGGAAGTAGAGAAGGTAAATAACAAGAGGATATAGTAGAGAAAGTCCAGAGTGTAGGGTGGAGAGGAATGAGATAAAGCTGGCCATAATGGGGATCCTTGGAGGATTCATCGAATGAGAGAGAGAGAGAGAGAGAGAGAGAGACAGAGAGAGAGAGAGAGACAGAGAGAGAGAGACAGAGAGAGAGAGAGACAGAGAGAGAGAGAGACAGAGAGAGGCTGGCCACAGGGACTCAAGGGCACTTTCAATATGAATTCCAGGGCTGGAGGAAGGCTTCAGAAAGAAAAGTTGGGGCATGGAATGATGCAACAATACAACACACTAAACATTTATAAAGCACCTACTCTCTGTCAGACACCGTGCTAAGCTGTTGGTGGCATATAGGGTGTTCAAGAGAGGACTAGTACCTTTAGTATGAGGGTTTCCAAGACCTTTTCAGGTCTACTCATCTACCTTTTGAGTTCACTTGCTACCCAGCTCTCACCTGTGGTTCCAAGAAGGGGTAGCATGAGCACAGGCCATACTCTGATAAACTATCTTAGCAGATGGGCTAAACCAGGTTGAGGGTAACTGAGGGGCCTCAAATCTTTCAGTGAATTAACATGGTGTCTACCTCAAATATATGAAGACTTCCCCTGTAGAATAGGTAGATGTGAGCATTTTGTTCCATTGGGCCATGAAGGTGGTGGAAGTAGGCAATTTGGAGTGTTTAGAGCTTGGTCAGATTTTAAAGACACCAATATCATCCACTGCATACAGAGCCCTTGCCAGTCATCTTGACTTGTAGCCCACCACTGGGATCTGATGACTCTGGAAGAGAGAGTGAGGCTAATGATTTTGTGCAATTCTGTCTCACTTAGATACAACTTATACAAGAATCAAAAGACATCACTGACATGTTCCTGTTTCATTATTATTTTACTACAGTGTTATCATTTTGGTCATTTTCTAGCATAAAGGACAAGTTGTAGATATATAAATAAGAAAAAGAACAGTATCTGTCCTCCAGGAACTTAAAATCTAATGGTGGAAGACCACACACAAAAGGAAGCTGATAAACAGGGGTAGGAGTAGGTAGGACCACCAGGGGATAATGGGATGGGGCATCACTTCCCCTGGAGTTCAAACCAAGCAGATCTGCATGAAGAGTGGAGAGTTAACTGTAAAGTACAGACCCCAGCCTTTTATAAAGAAAAGTTTTGGGAGGAGTTTAGTGTTTCACCCTCTCCAGGTCTCCAATCAAAGGGGAGAGGAAGCTGAGGGAATTGGAGTTGGGTAGGTGTTGAGTATCTAAAACTGAGTTAACAAATAACATGATGATGAGATTTCAGGTGATCAGTTTATCTTGGGTGGGGCATCATGTTCCCTGGAGTCCTAAGCAGAGCTGTCTTGGAAAGAGGGAATCCAGAGTGCACCTAGAGAGGAATGTCTAGGTAAGACATACCTAATATAACTAGGTGAAAGATGATGAGGCCCCAAACTAGGTTAGTGGTTGTTTAAGTCTAGAGAAGGAAGTGGCTGTGAGATTTAGACTTGACAAGACTTCCCAACTGATTGGATATGGGGTATTAAGGAGAGAAAAAAAAACTGAAGGATGATACCAAACTTATCTGGGCATCTGAGTTGAACGGATGGGTGATGACTTGGTAGAATTAGGTACCTTGGAGAGAGGGTCAGGATTAGTGGAGAAGATACTGTAATGAGCTGATGTTCTAGACATTTATGGGGCATCAAGGAGATGTCTAGCAGGTAGTTGGAGATAAGGGTTTTGGAAATCAGGAGAGAAATTAGTTCTGAACATACTGATTTGGGATTTCTTCTGTGTAAATATTATATTTGACCTCTTGAGAAGAGATACAATTATCAAAAGAAAGTGTTCAGAATAAAAAAGAAGAGGGCCTAGGAGAGAGATGTTAGCCATCTGCAAAGAAGATAGGAGATGGATGATGAACCAGCAAAAGAGGTTAAGGAGCAGTAATAAGATAGGAAGAGAAATAGGAGAGAGTAGAGTCTTGGAAGTAGCTAAGGGAGGAGAGTCTCTTTGAGGAAGGACTATTCTGTTTCAAAAGCTTCAGAGAGCTCAGAGAAGAAGAGGAGTGAGAAAAGGCCATTGGATTTAGCATCTAACTGATCATTGGTCATCTTGGAGATTGTAGTTTCTGCTGAATAGTCAGAAGGCAGATTGCAAAGGATTAAGAAGTGTAGGGGGAATGAAGAAGTGGTTTCAGAGTATAGACACTTCTTTCTAGGATTTGAGTAGTGAAATGAAAGAGAAAATAAGATGGCAGGGGTTGGTAGGGTCAAAGGCAGATAGTTTAAGGACAGATTAGATATGAGTGAACATTTTTTATAGGCAGCAGGGAAGGAACCAGTAAATAAGGAGAGACTAAAATTGAGGGGAAAGGGTGTAATCAATGAGTAGAGTTCCTGGAAAAACTGGGACTGAGAATTCAGAGGGTCAAAGAATGATAGGTTTCAAGCTGGAAGGTACCTTAAAAGCCTTCAAGACTAACTTTATTTAATAGATGAGGAAATTGAGACTCAGAGAGAGTTGCCAAAACAATCATCCTAAGGCACAGATCTGATCATGTCACATCTTTGTGCTATAACCTTCAATGGCATCCCGTTGTCTACCTTTTCAGTCTTAATTCATATTACCCCACTCCATGGACTCCATTCCATTTCAAATTGGACTGCTATCTGTTCTCCAAACTCCACACTAGATTTTAAGTGTTGGTACATTTGAATAAATCACTTTTCATGCCTGTAATAAACTTCCTCTTCATGTCTGACTCTCAGCATCAATATTTCCCTTCAGGGCTCATCTCAGGTGCCACCTCAGTACTTCCACCCAGCCATAATCATTTCATCCCAGTGATTCTGAATGAGTGGTTGCCATTGTTCAAATCCATCCTCCACTGATTTTTCCTTTGTTCTAATCCCCCTCAACTCAACCTCCTCTCTCAGCTTCCCACTCTAAAGATACCCTTCCACAGTGCTTCTTTTGAATGCCTGCTCCGTAGGTAATAAATCTGCTTTCATCTTAAACCTTTTCCTTTCTTACTTCTTATATCTTCTTGCATTCACTAATACCTGGCTCCCTCCTGATGACACAGTTTCCCTGGTCTCCCTTTCCACCACCACTTGTACCTCCAATCATATCTCTAACCACCCCCCTACTCCATTCATTGGTAGTGGTAGGGGAGTTGGATTACTTCTTTCTGCCTATTGCATTTCCAGGCTCTTCCTCTAACATAATAGCTCTGTAACATCTCCTTTGAGATATATTTAAACATATTTATCACCAATCACGATCCTGGTAGCTGTTGTCCACAGATCTCCAGATCACTCTGTCCCCTTCCTCAGTAAGTTCAGTGCCTGACTCAGTTTTTCTCTTCTCCTCAACTCATGCCCTCATACTAGGGTACTTCAAAACATATATTGATACTTCCTCAAATATCCTAACTTCTTAATTCATCAATTTATGCATTTTCACAACCTAATCCTCCACCCCACCACAGCTATACACAGAGATGATAATAACCTTGATATTTCCATGACCTACAAATGTTACACACCCATGTTCGTGAAGGCTGAAATGTCTTTGTATGATCATGATCTATTGCCATTCCATCTTTCCTTCTGCCTGGTAGCTCTAAACCACGGGTGGGGAACCTCTAGGTCCTCAAGTGTGGCCCTTTGACTGAATCCAAACTTCACAGAACAAATGCCCTTAATAAAAGGATTTGTTCTATAAAACTTGGACTCAGTCAACAGGTCACATCCGAAGACTTAGAAGGCCACAGGTTCCTCATCCCTGCAAGTCTAAACCCTGTTTTTCATTGTCACTGTGACCTTTAATCCCTGCACCCCTCTGTTCTTTCCTAGCCATCACTCCTACACTGGCTACACTCTCTTCTCCTCCATGTATTGATCTGTTAGTGAACCAGTTCAACTCTATCAGCATTGCTTCTTCTCTCAAGTTCTTAGCCTCTTTATCCTGTTGAGGATCTTATGTTTATGAACTCCTGAAAAGGATTACTTTCACTATCTAGTGCCTTTGCTCCAAATCAAGAGAAGCATGAAGAGGTAAACAGGAATGAGAAATCATATGGGACTTACTAAGATTGAACTTTTTATATTCCTACATGAAAAAATGATATTTGCAACTTATGAGTCCTTTTTCAGTATTAGGGTAGTTGGAGGGAAAAAATTATGTGTATATATATATATATGCATATATATATATAGATAGATATAGAGAGATATAGATATCTATATCTATATCTAGATAGATAGATAGATAGATGGCACAGGGTGAGTTGAAGGTGAAGGGGTGATATCTGGAGAATAAAGTTAAGGAGTGAGAGAGCATTATACTGGGAGAAAGAGAAAGGGAGAGGTAGAATGGGGTAAATTATTCCACATAAAAGAGATAAGAAAAAGCTTGTACAGTAGAGGGGAAGTGGGGGGAAGTGAGAGAGAATGAGTAAATCTTCTTCTCATTGGAATTGGCTTAAGGAGAGAATAACATACATACTCAATTGGGTGTGGAAATCTATCTTACCATATAGGAACATAGTGGGGGAAGGTGATAAGAGAGTGGAGGGGATGATAAAAGGGAGGGCAGATGAGGGAGGAGGTAATCAGAAGCAAACACTTCTGAGGAGGGACAGGGTTAAAATAGGGAATAGAATAAGTCGGGGGAGGGATAGGATGAAAGGAAACATAGTTTTTCACAACATGACTACTATGGAAGCGTTTTGTATGACTGCACATGTATAACCAGTATCAAGTGCTTGTCTTCTCAATGAGAGTGTGTGGGGAGGGAGGAAGGGAGAAAATTTGGAACCCAAAGTTTTAAAAACAAATGTTAAAAATTGTTTTCACATGTTACTGGGAAATAAGATATACAGGCAATGGGGTATAGAAATCTATCCTTCCCTACAGGAAAATAGAAGGGGAAGGGGATAAGAGAAGGTGAGGGTGATAGAAGGGAGGGCAGATTAGGAGAAGGGGTATTCAGAATGCATGCCATCTTGTCTAAGCTTAACCCCTCTCTCAGCTTTAAGTCTCACATTTCCAACTGTGGCATTTTTAGCATCCGGAACAGATTCTTGGGGTGGGGGGAGGGGCAAGATGGGGAGAAAATTGGAACTCAAAATCTTATGGAAGTGAATGTTGTAAACTAAAAATAAATAAATTAGAACCTAAAAAATATGCCTATGTCTTCCCCATCCTCAAAAAAAAATCCACATGATTTGTCCATTCCCATAAGCTATTTTCCTATATTTCTTCTCTGTTTTGTGGCTAAGTTCCTCGAGAATGCCATTTCTAATAGACTTCATTTCCTTTCCTCTCACTCTTCTCTTGTTCTTTTCAAACTAGCTTCTGACTTTGTAATTGAACCATAGCTGCTCTCTCCAAACTTACTAAGGTGATCTATTTTGATGAGATGAACTTTTCTCATCGCTCATCCTTCCAGACCTCTTTGCAGCCTTTAACACTATCAATCACCCTCGTTTTGATACCCTCTTCTCTCAACATTGCTCTCTCCTGGTTCTCCTCCTACCCAGCTGACTGCTCATTCCTTCTCTCCTTTGGTATCACTTTATCCAGTAATAATCCCCTGAGGCCCTGTCTTAGACCCTTTACAATATTTCACTTGGTAGTGTGTATGGGGTGTTCAGGGAGGACTATCACCTCTAGTGTCAGGGCTTGCTGAGCCCTTCTCAGGGCTGCTCATCTACCTTTCATGTCCATGTGTCCCCCAACTTTCAGCTGCAGCTCCAAGAAGCTGTAGCATGTACAGCAGCCACACCCTGGTAAAACTGTCTTAGCAGATGGGTAACCAAAAGGCTTTAAACCCATCAGTGAGTTAGGGGCATGTCTACCCCAATCATGTGAAGACTTCCTGCAGTGGAATGGGTGAATGAGAGCAATTTGTCCCAGTGACCATGAAGGTGGCTGAAGCAGGTGCTGTGGAGTGTGCAGAACTTGTTCAGACATCAAAGACGCAAAGTCATCCACTGCATCCTTGGCCATTACCAGTTGTCACTGAACTTCATTGGCTCTGGAAGAGAAGATGAGATTGATGATTTTGTGCAACTCTGCCTCACTTAAAACCAATTCATGTGCAAGTCAAGACATCACCCCGTGATGTCATTTTCTTTAAATGAAGGATCAACTTGGTAATCACATCAGCATCCATGATTTTAGCTATCTTCTCTATGCAGATGATTCTCATATTTACTTGTCTAAGCCTAACCCTTCTCTCAGTTTCAAGTCTCACATTTCCAACTGTGGCGTTTTTTAGCATCTGGAACAGAATTACTTATAGACATTTTAAAATCAATATTTCTAAACTTGAACTCATTACCTTTCACCAAAAAATTTTTCCCCTCTTCCTAAGTTTCCTATTACTGTTGAGGATACCATCACCTTCCCAGTCATTCAAGCTTGTAACCTTTAACTCCTTGCTCTCTCACTACTCATGCCCCCCACCCCATATCCAATGAGTTGTCTACTCTTGTCCTTTCCACCTTTGTAACATCTCAAATCAATATTGTCACAATTCCTAGAAAGGGTGTATTGGTCTACTCCCCTATGGCTCCACTTTCCATTTTACCTTTGTAACATATCTCATGTATATACGCTTCTCTCCTTTGACACTGCCACCAACATGATGCAGATCCTCATAACCTTATGCCAAGACTATTGCAAAAATGTGCTGATTGGTCTCCCTCCTTCATTTTCTTCCCAGTCAAATAGATCATCTACTTAGCTATCAACTGGTCTTCCTAAGACACAGATATGATTGTATCTCCCCCTTCCCCCCTCATTCAGTAAGCTCCAGTTGGTTCCTATTACCTCCAGGATCAAATATAAAATCCTCTGGCTTTTAAAGCCTATCACAACCTGGTCCCTTCCTATTTTTCTAGTCTTTTTACATCTTATTTCCCTTCATGTACTCTGTGATCCACTGACACTGGCCTCCTTGTTGTTATGAGAACAGGACACTTCATTTCTAGACTCCTAGCATTTTCATTGGCTGTCTCCCATGCCTAGAATTCTCTGTATGCTGCCTTCATCACCACCAAGTTTCTAAAGACATCAAACACTTAATATGGAATTTTTGACAGAAATACACTCTTTCATACTGAGTTCCTGACAGTCTACCGGAGATTCTCATGAGGAACAGCAAGATTTATTGTAAAGAAGACATCTCAGGCAGTTTAGGGAAAAGATGATGGGATTGTTTCAGGGGAAGTGGTGAAATGAAAGATGTCCTGTTGATTAGACGTGTTCTTCCAACCTGCTGAGGAAAATGGAGGAATTTCAAATGAATCTTTCAACAAAAACTGGGCCTCTATCTAGCCTTCTCACAAAGAGTGTTTCCTTCCCAATATTTTGCATAGCCAGGTTATTTCTGAACCCTTAGGGACTATTGATTACCACTATTAATGAGAAATATGTTCTAATGATGTGCTTTAGTCAGAAACTTTGCTACGAGAGAAAGAAATTAGATGGGAGGAACTGGAATAAAAAGATGTGCACAAACATAGGGTAGGAAAAGTATGAACAGAGAATAATTCATGTGAAAAAGATCTGGCTGTTGTAGTAGACCAGAAGCTCAATATATGTCAATTGTGTGACATGGCGGTACACACACACACACACACACACAATCCTAATGTAAATTTGGGTAGAATTACTAAAAATCATAGCATCCAGGAGCTGATAGTCCCTACTGGTCTCTGCCCTGATCAGATGACATTTACAATATCGTATTCAGTTTTGGTCATGACATTTTAGGAAGGACATTGGCAAGCTGGAGTGCATCGGGAGGAGGGCAGCTAAGATGGTGAGGGGATTAGAGAACATGCCATATGTGTATCAATGACAGAAACTGTGAGTGTTAAGCCTGGGGATTTAGAAGGGACGAGATAGCTGTAAGTATTTGAAGAGTTGGGGTGGGGAGGAAGGAAAAAGGGTTTAAACTTATTCTGTATGGTCCCAGAGAGCAGAATAAACAGAATGAAGAGCTACTTGTCAGCAATGTTTTAGCAGAGATTCCTGGCCTGGTATGGGTCAGACAATTTGAGTTCCCTTTTAACTGTTATCAATTTATGAAAGTATTTTAGAATGCCAGCAGGAGGTATGATTCATGTCCTCTCTGAACTAGAAACCAAATTCCTTGAGGGCAAGGACCATGTCTATCTCATCCTTGTAACCCTTATCTCATTTTTGTAACCCCAGAATTTATGATAATGCCCAACATACAGTTTCCATTATGCTAGGTTCCGCAATCAGCAATACAGTGTGTAAAATGTGAATATTTGTCCCTAAGACAGGATAAGGAGAAGGGAAACTGAGGACAAACGTCAGAAAGAAAAATGATTGTCTAAATGTACTCTGCCTGGCCTAGTTTATGCAGGTCTGGGAGCCACTTTTTAGGAAGCAAATTGGAAAGCTGGAGCAGATCCAGAAGCAAGCAAAGGCCTTAAAGTTTTGCCTTCTGATATCAGCTGAAGTAACTGGGGGTGACTTAGAGAGAACTTTGTGCTGACAGGGCAGAGAAAACACAAAAGTTGTCATCAACCACCAGAAAAGATGTCATGAAGACTATCAGACTTGATATTCTTGGTCTGGAAGTCAGAACAAAAAATCAATTGATCAAAGTTTCAAGGGATCATATTTCAGCTCATTTTGAGGAAAAATAATTCTTAATAATTAAAGCTCATCAACAATGGAATGGGCTGACAGGTAATGAGTTTCCCATCACTGAAGATGATCAAATAAAAGCTAGATAACCATTTGTAGGGATGTTGTAAAGTAGATTCACCCATTAGGTAGGGAATATGATTCAATGACCTCAGAGATCTCATTGACTTCTAAGGATCTTTGAACTAATCAACTCATTTAGACAGATCCTTTCCAACCTCTTGCTGCTGGCCTATTCTTAGGCATCCCCAAGGATCAAGAAGTTCCTAGAATAGAAGTTTATGTTTTCAGGTGGGAGCCTGTGGAGGAGGAAGAATCTGAGCTGGATTAGGAGGAAGGAAAGAAGGCACGGAATGGCATCAAGCCTTAGGGAAGCGGACTGGGGTGGGTGGGAGGAGACATAAGTGACTTTCTTATCGCCACATCCATCCTTTTAAGAGCTGTCAATTCTTGGGCTAAGGATAGTGGTCTTCTGGGAGCAGCTCAAGAGAAGCTGAAGGAGCTAATAATTTGCTGTTGAGCCTCATGTAAAACCAGGTTTGATCAATTATTGATGCAAAGTTAGGCAAATGTAAGCCCATTCAGGCTTGGCAAGGTTCCTCTCAGCTCAATTAGCTTATGAGGCCCTGGCCTGGCCTGGGGAGGGAGTACATGCATGCCTGTCAAACGGCTCTTTACCCATAGACCAGGAGATGGGCACATTTGCAGTGTTTCGGGCTTTGACTTTAGCTCTGTGCCCAGAACCCCATTTGTTTCCATGCTGCTGCCATCTGGGCTGGGTGGTGGGGAAGCAGGCCTGAAATGAGCACGGAGCAGCATCCGAGCCCGGCACAGCACTCCTGTGGATTCCCAAGCAGCCGAGTCGTGCATGGAAAACAATATCTACAATCACTGCTTAGCAGATTCAATTCCATTCCATTTAATTAAATGGGTTCAGTGTGTACAGATTGCAGAAATGGATGCGATCTCATGCCAGACACGCAGCTGCAGACCTGTGGTACATGCACTTCTCTAAAGGTGCAAAAAATACATTTAACCCCCTTAGGGGGAAAGCTGCTCCCAAGCAGTGCCTCTGAATCAGGCAGCAGAGGAGAGCTTGCTTGGAATTTGAGTGGAAAGGATCAGCAGTGCATAAGGGTCTCAGAGGCAGTCCCCAGACAGACCTACTGGGAGAGGATTCATCCAGAGAAATTGCAAGAATAGCCTGCGTTTCTATAGTACCTTCCAGCAAATGAAGCACTTTGCTCGCTAAACGTCACAGGCAGGACCATCATTATTCTTTCCATTTTACAGATAAGGGAATTGAGCATCCTAGAAGCAAAGTGACCTTTAGAAGGTCACAAGGATAGAGTGTGGAAGGACCAGGACCAAAAGTGAGGCCTTCACGGAATCTGAGATCTGGAAAGGTCCTCAGGGGTCATCTAGTCCAGCCTGAAGAAGGAAAAGCCAGCCTGGAGCAGTATGTAAAACACTGGGGACCTGCCTGAGTTCAAAGCACATCTTCTAGCTGTGTGATTTGGGGCACATTATTTCACTTCTCTGTACCTCAGTTTCCCCATCTGTTAAAGGAAAGGTTGCATTGGATATCCTCTAAGGTCCATTCCAGCTCTAAATCTACTATCCTGTGATAATTGTCTTGCCAAGTGGTCATCTAGGCTCTTCTCAAAGATCTTCATTGAAGGGAAACTGAGTAAGCTCCCTCTGGGATTGGACAGCTCTGATTGTAAAGAAACTTCTTAACACTGAGCCACAATGTGCTGCCCTGTAACTTTCACCCACGTCTACGGTCTGAGGCCACAGTCTTGTCTCCACCTCCCTGTGACAGCCCTTCAATGACCTCAAGTTAATGTTAATGTTTTCCCCTAAGTTCCCCTAAGCAAAACGTGTGCAGTTCTGTTAACTCATCTTAGTAGCATAATCTCCCATCCTCCTCCTCATAATGATAAGTCAGAGGTAGCAGTCTTTAGCCACGTGTCGCAGTGGTTAGAATAGCAGTCCTTGAGTCAGGAAGACTTGAGCTCAAACCAGGCTTAGTAGCTTCATGACTTTTAATCTCTACTTGCCTCAGTTTACTCAACTATAAAATGGTGATTGTAATAGCATTTATTACTATGGTGAGGATCAAATGAGATAATATTTGTTAAGCACTGGGAACAGCGTCCGGCACTTAAAGGGTGCTTAAGAAATGCATGTTCCTTTTCTCCTTCCACTTCTGAATACAGTTCTCTTTTCATTATATTATCATGCTTTTCTTGGAAATTCACCCCTCTAAAACATACAGCTGGGAATGGATGATTCCGTTATCTTTACTTCTAGCAAGGAAAATGTTCAATCTTTTAGAGGAAACATGAATTATCTTTATAAGTGTTAATAAAATATAAATATATTTTCAAGCATATTATACTTGTTATGAATTAAAATTATTGTGTATTTGGGCATCTGGCTCAAATTCTCAAGTGGATCTATGGTCTCATGAATGTGAAATTTCTCTTCAATGATGCAGATCAAACTCACCCCTGTTTATCCATCTTGTTCAATTCTTGTCCATGTCCTTCCCATCTAAGTTTGCTCCAGAGGGTTCATTCACTGTGGAGGCCTCCTTTCTCAATTTCTCCTGAGAGAGGATACCAGTGAAGGGTGTTGGCTTTCTATGTGTCATCCTTCCCATGCACCATTTGACCAAGCCATCTTCTTTTATCATCATAGATTTCCTTGGTGGTATCATTTAGATCTATCATTTAAAGGTTTTTTTGCTGTTTACAGGTTGTATTCTGCCCATACCTATTCTGTGCCTGCCCTTTTTTCTTTTGTGTGATAGTCATTTTTAATTCATTAGAGATGGTGTATTCTAAGTTTTGGTAGTATATAGTGACAGGGGTGGGATGTTATTGTTAAAAAGATGGGCCTTGACTCTCATTGGAAATTTGGGGTCACTAAAGGAGCTTTAGAATTTCTCATGGGCAGTCCAGGCTGCTCTTTTCTTCTTGTTAAGTCTGGGTCCATCTCTTATCTGTTCCATATATCTAAACTGACATAAAACTTTAAACTTGGCATTTCCTGTGTGTATGTTTGGATGAATTTCATTGACTGATTACAGATCTCTTTTAAGAGGCTCTATGGTGTGCCTGGACTTGTTGTATGCAGTTCAATGTCATCTGCAAGTAAGAACATATGGAGGACCACACAAAGAGTGTGACTCTCTCTTATATCTGGATTCTTCATTGGATCTCCTCTACTGCCCTGGAGAATACATTTGGCTAAAAACATTTCTAATTTATGCCTTTTACTTATTATCAGAGGATCTTTGAACTTCTAATATTCTGTCTTTAAAGGAATTTCAAATTATTTTAGAATGTAGGTGGGAAAGATCTTATTGAAAGAGAGCCCATATGTCACTTAACCCTAATTGCAGAGAGCGAGAGAGAGAGAGAGAGAGAGAGAGAGAGAGAGAGAGAGAGAGAGACAGACAGACAGACAGACAGACAGACAGACAGACAGACAGAGAGCCCATATGGAAACATTTGATTCTGATAAATCCAAAATATATTTTTTTAAATAATCAGTCAATCAAGGGCAGTTAGGTGACTCAGTGGATACAGCATTGACCCTGGAGTCATGAGAACCTGATTTCAAATGTGGCCTCAGACACTTGACACTTACTAATTATTTGACCCTGGGCAAGTCACTTAACCTCGATTTGCCTTGCAAAAAAAAGTCAATCAATCAAAAGATTTTATTAAGCACCTGCTGTATGCCAGGAACTATAATAGACTCTGGGGATACAAGTACAAAGAATGATAAATATATTCAGAATGAATATAAAATAAATCTAATATAGTTAGAGAGGGAGGGAAACAATTGGGGAAATTGTATTAAAAGTGGTATTTGAGTTATATTTTGAAGGAAGCTCAGAGGGTTTCTATGAGTTAGAAGTGAGAAGGGTGAAAATGGGGGAAAAACAAGTGCAGAGACCTAGAGATAGAAGATAGAATGTCATATGTGAGAACTCCAGAGACCAGTACTGCCTGCTTGCAGAGCGAAGGAGGAAGAGTAATGTAAAAAGTTGAAAAGGAGGTTGGAATTTTATACTATGGGTAACTGGGAGCCCCTGGAGTTTACTGAGCTGGGAAGTGAAGTGGTCAGATCTGCACTTACAGAAAAACACGTTGATAACTATGTGGAGGATGGATTTCAGTAGGGACATCCTTGAGACATAGAGACTAAATAGGAGGGCATTGCAACAGTCAAGGTAGTTAAATGCAATGAATGATTATAATCAATAAAAAATAAGCATAGCGGGATTTTATATTCGCTACATTTTTATCAATTTTGAAATAGTAAGGATATCAACTATTGAATATTGCTTGTAAAAGTCTGCTCAGACCCCATGAATAGTCTCTTTGAGGATACATTTAGTTCATGTATGAATGACTCAAAAATATTTTGTAAAGAAGAGAGAGTAGCATGTAGAACAATAGATAATGTTTTCTCATAATTTTAATTTTGATATATCTGATATTTTCCTACTCCTTTGGCATCTTCCCTTTCAAAAACTTTGCATATTAATTCTTCAGAACTCTTAAAATTATGATTCATCCAACATAGATCTTTTCCAATGCATTTAGTTCAGTTTGACTATTTTTCCCATTTTTATTCTCTTTAGTACTATTTCTGCCTTCCCCATAAGCACCTCAAGGACTGTAATATTAGGGTCTAAACATAGTGGAGTTCTACTTCATTTGGTGAAAAAAAAAGTTGGTAATATTAAACTTTGCAAATTTTTTTCTATTTTTTTCTGCTGTTTTCCTTCCATTTTCAGCCCTCAGTGCCCTTGGGATGACTATCCTTGCTTGGGTGCCTTGCCAAACTTTCTTCAAACTAGCTTTTATCCTCTACTGCTTCTCTCTGCTTTATGAGATGCTGCTGCTCATTATTTCCCATCATCCTTCTTAGTAAGATTTTACAAATGGATTTACATTTTAGCATAGTGTTCCTTTTGGCAGGCATCTCTCTCCATCTGGCAAGTTATTCATGTATTTGCTTACTAAGGGTTTTTTAGGCCCTTTTGGTCTCCTTGTTGTGGCAATTGATTTACATTGGTTAAGCTCCTTTAGAAAATGTTTGTGATAATTTTGGATGTTATTTCTATTGTCCTATGTCATTTGTGTTAAGTTACATTTATAACCACAATAATGTTGTAATAACTCCCTACTCATTAGAACATATTCTCCAAATATGGAAAAATGATACCCTCATTGATACCCTCATGATACCCTCTCCCTAGTAGTGTTCAAATACATGACCCACCACTACTTACCAGCGGCTTATTGTAAAAGGAATTCATGCTTGGTGTAAGAGCTTGGGCTAGAAGACTTCTTGAGTACATTTTAGCTCTAATATTCTTATAGAACAGTTATGAATTTTTGGATATCAGATCTAAAGAATATGTTAGGACAGAGGATGTTTGGACATATAAGGTTCCTATTCACTTGTAAGATGGAACATATATTTGGTGAATCAGAAGGATACTTAGAACATAAGGCAAGCTGCAAGAGATCATAGAACATAGAATGTTATATCTGGAAGGGATCTTAGAAGATAAGATATAAGAGCTAGCAAGACCTTTAGAAATCTCAATCATTAAACAATAAAAATACAATAGCAACAAAAAATCGCTTCATCCCACCCCCTCTTTTTGTGGATGCAGAAACTAAAATCTGGAGACCATTACAAGGGGTAGCTTTAAGAAACAAATATTCAAATGTCAAATGCTCATCATTAACTATTTTTATTTTTTCTCTCTGTCTCTTTCCCTTGAATTAAACTCAACATCTAGCATTGGGCCATGCACATAAGGTAGTAGTGCTGAATAAATGTGAACTGAATTGAATTAGTACATGGAGACCAGGATCTCGTGCCTGGATGGTTGCAATAGCCTCCTAGTCTCCCTCCCTCTAATCTCTCCTTTAACACAACCTGCTGATACTGCCACATTGATTTCCCTCATGCCTAGTTCTGATCACAACTCTCCCAGCTCACCAAATATTTCCCGTTGTCTTCTTAATAAAGTCCAAATACCTTAGTTATTCAAGGCGCTCTGCAATCTCCTCTGAACCTAGCTTTCTAGTCTTATCTTTCTCTACTCTCCTTAAAGGTTTTAATATTCTAGACAAATGGAGGTTAGTAATTCATAAACATAGTTCGTATCTACATTTCACTGTAATGTTTTCCACATTGTTCTGTACATTTGGAATGTTCTTTCTATCCCTTCTCTTCTCATTGACATCTCTAGATTTAGAATCAAAAGACTAGAGTTTGAGTCCTAATTTTGCTCTTTACTATATGTTTGATCTTGAGCAAGTCCCTTACACTCTCTGGATCTAAGTTTCCTGATCATAGCATTATGGATTTAGTGTTGAAGAGGCCTCAGAACTGAGACTCAAGCATAAATGATTTGCCTGAGGTCACCCAAATGGTAAGCCTTTGGTTTCTCCTATTCAACTATCATCTAGTTTGTCTCTGAGGATGTGTGTGTGTGTATGTGTGTGTGTGATTCTTCCCCCTATTAGACAGCAAGCTGCTTGAAGGCAGGGATTTTATTTTGTCTATTGACTATAATGCCTCATACTTCACAAAGTGCTTAAGAAATTGTTGTAGTTGGGGCAGTTAGGTGGCGCAGTGGATAGAGTACCGGCCCTGGAGTCAGGAGGACTTGAGTTCAAATCTGGCCTCAGACCAGACACTTGACACTAGCTGTGTGACCCTGGACAAGTCACTTAACCTCAATTGCCTAAAACAAACAAACAAACAAACAACAAAAAAGAAATTATTGTGGTTGAATTGTGTACTTTCAGAATAAATTAATTAGGGGATTCACATATGCCATTCTTGACTTCTGGACACACTGACATTGTTGATTACTCTTTCTGGGCTCTGGATTTATTTAAATGGAAAGATTTCAGAGTGTCAAAAGCCCTTATTCCTCCAAAAATGTACCTATGGCCTTGATGTGATGCCCAAAATGACCATTTTATTCCTTACAGTTTTAATATCTAGAAGTAGCAGAATGTAGTGGAAAAAATGGATTTGTGAACTAAGAAATTTGGATTCCAGCTCGATCCCTGCCAGTAATTGTAGTATAACTCTTGACAACAACTTTTCTTCTCTAGGATTCCTTTTCCTACATCTGTAAAATGAAAGGATTGGGCGACATGATCTCAAAGATCCTTCCCAGCTCTATATATACTATGATCCTGTGGTGTGGGGTCTTATTAGGTTTTTTAGGTAAAATGAACAGAGTTTACAAAAAACCAAATGAACAAAAACATACATACCAAACAAAAAATCTTTGACTATTAGCATCCATCCCTAATTTGCCATGTGACCTTGGGCAGGTAAAGACATTTTCACCTGTGTCTCAATTTCCCTGATTATAAAACATGTGTTATAGTTTATTGTTTTGGGTTTAGTTAATAGTGAAATGAAATTATGTCTAAATGCAAGTGCTAAATTAAAACATCAATTAAAGTAAAATATGAGATCATCAGCAATCAGAATAGAAGTTGAATAAGATAATAGATTAAAAGAAGAACAAACAATGTCAGCTTAAAAGGCTTCAGGTACCAATCTGTCCAGGAATAGCCCCGAAGAACAGGAAACATGGTAAGAGGCAAAGTGGGGCCAGTAGAAGGAATCTCTGGGTGGCCATAATCATAATAGCTTCCATTTCAATACTAGTACCACTAAAAAGGTTTATCAAGAACTTTCCTCAAAATAATCCTGTGAGATAGGAAGTGAATATATTATCAGTCTCATTTTTCAGAGAAGGACAATGAGGTTCAGAAAGTTTGAATAGCTGTGACTTGCATCTAGTCAGTGTCAGAGTCAAGATTCAAACCCAGGTTTATTGATTCCAAATATACTTCACTTCACTATATACTATGGATGAGCATTGAGAAGGCACTGGGTAATACTTGTTAGCTGATAAATAGATAGTTGTAATAAGCATGCTAGGACTCTGAGTTGGACTTTGGAGATTATTTAATCCATTTACTTTATTTCACAAAGGAGGACACTGAGAACCAGAGGGGAGAAGTGTCTCACCCAATGTCATATAGATGGTAACTAAGAAAGGTGAAATTCAAACCCATGAGCTCTCAGTCTGAATCCCATGTTCTTTCCAGAGCATGTCACACTATTTGTGATAAACTCTTTGAATCTAGGGCACTGTCTTTCATTGCTTGATGCTCAGGTCTAATTTCTTACTTATAAAACAAGATCATCCCAAACCCAGTTCTCAGCAGTGACATTCTGCTATTTGGAGCTGAATGAGGGATTTATTCTGTCATCTTAAAGTTGTGTTGGACTCTTTGTGACTTCATTTGGGATTTTCTTGGCAGAGATACTAGTTTGTCTTACCCTTATCCAGCTCATTTTACAGATGAGGAAACTGAGGCAAATCGGGTTAAGTGACTTGCCCAGAGTCACACAACTGGTAAGTGTCTGAGACCATATTTGAATTCACAAAGATGAGTCTTCCTTTCTCTAGCACTCTATTCACTGCACTGCCTAGCTGCCTGAAGAACAGTAAGTCCTGAGCAAATGAACCTTCGTTGCCTTTGCAAACCAGAATATAGTCCATTCCCTAATCTAATTGTACTGCAATTGTTGGATTATATGAACAATGTGCATTTTATGTGGCAGTGTCCCTGACAATTGCTGCAACCAACCCAACTTCTCTAATCTTCCAAGTCTGCCCCTCACGCCTACCCACACTGAGATATTCTTTCTATAATAAAAGATACAAGGGATTATTGTACCTTGGCCAACTTGACACAGACTAAGGAGTACAGAGGGAGCTCACAGATAGAACTCTCTGAAGTTTCCAGCTCTTGACTCTCTGAATTCTCTTGTCTTTTAGATGCACATCCTGGGTGTCCTGGATATAAATGGAACTGGCTCATGAGAGTACATTGTTAAACTTTGAGTGTTAGTATTTACACCTTAAAAATCCAAAACCACCACAAATCATGGCTTAGTTTATTGTTTGTTATTTTTTTGTAATTATCTGAACCTAATAAAGTGATAGAGAAAATGTTAATAATGAAGATTAAGTGCAGATTAAACTTAAAAGTGTGTTGTGGGTACTTTTTTGGGGGGAGCTTGTTGTCAAACATTTATCAGCACACCACTATATAGGCTCCAGATCAACCATGTTGTTATGCTGTTTCAGCTACTTATCCTGCTATTGCTAGCAAGGACCTTTCTCTAGCTTTTGTGGCTACTGCATCTTGTACACCCAATCTATTTCACTGATCCACTACTCTGTTTCTTAGCCAGTACCAGGTAATTTTGATCGCTACTTTATAATAGAGTTTGAGATCTGGTATTGCTAGGCCACCTTCCTTTGTCTCCAGCCCCTTACATTTACTCTGTGTGTGTCTCTCTGCTTCAAGTGTGTTTCTTGCAAACAATATATTGTAGGAGTTTGGTTTTTGATCCACTCTGAGATGCACTTCTGTTTTATAGGAGAGTTCATCCCATTTACATTCACAGTTATAATGACTGTCTATTTCCCTCCATCCTATTTTTTTCCTCTTGTTTGTCCTGTCTCTCTTTTTACCCTTTCCTTCCTCACCAGTGTTTTTCTTCTATCTACCACATCCCTTGACCTGCCCTCCCTTCGGTCAGTTCCCCCTACTTTTACTTAATATCTTTGCCTCATGCTTCCCTGACAGGCAAAATAGATTTCTATTTTCCACTCATCATGTATGTTATTGCCTCTTTGAAAAAATACTGATGAAAGTAAAGTTCAAGTGATGCCCATAGCCCACCCTCCCACCTTCCCCTCCACATAATAACATGAAATAATTTACCCTGTTCTACCTCTTCCTTCCTTCTGTGCCCAATGTACTTCTTTTTCTCATCCCTTAATTATATTTATGCCATTCCCTCAAATTCACTTTATACCATACTCTCTGTCTATGTATATCCCTTCTAGCTACTATTAGTGGTATAATTTTTAAGAATTACAAGTATCATCTTCCCATGTAGCAATGTAAACAGTCTAGCTCTATTGAATCCCTCATGTTTTCTTTTCCCTTTTTACCTGTTTATGCTTCTGTTGGATCTTGCTATTGGAGATCAAATTTTTCATTTAATTCTGGTCTTCTCCTTATGAAAGCGTGAAATCTTTCCATTTCAGTGAATGACCATTTTCCCCCTCCATGTGTTATGCTTAATTTTTCCAGGTAGGTGATTCTTGGTTGTAGTCCTAGCTCCTTTGTCTTCCAGAATATCATGTTTCATGATCTCTGATCTTTTAATATTGCAGCTCCTAAGTTCTGTGTAATCCTGATTGTGGCTCCCTGATATTTGAATTGTTTCTTTCTGGCCACTTACAGTATTTTTTCTTTGACCTGAAAGTTCTGAAATTTGGCTATAATGTTTCTCAGAGTTTTTATTTTGGGATCTCTTTCCTGAGGTGATCAGTGGATTCCTTCAGTGCTTCTTTTGCCCTCTGTTTCCAGGATATCAGGGCAGTTTTCCTTGATAATTTCTTGAAAGATGCTGTCTAGGTTCTCCTTTTGATTATGACTTTCAGGTAGTTCAGTTATTATGATATTGTCTCTCCTGGATCTATTTTCCAGGTCAGTTGTTTTTCCCATGGGGTATTTTACATTTTCCTCCTTTTTTCATTCTTTTGAATTTGTTTGATTGATTATTGATATCTCATAGAGTCATTAACTTCCACTTGCCCAATTCTAAATTTTAAATAGTTGTTTTCCTCAATTAGTACTTTCTTTTCTATTTGGCCAATTTTGTACTCTTTAAGGAGTATTTTCTTCAGTTGATTTGTGTATCTCCTTTTCCATTTAGTCAATTTTACTTTTTAAGCAGTTGCTTTCTTTTTCTAAGCTATTGACTCTTTTTTCATAATTCTCTTGCATCACTCTCATTTCTTTTCCTAATTTTGCTTCTACTTCTCTTATATGATTTTTGAGCTCCTTTTTGAGTTCTTCCATGAATTCTTTCTGGGTTTGAGACCACTTCCTATTTTTATTTGGGGTTTTGCCCATAGGTGTTTTTAGATTGTTGTCCTCTTCTGTGTTTGTTACTTGATCTTTTCTGTCACCAAACAAATTTCTATGGTCAGATTATTATTTTTTTTTGTTATTTTTTGCTCATCTTTTTTTGGCCTTTTCCATTTATTTTAAACTTGACTTCTGCTCCTGTGTTGAAAAGGATATTCTCTAAGGCTTCTCATACCAGGGGCTGCAGACCCTGGTTGTTTTCCTGGTACTGAACTGATGTTACTTTGAGACCTATGGGGGACCCTTGTGGCTGGTGCTGCTGGAGGCCTTAGGGGTCTGACAGCTTCCCTGATACTGAGCTGGGATCCTAGTGGTAGTTGTCTGGTGTGTGCTGAGGCCTGTTGGGTGTTTCTCCATTTTCTCAGGGTTACACTGAAGCAGGTGGCGGTCTGGCTGCTAGAGGTTGCCTGTTTCCCTGGGGCTGTGCAGAATCACATGGTGATTCTCAGAGCTAGAATTTTCCTGTTCCCTTGGCTATGCTGAGACACATGGTGGGGTCCTGGTGTTAGTATTTGCCCACTGCACTGGGAATCAGGATTTCTTACTGGTTTGCTGAGGTGGGATTTGCTGCTGGCTTGCTCAGATGCTTCCTGTCCTGGATTGTGTTTCCCTTTTACCTGAGACAGACCTTTCTTGCCAATCTTCAAAGTTTCTTGGGCTCAAGAATTGTTTTACCCCATCTGTTTGCTGCTTCTGTTGTTCCAGAATTTGTTTTGGGGTGCTAATTTATGATTGTTTGTAGGTGAATATAGGAGAGTTACAGCAATTTACTGCTTACTTTGCCATCTTGGCTTTCGGAAATTCTCCCTACTTATTTTAGCATTTGATGTTTGATTAAGTTCTATAGGCCTTTATGAAATGCCTAATTTATGCCAGGTAGGAGGGTCAGCTAAGTAGCACAATGGCGAGAGTATTGGATCTGAAGTCAGGAACATTCATCTTTTTGAGTTCAAATCTGGCCTCAGATACTTACTAGGTATGTGAACCTGGGCAAGTCACGTAACCCTATTTGCCTCCATTTCCTCATCTACAAAACAAGATGTAGAAGGAAATGCCAAACCACTCCACTGTCTCTGCTAAGAAAACCCCAAATGGGGTCGTGAAGAGTTAGACACAACTGAAAACAACTGGAAACTATTTTTGCCAGGCACTATGCTAAGTACAAGAGATACAAAGATTTAAAAAAATTAAAAATGCAATAGCCCCTGCTCTCAAGGTACTTACATTGAACTGAGGAGATAAAATATATGCACATTTAAAGGAGGAATTTCCTCTCCATCCACCCCCCACCTCACTTAATGTAGTCATAAGATGGGTATACTCATTGATGATTATGTTTTAAATTGTTATCCTTTTACAAAGTAGGATCACCTTTCTGATTGAGCAAAAGGGACGATATTATTTAACAAATTTTAAAAAGTGGGCCACACCCTTGCAGAGCTTTAAATAACTAAACTATGGAAAGTTTGGGAGTTTGGATGAGTGTAGGACAGGATGAGACTCCTGCATTGAGGCAGGGGAGGGAATTTCTCTCTTTTCCCCACTGTGGTCCCTGTCATCCAACAATCAGCCTATTTATCTAGGAAGAAATACCCCATTCTACAGTTGGAAAGTTATTTCAATAGATTTTCCAGCACAGTTGTGGGAGAAAAGATATACTCATCAGATACACGTGGGAAGATGAGAAGGGACAATCACTCAAGGGAGGAAGCAACATTGAGAAGTAACACTTTCAGTATTAGAAAAAAAAAAGCTAGCTGTGGACTCAAGCACAGGAGCCCTGACATTCATGACTTGAGCTAAAAAGGAGAATATACCCTGGCAGCACAGTTAGACAACACATCTAGTATCAACTTTGCATCCAGTGATGGACATGAGAGACTTTTATGAAGATGGCACAGGATAGGAAGGACTTCCAGATCCAACACTATCAGAGTAGGCCTTGGCTACATATGGTCCTCAGTTCTGAAGCTTATTTCAACATTAAATTGATAATGCTATGATCAGGAAACTTGGGCCCAGAGAGTGAAAGTGACTTGCTCAAGATCAAACATATAGTAAGGAGCAAAATCAGGACTCAAACTCTGGTCTTTTGATTCTAAATCCAGGGCTGTGTCCCCAGAATTATACTGCCAACTATGTACCCACATTTCTTAATGATTCTATGTATATTAATAGGAGATAAAATATCTACTGGGCTGCTGTCCATATTGGCATTCACAAGTTTGCAGGCCGGGTTTACTTGTGAATCCCAAGATGGACAGTAGCCCCATAGACATTTTAAATATTCACACACATGGGTATATATGCATGCTCACATATCTGTGCATGTGCATTACATTTATGCATTTATATGTTATATGTACTAAACACACACATATATAATATATATGTAACTATAGAATCATTTGGAAAGGGAGGGAAGGCTGTAACAACTGGGGGGAATCAGTAAAGGTCTCATGGAGAAGGTAGATCTAGAGTTGAGCCCTTAAGGTAGTTAGGGATTCCACGAGGTGGAAGTGAGGTTAGAGAACATTCCAGAAATCTGAGGTATGCCTGTGCAAAGGGTCACATACAGTATACAACAAGTTGGCCAGTATAGCTAGAATACAACGTGGAATCAGGCTGGAAATAAAGGTTAGAGACAAACAACTAAGGACATTAAATAGCAAAAAGAAGAGCATGTATTTTATTCTAGAGACAATAGAGAATAACTGCAATTCCTTGAGCAGGGGAAAGATATGGTCTCACCTGGGCTTTAGGAATATCAGTGTGAGAGCTGTGTATAGGATGGATTGGAGAGGAGAAGAGACTGGAGGCAGGGAGATAAATTAAGAGGCCATTGCCATACAACATAAATCCACAAAATTTAACAGTATTTCTATGTAGCAGTAGCAAAATCCTGGAATAAATAAAAGAAAGGGAAATCTTATTCAAAGTAATTATAAAACATAGAGAATATCTGAGAATCAATCTACTAAGATACAGTCAAGGTTTATATGAATATAATTATAAAATTACATATATTAAAAACTGTTTAAAGAAATAAAGGCTGACAAATAATGAAAAGAATGTTCAATGTTCATGTTTGGGCTGAGGTGATATAATAAAAATTTTGACACTACCTGAATTGCTTTATAGAGTTAGTGTTATTATCCAAGGGGATACTTTAAAGAGCTAGACAAAATAATAATAAAATTCTTTTAGATTAGGGGAAAATTTAGAATCTTAAGGGAAATAATGAAAAAAGGGGGAATCAAAAGGAAATGACACTTACATATTTCAAATCATCCAATAAAGCAATAATCAAGACTGTTTAGTACTAGTTACAAATAAAAGAGTAGATCAGTCAAACAGATTAGATAAGAAAAAAAAGAAACAAAGAGCCCAACCCAGCCATCTGATAAATATTAGAACACTAGTTATTTGAGGATTCATCTCCCTATTTGACAAGATCTGCTGGGAAAAATAGAAAGCAACTTGGCAGAAATTAAGTTTAGAATAATGTCTTGTACCATATATCACAATTAGCTAAAAATGGATGTGTGACCTGACTATTAAAGGTCACACTATAAAAGAAAATTATAAAGGAACTAGATCACTTGTACGGACAAGGAGAGTTCTTAACTAAACAAATGATGGAGTTGATTACAAAAGATAAAATAGATAATATTGATTACATGAAGTTGAAGTTTTTTCATTAACAAAATTAGTGTCGTGAAGACAAAAAGGTAAACACTTGATTAGAAAAACTTTTGTATCATGTATTTCCTTTATCGAAGATATCTATCTATCTATCTATATCTGTCTATAGATAGATATAGATATAGATATAAAGGTCATTTAAATAGTCTTGGAGAGGTAATGGAGGTAATGAGGGTCTGAACTAGGGTGGTAGTCATGTGAGTGAAGGGTTGACAGATATAAGAGATACTTTGGAAATAAAATTGACAATATTTGTCAACCGATTAGAAATGGATGGCAAAGAGCTGAAGGTGACTCCAAGTTCACAAATCTGAGTGACTGAAAGAATGGTGGTACCTTTGGTAAAAATAGGAAAGTTAAGAAGATGAGTTAGTGTAGGGGAAAAGGCAAAATGTTCCCTTTGGATCATATTAACTTCAAGATGTCTATGGGACAAACAAATGGGGATGCATATCATGCAGCTGGTCATGTGGCACTGGAATTCAGGAAAAAAGAAAGATTGGATCTGTAGATTTGGGAGTCATCTTCATAGATTCAGATCACTGAGAGAGGGTAGATAGAAATGTTCAGGATTGACCCCTGAAGTACACCCAAACATAGAGGGAAGGACGTGGATGATAATCCAGCAAAGGAGACTGAGAAAGGGTAGGCAAATCTAATATTCTCTATTCCAAGGTTCCCCCTAGCTCTAATCCTCTATGTTCTATTTAATAAGCATTCTATAATTATAGGGTAGCAATAGTACACAGTTCTTTCATTGGAGATGGGACCCTAGGGAAATTTAGCAATTTTAATGGGAAGTGACTCCAGCAGGTCAGATTGAATGTCTTGACACTTTATTGTTATTGGATATTTATTAACCTTGGGCTCAGGGCTGTTCAAAACAAGCATGCATTCTGCTTCTGTATAGTACTAGCTTTGTTTTTGCTGTAATCTTTAGGTCACCATTTACTAGTTCCACGGCTTGATTAATACCCTTTCCAAGATGAGAGGCAGTTATGGTGCCTGGCATATAGTAAGTGCTTAATAAATAATTGTTGTTGTTTTTGTTGGTGGTGGTGTAGTGATTCCTGGTATGCGGGGTAGTATCTATTTGGAGCTAGTCAATTTTGTTGCTGCAGAATCCCCATATTGGAATTTCTAATCCCCTTTCTCTCATCAATCAACTAATCAAAAGGCATTTATTAAACATTTAATATCCTTCAGACACTGTACTATGCACTGGGGATACAAATGAAGATAAAAACAGGCCCCATCTTCAAGAAATTTACATCTTAATGGAGGAGACAACATGTAAATAGCTAGGTACATACAAGATCTCTTCAAAGTAGATGGGAAAATCTCTGAGGGGAAGGCTGTGGCAGCTAGCAGGATTAGGCAAGGCTTCTTATTGAAGATGGAGTATGGTTTGAGACTTGAAGGAAGCTAGGGAAACTAACAGGTAGCAGGGGAATGCAGAAAACTCCAGGCATGGACATATACAAATGCACAAAGATTGGAGATGGAGTGTCCAGTGAGATGAACAGTAAGGTGGCCAGTGTGGCTGGTAGATTGTGTAGAGGGAGGTAAAGTATAAGAAGACTGGAAACAGAGGAAAGGGCTAGCTTATAAAGAAGATTAAATATTAGAGGACTTTATATCTGATACTAGAGGTAATAGGGAGACATCAGAGTTTATTAGGGGATGGGGTGTGATATGATCAGACATGGTGCAAGAAAAACATTCTAGCAGCTTACTTCCCATTAGAAAGGTCCTTTAACAGAGACTGCCATTCATCCTAGTATCTGGAAAAATGAAAAAGTTCAAATTTCAGTTTTGATATTTCTATGCTTTGTGCCCTTGCTCAAGTAATTTCTCTCTGAGTTTTAATTTCTCCATTGTAAAATGAGGAGGTTGGATTAGTTTATTTTTATGATCCATTCCAAATCTAAGTTCTTGGACCCTGTGATTTCACTCCTTTCTCAGAGGCTACAAATTGCAGAGAGTAAACTAGTTCTCTCACCTTCCAGCTTCCAGGAACATGGCATAATGCATATATTCAAGTACTCAAAATTCTTAAGTGGATCTATGATCTTACTGAATTGGGAATTCCCTCCAACAATGCTGATCATAACCCATTCATGCTCATCTATCCTGTGTGATTCTTGTCCATATCCTGACAAGGCAAGAATACCAGTAGAGGATTAGGGTTTTCCACCTCATACTTACCCATCTTCTTTTCCTAGCCTACATTCCCATGATGACATTTAATCCTATTCTTTGAAATTACTCTTTGCTTATATGTTGCATCCCATTCATATTGACTGCATGACTTTATATTACCTCTGTGTAATCTTTACTTTAATTTCTTTGCATACCATTAGATTCTATGTCTCACTGTCATACAGAAACTTTGGTGGAATGTTGGTATTAAAAAGATGGGCCTTTATTTTGGGGAGATGTTCTGCAATTTTCTGAAGACAATCCAACCTGCTCACCTTTCCCTGTTCAATTTTGTACTTAACTCATTGAACATGTATATTGTTTGTCCCAGATAGACATACTATTGGATAAGATCTATAGGCTGTACTTCTAACTGTAAGTCATAATTGATAAATAGATACTTTTTAAACTCTTTGGGTTTCCTATGTGGATGGTCAGGACAAAATTTTGAGTAGTTATGTATCTCTTCCAGGAGGATATGCAGTATCCTAGGGCTTATTACAATTATGTACTGTAATCTCACTCACAAATAGGAGGATATGGAAAGCCTCACCTTCCACAGAGAATCCTTCTCCAATTTTTTTTTCTCTTAAATGAGCAAACAAATACCTTCAGTGAATTTATGGCTTCTTGTTTTATACCTTGCCTGATGTTTACAATTACAGAACTATTGAACAATAATATCTATTGGTCTATCTCATAAGGAATCTTGAATGATCTTGATATGTAGTTATTTTGTTGGAAGACACCTTTTAGGTAGTATTTTGTTCTGTCAAATCAAATACTTTTTCAAAATTAACCGACAAAATGCATAGTGGGATCTTGTATTCTCTACATGTTTCAGTGGATTGTGTGATGATAAAGATGTGGTAATGATGATAATTTATGAGATCCTGTTCCTTGCCTGTTACAACCCTTATTGTATGGATGTTCTTGATGTTTGTGTAGATAAATATCATAAAGATTGTGTATTGATTGGAAAGTAGCATGTACATCAGTATTGGTGATGTCATGGTTTCCTTTTTATTTTTTGGGGGGGCGGAATTATTAAGGGCAATTCATCCCTTCCCTCACCATGCCTTTGTGGATTGATCCCTCAGTGTTCTCACAGTTGTGTTGCCTGTAGCACATATGGATTTCCTCAATGCATACTTGGTCCAATTGGCTGTATTTCCCATATTTTTTCTCTTTTGTACAATTTCTACTTCTTTTTTATTAACTTATTTTGATTTATCAATAATCACTTCCATATGCTTTTGAATTTAAAATTTTTCTCCCTCTTCCTCCTCACCACCCTCCCCAAGACAGCACACAATCTGATATAGGCTATACATTTACATTCATATTAAACATGTTTTCACATTAGTGATGTTGTAAGTAAAAATTAAAACCAATAGGAGGAACCAACAGAAAGAGGAAACAAAACTCAACAGAAGAGAAAAAAAATAGCAATTCAACTTGCATAGTTCTTTCTTTGGGTGTGGATAGCATTTTCCATCCTAAGGCCTCTGGAGATGTCTTAGATCCTTGTATTGCCAGGAAGGGTTAAGTTTATCAATATTAGTCATCACACAATGTGGCTATTATTGTGTACAATGTTCTCTTGGTTCTGCTCACTTCACTCAGCATCAGACCATACAAGTCTTTCCAGGTTTTTCTGAAGTCAGTCTGCTCATCATTTCTTAATTTTCTACCTCTTTTGTAGCAAGTGCAATGGCTTTCTTTTCCTTGATGGCAAAAAACCCCTAACATTTTGTTATAAAATTTTTTGTAGAATTTTTCCATTTTTATTCTGTTTTTTTTAAAGTCCTCCTATTTTCATCCCAGGATGGCTTTGGGATGACTTTGTCTTGTTGAACTTTCTTTAATCCAGTCCCACAACAGACCATGCTTTGCATCTCATTTACTGCCAGGTGACTTCATTCACTATTCCTGAGACAAGACTCCTTAGACTCAACTCCCTCTGTTGTCCACTACTCCCCTATTTGTTATTTCTACATATTAAATGTAAGCTTCTTGAACTAATGAATGAAAAAAAAAGCATTTGCTAAGCATAACTCAAATGCCAGGAACTATTCTAAATACAAAGGATTCAAATACAAAAAGAGAGACCAACCCTGAACTAAAGGAGCTTATATTCTAATAGGGGGAGACAACACACAAAGGGGAATGGTGGCTTGGGAAAGGTTTTTTGGTCTGAGGAGTCACAGTATTGGAACTTGATCTACAGGGATTGTCATGTTCTTTACAGAGCAATGGTAGTATTGATTTTATCAGTTTCCAGAGCAAGAAGTAGAAAGGAGAAGGATGAGGGAGGACAGAATGTATGATGTGATAGGCAGATGGCAAGATGACCTAGATGGAAGGTGAAAGGAAAGATCATAGTGTGGGGTCTAGGACCAGCTAGGTAGAGCTAAGTGGGCTAGTTTGTACTTATTCATGAATTACTATGGTTGAGTTTCAGTGTAGGAGTTCCAAAGAATCCAAAGATCAGTAAAATAAAGTTTTTGAAGACAGATAATATTATTTTTGTATTTATATCCTAAATGCTTACCATAGTGCTTATCAGATAGCAAGAACTTGATAAATTATTTTTCATTCATTCAAATTGATTTTACCTTTGACTGCTCCTCACTGCCTTTTGAGGCTCTATTGTTCATAGTTATCCATCATTCTTCATAAAATAATTTTTTATGCTTCATACATGTTACCTTTGGCTGCCATCTCTTTCTTTAGTTGGCTGGAAAGCCAAACATTTGATGATCAAGGTACTTCTGAGACATTTTTGGTCTTCATGTTGTGGCAATTGATTTATATCAGCTAAACTTGAGTATAAAATTATTATAATCAGTATTGATATAATATATCTTGTCCATTACACATTTCCATGATCAATTTTTTGTTCAGATAGGTCTGAGATGAATTGTATCTATTGCATGTAATATCACTATCTTTTTTTTGCCTCAATATCACCTTTCTTCTAACTTTTTACTTGTTTTTATCTTTTCTCAATCAAGTTATTGGTTTGACTGTGTACAGTTAGCTGATTCAGGAATGACTCCTATAACTTCTATAATCTACAATCCATTTCATTTTTCATGACATTATTTGGTACTCATCATGTCCAGAGTTTCTAATTCTCTTTTCTAAGTATTCATAATGTAAAGGCATGAGGTTCTGTGTAATCTACAAGTCTCTAGCCTCTTTCATTTCTTTTTCCTGAATTATGCTTTCAGATATTTTTCTCACAATTCTCACCTTATTCCATCTTTTCATTAAAATTTCCAAAAATCAAAATTTACATTGAATTTATTTGAGTTTATATTGAATTCTTCACAATAGATATGAAGTCTCTACAATAATAATAATAATAATAGTAATAATATACATTTATAACATTGTAAAGTTTACAAAGTACTTTAATACATTTTGGACTTTGAAGGAGGAGACCTTGATTCTAATTATGTCTCAAATACTTACTAGCTTTGAGACTATGTAATTATTTCACCTGGTAGAGTCATTAGTCTTATTGGCTGTGTGCAAAGGGGTTGATACTCGCACTACCTGCTTCATTGGGTTGTTGCGTGAAAAGCCTTAAAAATGCTGTACAAATGTGAGTTGTTATTTCTTCCAGAGACCTGACTAAAGGGCTTTCCCTGTACACAGTGGTAGCCCCTTTTTTATTTCTTGATCCAAGACAAGCCAAGCCTCCTATTTATCATTTAGGAAGCATCTGGCCCTTTTGTGAAATATCACCAGAGTGGACAAATACAGAGTTAATGTTTGACCTTTCCTGATGAGTCCTGGTTTCTCTGCTTACCAGGCAGAATGGAACAGGCTCAGGGAATAGATTTGAGCAAAAGGACCTCTCTAAGGAAATTTGAGCTGGGTGTCTATATGAGAAAGTGGAAATCAGAAAGGCCAATGTGCACAATATTCTGCAAATGAATAGGTTTCATACTATTATTGAAGGAAGACCATGAACTCCTCAACATCTGTAGGAGCTAAAGCAGGAAATTGAGGTCATCAAAACAGACGATGAAAGTGCAACTCAGGCAGTATCTGACATAGCTCTGGGCTTTCTTTGGTCCTCCTATTTCTCTCACTTTTTTATGTCAGCAGTTGCCTCCTGCCAAGCTCAGTTCTTACTGGCCTGAGCCAGGACTCGCACCTGCCTTTGGAGTAGCCAGGTGGCCTGCAGCTGGCCTTCCTGAGCTCATCCCCAAAGTGGGCTTCTAATGGCATTCATTTCTTGTGATACACAGTAATCAGATTGTTCAGCACTTGAACTTGAAAAAAAAATTGACATTTTAAGATCCCAGAGGGAATACGGCAGCCACATCAACTAGCCAGCTCAAAAGGACCAGTCAATCACTGTCTGAGATATGACTTTAAGATACAACTTTGACCAAATTCTCTGCTCATTGTAGGCTCACCATGGTTTTGATCCAGGCTTCAGACATAGAATTATAGATTATTAGAACCAAAAGGAATCTTAGAAAGCCCCTATCTTTCACTTCACAGATCAGGAAAGTGAGATCCATATTGGGGAAATGACTTGATGAAGATAATAACCATTTGTTGGGAACAGAGCTGAACTATTAACTTATCTGTCTCGACTCAGCTCCATGTTTCTGGTTTCACCCATTTGAAATCCCCTCCCTTGTCCCTTTTTCACACCTTTTTAGTATTCAGATGAAGAAACAGAGATCCAAGAGGTCAAGTGACTTGTCTGAGGTTATATAAGTAGTCAGAAGCAGAGTAGAGATTTGAACCTAGGACTCACTTTTCAAAATCATATGTTATTTTGTACTTAAGAATCATATATTTGTGGGTCAGTCAGCAAACATTTATATTATTTATACAGTAATGCCTACTATGGGCTAAGAGTACTATGCTAAGCATGGGGAAACAAAGAAAGGAAAACAAAACAAAACAAAAAGTCCCTGTTCTCAAGGACTTTAATAAAGGAGACACTATGCAAATAACTATGTACATTCAAGATATATGCAGGGTAAATTGGAGATAAACCACAGAAGTTGGGTAATAAGACTAAGGAAAATGGGAAAGTTCTTGATGAAGGTGGGATTTTCACTGGGACTTGAAAGAAGCCAGGGGAGCCAGAAGATACACATGAGGAGAGAGAGAATTCTAGGAATAGGGGGTAGCCAGTGAAAAATAAAGGAGTCAGGAGATGTAATGCTGCATTTGAGGAATGGCAAGATGTCCAATGTCACTGGGTTGCAGAGTATCCATTGGGGAGGAAGTTGTAAGAAAGATGGAAAGGCAGTGAGGGGTCAGGTTTTGAAGGACTTTGAATGCAAATAGAAGATAATATACTTGATTCTGAAGGTAATAGGGAGCCATTGGAATTTCTTAAATGGGGATAGGGTGATATGAACAGATCTGCGCTTAAGGAAGATCAATTTGACAGCTGAGTGGAAGATGAACTGGAATGTGGAGAAACATTTTTTTTTTTAAGTGAAGTTCACAGTTTGAGCCCTTAGTGCCTGGAACCAACCAAGGTTTTTTTTTGTTTTTGTTTTTGTTTTTGCAAGGCAACTGGGGTTAAGTGACTTGCCCAGGGTCACACAGCTAGTGCGTGATATTTATCTGAGGTCAGATTTGAACTCAGGTCCTCCTGATTCTAGGGCTGATGCTATATCCACTGCACCACCTAGCTGCCCCTAGAGTGTGGGGAAACTTGAGGCAAGCAGACAAACCAGAAGGCTATTGCAATAGTATAGGTATAAGATGATAAGGGATTGTACTAGAGTGGTGGCAGTGTCAGAAGGGGAAAGGGGGGCATATTAGATTTCACAAAGGTAGAAATGATAGGACTTGGTTATTAGGGCTGGGCTCAATAAAAGGTAAGGTAAGGTAAGATGGGTAAGAACTCTAGAATTAGAGTAAGATGACTTGTGTTTGGGATTTGAGCCTTGAGTCTCAGCTCTACCAACTGTTAATTATATATAATTAAGATTATAGAGCCCAGGGTCTTGGACTCCTCAGAGCTTCAGTTTTCTCAGCTGTAAAATAGGGATTTTAATGTCTGTATTACCTCCAAAATTTGTTGTGAGAATCAAATGAGTTAATATATGTAAAAAAGGCTTTGAAATTCCAAGGTGCTGCTTAAAGTAGGTTATTGTTTTTGCTATTGTTGTTGTTGTTGTTTTTATGATTGTCAGCAATCATTGTTAAATGAGTTTATTCAGAAACAAAGAGGTCCTTTTCTCCAGAAAGGCAGGTCTTTAAGCTTCTAAAATCTATGTGAGTAGAATTTCTTATTTCAAAGCCTGACCCCACCTAATGTCTCCCTCTGTCAAGATCAACAAAGTGGCCCCTGCGTCTCGCCCATCTAGCTTCTAGGCAGGACCTAGCAGTGACCACTTCTGGAAAGAAGGTTGAGGAGAAAGAAAAAGAAAAGTCGGCAGAAGGGCTGCCTCTTCAGTGGAAATGTATTCTGTAATGGGAATAGGAGGAACAATGCTTTGTCTCTCCCCCTCCCTTGACCTCTCTTTGTATCTGCATTCTTTGTAGCTGGTATCTCAGATTCTGCAAATGCATCAGAAACAAAGAAAGAAACCAAAGAGGAAAAAAAAATCAATAGAAATGAGAGGAGACCTTTCCCAACACAGAAGCCGAGATGGCAGAATGCATCCATTAATCCCTTGCTTTGTGTAGTGAATTGGGAGCCAGAATATGACAAGTTCAGGGGGGAGAAAGCTACCATTTCACCAGTAGGAGACAGTATATTGTTTCTTCTCTAAAAATTTGGGTTTTTCTTCATGTTGCCTCCCTGAATATGCAGAGTAGATGGTACAAAGATAGACATCTTCCTTATGTGTTGTGATTTAATGGGTCCTGAAAGGCTTCCCTGTCCTTTCAACCAAAACTTCTCCCACCAATTTCCTGAAATCTAAACCTGACTTTGATCCATACCAGGTTGCTGAGGTATAAAGAGGATTGACTGAAGTCACTGGGAATGTTTAACCTGAAGCTTTAGATTTAGGTCATTCATGATCCCTGGGGCTGATGTGTCTCAGGGGTTTTCTATGGAAGAAAAAATGTACTTGATTTGTTTGACCCCAGAGAACAGAATTAGGAAAATGGGCGAAAGTTTCAGAGAAGCAGATTTTGGCTTAATATGAAAAAAAATTCTCAGCCATTAAAGCTATTCCAATGAGGAATGGGAAAATAATAATAGCTAGCATTTAAATAGCTCTTTAAGATTTGCAGAACTTTTTATGAATATTATCTCGTTTGATCTTTACAACAACTCTGGGAGTTAGATGCTATTATTAGTCCTATTTTACAGATGAGGGAAGTGAAGCAGACAGGAATTAAGTGACTTGCTCAGGGTCATTGAGCTAGTAAGCAAGGCAGGATTAGAATCCAGGTCTTCCTGACTCCTGGCCTAGCACTATCTGTTGTACCACCCAAGAAATAAGGAGTTCCTTGTCACTATAGGCCTTCAGGAAGGGACTAATCATAAGAGACTAACCATAAGATCAAAAGCTGTAGCATGATTGTGATCACACCCTGATAAAAACCATCTTGGTAGATAGGCTAAACCAGGTTGAGGGTAATGGAAGGCCTCAAACCCATTAGTAAGTTAAAGGTATGTCTATCCCAAACATGTGAAGACCACCCCTGGTGGAATGGGCAGATAAGAATAATTTGTTCCAATGGCCATGAAGGCGGCTGAAGCAGGCACTGTGGAACACTTAGAGCTTGGTTAGGCATCAAAGACTCCAAGGTCATCCACTGAATCCCAAGTCATCACCAGTCTTCCTGATTTTTGTCTTGCCACTGGATTTCATTGACTTTGGAAGAAAGAGTGAGAGGATGAATGATTTTGTGCAACTCTGCCTCATTTAGATCCAATTCATGCTCAGGTTATCACCCCATGATGACATTGGTCCTCTTCAAAAATGAAGGACGAACAACACAACAATCGTAGGACTATAGATTTAGAGCCAGAAGTTACCTTCCAGGTCATCCAGCCCAATCCTTTCATTTTATAATTAAGGAAACTGAGGCCTAGAGGGGTTAAGTGATTTGCACACATGAAGTAAGAAGTAGAGCTGATATGTGGACCCAGGTTATCTGAGTTCAAATCCATTGTTATTTCTCTTTTACACTTCCTTGGAAATGAACTCTTGTGAGTAATGTAGTAAAAGAGGATTTTTATTATGATATAGGTTTGACTGGATGACACTTGAGGACCCTTTCAATTGTATGATTTAATTTATAATTGTAAGATGAAAATCCCCATGGGAAAGGTAACATTTAAGTTATTACCAATTATACTTTAGTGTGAATGAATTGCAAAATCCTAGGATATTGGAGGTCAAGAAGGCCTAGAACATTGAATGTTAAAGTTGGGAGGAATCTTAGAAATGAAATTTAGAACACAAAAATTTCAAGTCAAAAGGCATTTATTAAGCTCACATTATATGCCAGACACAGGGCTAAGTGCAAGGAGATACAAAGAAAGGGGAAAAAACGTAGTCTTCAAGGAGCTCACAATCTAGTGGGGGAGACAACATGCAAAGAACTATGTACATGTAAAATATATGCAGTGTAAATGGAAAGAAGGTAATCTTAGAAGGTACTAGCAGTAGGGAATGGAGCAGAAAAGGCCTCTTGTAGAAGGCGAGTCAGTCAACAAGCATGTATTAAGTGCCAGGAATTAAGTTAAAAGCTGGGGATACACAGAAAGGCAAAAACAGTCCCTCTTTTTTATCTTAGAGCTCACATTCTAATGGAGGAGTCAACAGGCAAAAGAAATCATAAAGAGAAGATATGTGCATGGTAAGTGGAAAGTCATTCTTAGAGGGGAACAATAGTTGGAGGTAGGTGATCAAGAGGGACTGGGAGAAAGAAGCCTCCTGCAGAATACAGGATTAGGACTGAATCTTGAAGGAGGCCGGGGAAGCCAGGAAATGGAGATGGGTAGGAAGAGAATTCTAACATGGGAGATAGCCAGAGAAAAGGCAAGGAGTCTGGCAAGATGTAATGTCCAAATGTGCCAAAAGCAAGAAGGCCATTGTAGCTGGATTTTGAATATATGGAGAGGAGTAAAGCAGAAGAAGACCTGAAAGGTAGGAAGGGGCCATGTTGTAAAAAAGCTTTGCATACCAAATGGAGCCTTTCATGTTTGTTTCTGAAGACAATAGGGAGTCTTCAGAATTTACTGAGTGGAGAATGTGTTAGGATCAGAATAGATATTGGAATATAGAATATTAGAATGTGGAAGATGAAATGTGAGAACTGTAATGAACCTTACAAATTACCCACTTAAGGTCACAGAGTATAGTAGTATGGTCCCTTTTCTCCCTCCACTCAACTCTCTATCACACTTGTTCGATGTTCTGATTTCTATCAGAAGCTCTCAGAACACTCTTGTGTATTGGGAAAGACACTGACATTGGGGGTGTAACCATCTGGACCTGAGTACTGGCTCTGCAGATAATTTGCTATGAGACCTTGGGTGAGACATCTCACCTCTATGAATGCTATTTTCCTTATTGGTTCAAATGGGAACAACAATACCTTCCTGACTCATCCCACAGAGCTTTCATGAGGTCCGATTATGCATAGAGTGCTTTGTAAACCACAGCACACTCTTTAAATATCAGATATTAATCTCATCATTGCTCAGATGCCTGGTAATGTGTCAGACTGAGAGATCCTCAAAAAAGTAGTGTTATTAAAAGCACACAGTACCAATAATCCAGAAGTCCTTGAAGGCTTTGGGGTCACAGCATTGCAGAGTCAGAAAGGACTTCAGAGGCCATGCAGTCCACCCCATAGCTGCACAGGAACCTCTTCAATGACATCCTCTACAAATGGTCATCATCCTTGTGAGGCTGGCAGATATTGGTAGGGAAACTGAAACCCAGAAAAGCTGAGTGATTTACCTAAGTTCACACATTAGTCTCTGGCCTCCCCTACCAGGACTGCCCGAAGTGACTGTTATGATGGGTGGTTCAATAATGCAGATGTCTGTGTCCATTCTGGCCAGCTTCCAGTGCTCAGGCCTTTGTCCAAATAGCAGGCCCTATAGCCTCAAAGGGTCTCTGCCCATATCTCTCACAATGAATCCGCTTGCATTATCACTGCATCCAAAATGACTCTGCCGCAAAAGGGTGCTTTGTAGAGCTTGGATTTCTTTTCCTGAATTCCTTCTTGCTATCATTGTTTAACCCCACACACATCTGAAGAGGGAAAGAAGGTTCACTGAAAAACGGAAGGCTTGCCTTTGGCCTTACCTCATTATATGGCAAAGAATAAAGTCATCCTATTTAGAAGAAGAATGAACAGACATGGTAAATTACCAGGCAGATTAAGGCCCCAGTTGACTGGAAACAGGGCTGTTTTGGAAAAGAGGAAAAAAAAAAGGAAAAAAAAAGGCCTCGATGACTTCTGCACTGTCAGAAGCAGTTTTTAAATTCTATTTTTTTCCCTAGTCCCTTAGCATTCCACCCGGGTTACTCTCATGTTTTGCTAGTTAATTTTGAACATCACACCTCAGCCCTATGGAGCTTTTGAGAAGGTCAAATCTGTGGGGCTGAGATAGAATGAGATAATGTGAGGAAAGGGGCATGGGGCTGAGTGGAAAAGAGGAACTGAACTCCCTGACGAGTGGTAAGGGGGCTAGGCTAAATGTGATTTTAACAGCTATTCCAGTGCTATGCTTAGAATACAATACAATGTTGGAGCTGGAAGGGACCTCAGACCAAAGGATGTTGGAAGATAAAATGTGAGATCTATAAGAAGCCTTCGAATATACAATGCTGGAACACAAAATGTTAGCTCTGGAAGGGACTAAGAGTTGTAGAATATTCAAACATAGACTGTTAGATCTGTAAAGCACACTAGAACAGAGAACTTAGAACATAGGTTGTCAGAAAGGAAAATAAATTTAAAATATGCAATGTGAGAATTGGAAGGAAATTTTGAACATAGAATGTTAAAACTTAGGAATATAGAATGTTAAAATAGGAAGATACCTTAGAGATCAAGTCCAATCCCCTCATGTAATCGATGAAGAAACTGAGACCAAGATGAGGGAATCCAAGTTAATACAGACAATCAGTGACGAAGTCAAGAGCAGAACCCGTGCTTCCTCATTTCCAGTATAGCACTCCCCATTGCCAGTTCTAGACATTCACTCTACAATTATTACTCAGAAAACTACTTTTCTAAAGTCTACATTATTAAAATTTATTTCCCAACCCTTATTCTAGGGATGTTGTATACCAACCCTCAGGATAGTCTCCTTTTTTCCTCAGTGAATTCAGGGTCTGGCTAAGTCTTTCTTTCCTTCACACTTCCTGCTCTCATATAAGGGGACTTCAATATAGATAATGATGTTTCCTTTAGTGCTCTAATCTACCAGTTTATCCATCTACTCAGTTCCCACAATGTACTCTTTCACTTCATCTCAGCTAAATGCAGAGATGGTCATACCCTAGATCTGGGGATCTGGACATTACCCACAAGTGATCAACTTGACTGTTCATGAATTCTGAAATTCCTTTATCTGATCATAATATTTTATCATTTCATCCTTGCCTATGTTTTTGACCCTCATCCCTCTTCTTTATCTTCACTATAACCTGTAATCACTCTATCCCTCAAGTTTTTCCCAGACCATCAGAATTTATATTTGCTATACTGTCCTCCTTTTCCTATATTTACCTCTTTGTAAATCAGCTCAACTCTATATTATCTTTTGAAAGTGGAATCCATTCTCTGTGCCTCAGTTTCCTTATTGGTAAAATGGGGAATACCAGCTCTAGGTCCTATGAATTAAGAGACACAGGTTCAAGTCTCAGGACTGTTACTAAGTTGCTATGTAATTTTGGAAAGTATTTCTTTTTTTTGGGCTTCACTTTCCTTATCTGGAGAATAAGGGAAGTAAACTAGATTACTTCTATTCGACTCTGATGTTCTATGAAAATTAATTGTCTCCCCATCCCAGCCCCATTCTGCTATGATCAGTAACAAAAATTCAGGAGCAATCCCTTTTCTTTCTCTTCCTGACTTCTGCCCTTCTTCCAGTCCCCAACCAAAGGACTGTAATGGTGGATAGCTTCATGTATTCATACTTCAGATCCTGTATGCAAGCAAGAGACAAGAAATGGAGCAGCACATTTCAATCCACCTAGATCCAAATCATATTTCCTATTTTTAAATTGTACTTATTCATATATTCAACAGTTACTTTTTATAAATGAAGACAGAAGCTGTTCTGATCCTTCTTCCTTTTTTTGAACACCTTGCACCAAAATAGTTCTAATTATGCATTCCCCTGAATCTAAGGCTATAGGATTTTTAGGTAAGGACTGTGTTTTCTTTCTTTGTGTAGAAGTCTTCTTAATTTCAGTCTGGGACAGAATGACCTGCTGGATTTTAAGAACTCCTGATGTTTCTGTATATGAGGACTGTGTGTGAAGGAACTGGTTTTGCTTAGAGAAGAGGAGGCAAGGGTAAAGACTTACTTATAGACTTTTAAGCATTTTGAAGGGCTGTCATAGAGATTAGACTTTCTCTGCTTGGTCCCAAAGGGCAGAACTAGGAACATTAGCACAAGTTACAGAGAGACAGATTTCATTTCCACCTAAGTATGAACTTCCTAACGATTAGTGTTGCCTGGAAATGGAATGAACTGCCTAGGGAGATGTTGGTTTCTCCATCAGTAGGGGACTTCAAGCAAAGGCTTGGTCAGGGATATAATAGCAGGGTTTCCTAATCAGGTTAAACTAGATGGCTTCTGAATATCCTTCTAGCTTTGAAATTCTGTGATTTGTTTGGTAAGCAGACAGGTCAATGCATGCATTTTGAACATCAGAAATGACATAATGGTCCATCCATTTAGTTTCAGTTTCAACTCCATTTTGTTAATTTCAATCTCAATGTCAAATTCTATCCAACTCAGCTTACTTGGGTTTTTGTCCAACCCCAGGCATGGTGTCATGGGGCAGATATTTGATTGTTTCCACCATTCCTTCATTCATTTGGCCAACACTTCTTGAGCCCAATATGGTGACTAGTAAGTGAGACTCTGAAGGACATATAGAGATGAAAAAGATCTTGTTACTCCCTCTTAGGAACTTATAATCTAGTAGGGAAGATAGAACACGGACCCAAAGCAAGCCAGAATGTGTTAAGTACTAAGAAAACTGTATATGGCAGGATAGGGGTGGGGTGGGGAGAGACGCTGTAGGGGCTCAGAGGAGGAGATCACTTCTATGGGGGGGAACAGATTTGGTATTGCAGTTGGGCCTTGAATATGAGATAGGATTTGAGGAGCTTACAGTGCCTGGCACATAGTATATGCTTAATAAATGTTTCTTGAATTAAATTTAATTGAACGTATAACTGCCAAAATCTATCTCTGACACCTAGGTTTATGGAGGTGACCTGGGTTCTTGAAGGTTTTCCTAGTTGAATAAGCTCTAGTGGGTCCTACCAAACTAGAAAACCTTTACATATGTTCCTGATGATAGGTTGTGTGCTTCTTGGGGAAGGATAAGCCATAATATGATTTTAAAAATACATTATTATTAGCCATAACAACCCATGAAGATCACCTACTAAGGCTTAGAGGTTTGTGATGTGTATTAATGGAGGGAACACACACATGGGTGAAATCATAGACTCTCAAAGTGTGAAAATAAGACTTACACAAATAAAACAATACAAGACATTGGTATTGTCCCATGGGTACATGCCCCATTGTATGGGACATACTGTAATTGCCATTACGATTCAGAGAAGACAGACATTAATATGAATAAAGGAAGTCAGGCTCTTGATTTCGATGTTTCAAGGAAGAGATAAGGTTGGAACTAGACCTTGAAGGGTATATAGGACTGACATAGGTAAAGAAGAAGGAAGAGGCTGTTGTAAGTGAGGAGATCAGCATGGGAAAATGAATAAAGGTGGGAATGAACATAGTGTATTAGATGAAGTAAATGATGAGACTAGATCATAGATTTGGGGAATATTAAAAATGAGATGATTTGGAAATGGAGAAAGTTGATGAATTATTTTTATATAAATATAATGCCATATCTGTTGGTGATATTGTAGAGGGGATTCCAATACAAAGTTAGAGGTGAAACTATATGATCTCTAAAGACTTTTCCAACCCTGTGAACTGCAATTCTGTCTGACTGAGACATTGAGAGATGGTTTAGGGGAGGATATACAAGTTGTTTTCCACAATATAATCCTTCAAAGGCAAAAGCAAAGGATTTTCCTACCTTTTCCACTTACCAGGCCAGAAGATGAAACCCATATTTGGAGGTATAATGGAGAAAGCATTGGATGTAGAGTTAGAGGATCTGGGATATAAATGTTTAAGGTCCTCAACCCTACCTTATCCTATATGCTCAGACCAAGGTCTGTAGAACTAGGTAGCTCATGATTCAAGCAAGTCTTCCAGATTGATGGTAGAGCAACGAATGGAGTCCATCATCAAATACCCTGGTTGAACTTGCTTTTTTTCTCCTAAATAATTGGGTTTTAGGACATACGGAACACTGCCATCTCTAGTCAAGGGTCCTACCCAGACCCAGTCCCAGCTCTACCATTTATTATCTCTCTGATCATGGGAAAGGCACTCCATTCTCTGATTCTGTTTCTTTATCTGTAAAATTTGAAAAATAATACTTCTAGTATCTGGCTCATATGTTTTTATTTTGGGGGAGGAAGGAAGTACTTTGTAAACCTTAAAATGTGTCTTTAAAATATAAGCTATTGTTACTATTGTCAGTATGGGATGATAGAAGTGAAGGAAGAATTGTCTCTTCCAGCAGGAAACTTCGTTCTCCAGGGCCAAGCCAGGGGAGGAGAAGCCAACTGCGATCTCTTGCCTCCCAGGAACTGTCAATCCCATAAACAAAGGTGTTGTCAAACAGCCTTATTGAAAAGTAGTTTAAATTAACCTTGACAGGTGGATTAATAAATAATAAGTCCTGAATGATTTATAAAGAAATCAATTACACCATAAATTTTAAAACAGCATGTGCTTTAAAGTCTAGAAGTGGGAGCTGCAGCATTCTTGAGAAACTCCAAGTGTGTTCAAACACAATTCTGGGATATTTGAGCATACTAGAGATGAAGCGAGCTCTTTGCTGCACTGTGAGTCACTTACCCTCCTGACGCCTTAGTTCCCCTGTCTCTAAAATGAAGATATTGGACTAGTTGATTTCAAAAGACCTTTTCAGCTCTAACAATCTATTGTAAACATTTTGGGTTCTAAGGCTTCTTTTATAGGTTTAACATGTTATGATTCTGGAATCCTAGTCTAGGCATCAATCTATACACAGCACACAGTTCCCAGGACCCTTCTCACGGCTTCTCTGCTGCTTTGTCTTTTCCTAGTCTCATCGACTATTCCTCTAATTACCTGCAGATGGCACACAGCTCTAAGACCCAGCTCCCAAAGGATTCTTCTTAATTTGCACAATTTCCCCATAGGGCTTCAGAGACATCTCCTGTCAGTTTGGACAAAGAAACTGTCTTGTTAGAGGATGTTGCAGTAAGGGGGCTTGAAGGTGAGGGAGGGAAGCAAGAAGGAGGGGAATTTGGGAGGAAGAGGCCCTCTTCTAGGGGGAGCAGGAAGGAAACAGCAGGACTTCAAGTCTCTAAACATTGACAGCCCTATTGTCTGGTCTTCTAGGATTATGTTTAGTTGACTGGAGATTAAAGGGAGGACTCCCATTACATATGGAGGCCTTAAAGAGATAGATAGCTAGTAACCCAGATGCCCAATGATTTAAATGGAAAGAGCTCAGTTCTGAAGTAAGAGAACCTGGATTAAAATCCTATATCCAACATTTACTACCTATGTGACCTTGCACAAGTCAACTAACTTTTCTGTCTCAATTTGTTTCTCTGTAAAATGAGGGTGTTTTACAAGATGGTTGCTAAAGTCTCTTTTAGTTCTAAACATATGATCCTGTAATTTCTAATTACAGATGACATTTCTCTAATTCCTTAAGGTTCAAAAAGCACTTTATAGATATCACCTCTGTTGATCCTCAAAACAACCCTGAAAGTACTAAAAACATAATTATTGCTATTTTACAGATTAGGAAAGGAAAAGCTTCTGTGACATGTCCATACTCACAAAGCCAATGTCAGAGGAAAAATTTGAATCCACACCTTACTTGACTCCTAGTCCAATGAACAATGAACTGCACTATCACTGGTTGCGTCTCTAAAGGCAAAATGACAGTTGACCTAGAGTAAAGGAAGAAAAATGAGGAAGGAGATTTGTATAACTAGAAGGTATGTTAGAAAGTATTGAGCCTAGTCACTATCTTTTAAAGATGAAAATATTGAAGCACAGACTCTGACTTTTCCAAGGTCACAGGGCTTGTGAGTGTCAGACCTGGAATAAAAACCCCAGCTGCCTTGACCCCTAGTCCTGGGCACATTACTGGTCTTGGAATTTCATAGGAGGAGGACCAGTCTTGCCTTTTGGATGCTGACATTCCAGGCTTGACTCTAAATGAGCAGGGAAAAGCAGGACTCCCCTGCCCCAATGGGTTAAAAAGAGTGAGGAACCAAAGCACATCCCACTTCTACCCTGTTTAAAGAGCCCCAGGCAGTTTCATGGCAAATTCTGGGCCTAGGATGGAAGTTTTATTCTCTCTGTAAGCAAATACATTCCCCCTGGATCAGTCAGGTCTCAATATGATCGATAAAGGGCAGTTGCACTGTAGGGCCCTAATCCTCGTGGTGTGCATGATAGAAACCTTTGAGGGTAATTACAACAAATCTGGAATGACAGCCTAAGTGGTTTAGCTGCTCTCCTTAGGGTTAAACTATCCTGACTGGCATCGAAGCCTACACTGGCCATATTACTGTCAGTTATATCAGAAGACCTGGGTACAAATCTCGGGTCCTTTCTTTTATAAAATGAAGGGATTGGACTATATGATCTTTAAACCCTTCCAAGTCTTTACACTGTGAGTTTTATTACTTACATTTGCTGGTTAGAAAAAAGTGGCTTTTGTCTTGTTTTGTTTCATTTTTTTGGTTGATCTATAGATGGGTTGGGCAATGATATGGCCAAGAAAGGTTGAATGACTATGTGAAAGGCAACCCAGCATATTAGCTGCAAAAGACTAGAAGAACACTCATCTTCTGGACTTGAAACTTCTCTGGGTTTTCCCAGGCAGTTCACCTGAAGTGAAGTATTCTCTCCCCCTACCACCTCCATTCCCTTTAGTCATTCATTCATAGATATTTATTAAATACCTACCATATACCACTCACTCTGTAGGCCACTTGGTGATACAAAGAAGGGCAAGAGACTTACCATGCACTCAAGGAACTCACAGTCTAATGGAAGAGACCACATACAAACAACTTTGTAAAAAAAGATATGTACATGATAGCTCAGAGGTAATCTCAGAGGGAAGGCACTAGCATTAAGGGAGATCAGAAAAAGCTTCTTGTAGAAGGTGAGATTTTTATCTGGAACTTAAAGGAAGCCAGAGGAGTCAGGAGGTCTTTAATGTCCTGAATAGCAGTTGTCCAGCTTTCCTCCTGAAAGTGTCTGATAAGCGGACACAGGCATTCTTCAGAGAGGAGGTAATGAGCTTAATGGGAAATTTGTTCAAGGCTACTTATTGCATCTCAGAGTGGCTGGAAAAGTGACATGCCCAGAATATGAAGGAGACTGTCAGTGATGACAAAGAGGCCTCCAGGCCCTAGGGAAGACAGCCAAAGGTCTGGGGTGCTGACAGTAGCCAGAAAGCAAGCAATATCTGTTGGAGTAAAGTAGCTATAGCCAGAAAAGGACCTCAAGTCCCTGATATGGGGACAAATAGAAGGTTCCAAGGAGACCAGACAGAAGAATAACCCACTCTGTTCATTAATTAACTCCTCACCACAGGGACATTGCAAATGGGCATCATGTGTCCTTCAAATGACTTTTGAGGTCCCTTCCTTCCTTAACATTTTATGTCCTAACATTCTATGTTTGCATGCCCCTTCTCTCTCTAATTTATTCTCATGTCTGTTCTAGCTTTGACATTCTAGGTTATAATACTCTATATTCTTAGGCCCTTTCCAAATCTAACAATCTATGTTCTAAGATCCTTTCCAATTGTAAAATTTTTTATTCTTTGGTTCCTTCCAGCTCTAACATTCTATGCTCTAAAATCTTTTCTAGTTTTGATGCTCTTTTATTCTGAGATCATGATCTAGCCTTCTAACTCTGTAATATTCTATGATCTGTATACTCTAAGGTCCATTCCATCTTTAATATTCTGTATTCTGATATCTGTTTTTAGTTCCCTCCCAGAACTAATACCATGGGTTCTAAGTTCCTTTCCAGTTTTAACAATCAGTGGTCATCTCCCTCCTCTGTGGCATCCAGATAAAATACAAATTTTCATTTATACATCTTTGGTTACGTTCTTCTATTAGGTTAAAATACTAACATCCCTCACCAAAATAAGTATAGCAATTCATATTTACATAACATTTGATGTTTATAAAGTGCTTTCCTCACATCCTATAAAGTAGGTAGTTCAAATATCATCACTATTTTAGAGATGAGAAAACTGAGGCTGAGAGGTTGAATGATGTTCCCATAGTCATACAACTAGCAAGAATAAGGTCTTTTGAGTCCAGATCTAATTAATGCTCTTTCCACTATGCCTTGGCATTTTTCTAAAGATTGCTTATCTTTCCAGGTCCACCCTCCTCCAGGAAGTCTGTCCTCACTGTCCAGGCTCTTTTGTCTCCTTTCTGCTGTGAATGCAGCATACATACACTGGCATATACTATGAGCCAGCCATCACTTCTATCAGACTGTGAGTTCTTGGAAGGTAGCATGTACTCCTTTGTATGACCCATAGTGCCTAGCATTGAGTGGAATGAGGAGCAGGTGCTTAGTTCCTCTATGTGGATCAAATGACTGATTCATAGAAGATGATGGGGGAAGGTAGGTGGTGAAGGAGGAATGAGTTACATTTCGGCTTAGCAATTAAATCTCCCCAGAGTGGCTCCAACTGTATTTCAGCACCAGTGTAACATCATTAATTGAAATCCGTAATTCCAGCGCTCATTAATAACCAATCTCTGGAAGCAGAGATCATCCGTGGCCATTAACGATGAACATAAAACAGGTCTAGGTCTTCATAGTGGAACAGCAAGTCCCCGGTTCATTTTACAGTTGATTAGAGTGAGTTAAACTTTGCCCTGTCTGTAAGTTGTATATTTAATAGGAGAAGTTGGCAATATATGAAGTTATCAAAATACCACAGGTGCACTGGATGGCATCCAGCAGGCATAGCTCATCCTAAACAGTGCAGTGACCCTGCAGAAATGGACTTGGGAAGCCATCCTACAAGATGTATAATGCGATTTAAACTAATCAGACACAGAAAAAGTAGGGAGATGGCCACCTACCAGAACCCAGATAATCACAAATCCTGAAGTAGTTTCTCAGTCCTCCATTCTGGCAAAGAAACTAGTAACCACTTAAGGGTAGTGGAGAGAACTTAGGAGCATTCCGGTTTTAGCTCTGCTGCCAATTTGCTGTGTGATCTTTGACAAAGAACTTCACTTCCCTGTTCTGAGTTTCAACTTGATCCTCTGTTAAATGGAAGGTTTCAAGGAGAAGTCTCTAAGATTGCTTACATTACATGCTCTGACGTCCCTTCCAGCTCTGACATTCTGTGCTCTAAAGTCCCTCCCAACCCTATCATTCTAAATTCCAAGTCCCCATTCAGTTCTAAATTCTGAGGTCCCTTCCTCCTTCCCAGCTCTCACATTTTCTGCTCTCACACTCCTTCCATTTCTGACATTCCATGATCTAAGTTCCCTAAGGCTAACCAATCACAAGCATTTATTAAGCACTTACTACATACAAACACTGTGCTATGTGCTGTCAACACAAATACAAAGAATGAAACAATCCCTACTCTCAAGGAACTTAGCTGTAAAGGAAAAGACAAGTGTATACATAAAGTCCCTCCCAACTCCAACATATTGTATTGCAAGATCCCTCTCTGCTCTGACAAGCAGCTCTGTGTTCTAAGTTCTCCACCAGCTCTAAACTTGTATATTCTAGAACCTCTCCTAGTTCTAATACTTTATATTCTAAGACCCCTCTGATATAGTGATGAGTCTCAGTATGTTCTAAGATCTGGCCTAGATCTGAAAGACTATTGAATGTCATCAAGGTCCTTTACAGCTCCAACATTCTAAGGAGCTCTTCCTAGCTCTGACAGTGTTCTAAGGTCCTGACCAGCTCTAGCATTTTATATTCTAAGGTTTTTCCAACTTCAACATTCTATTTTTTTTTTCAGTTCTAACATTTTGTGTTCTGAGGCCCATTCCAACACACTAACATTTCTTAGCTATTGAGAATTCTCACCAGCAGGAGCTGGTGGGGTCACAATAAAGGCATTATCTTTATTGCACATCTATTGTGTGGGGCTCTGTGCTAATCACTGAGTTGAAGGCCCTTGCCTTCAAATGAGGCAGCTGGGTGGCACAGTGGATAGGGTGCTGGGTGTGGAGTCAGAAAGATTTATCTTTGTGACTTCAAATCTATACTCAGACATTTACTAGCTGTGTGACCCTGGATAAGTCACTTAACCCTGTTTGCCTCAGTTTTCTCATTTGTAAAATGAGCTGGAGGAGGAAATGGAAAACTACTGAAGTATCGCTGCCAAGAAAACCCCAAGTGGAGTCATGAAGAGTCAGACAGGTCTGAAAACGACTGAACAACACCACCTTTAAATGACTTATTTTCTATTTGGAGAAATGGCTAGACATATAAATAGATACCTAACAATAATGAGCCAATGCATACTAATTGCCATATTGATATGTGTTTAGGAAAAAGAGATGAAGTTGACCATTGAATATCAGAATGAGTGTTAACAGGAATTCAAATCTTTAAGTTATTGGGAAATTGAGATCCAGAGAGGTAAGACAATTTGCTTGAGGTCACACAGCTAGTTATAGAAAAAATGTCTAATCCCCAATTTTTGTATTCAAGTTCAATATTCTTTCTCCTTTGTCAAATTCCATCCCACATAAACTGGCCTACTGGCCATCTTTCAGATATACACTATGGTTTCTGACTTTTATGCTTTTGCTCATTCTATTCCTACTATTTGGAATGCCATTTATTTCTCACTCAAAACACAGACACTGTTAATTTCTTATCCACATTTCTAAAACTCTTTCTAACTCTAGTATGTGAAACACTACTGAGTGTTGCCCTCCCACCCCAAGTAATACACTTCAAGGGGCAACTCCAAAATCATTTATGCTGATAAAGTTTCAAATTGATGCCCCCAGCTGGAAGGCATATCCCTTTTTATGATACAATAGTTTCATGTCTCTGCAAACGGACCCTGTTGTATCTAATTGTCCTGATTAGTCTTTTTCCAGAAGCCAATTTATTTTATCTTCTGGAAATAAAATCCAGTTTTCTTTGATTCCTTTTTCTGAATCATAGTTAATTTGATTTCTTGTTGGTTGTTTTATTATTTCTTTTTGTCTGAAGTTTTCTGAGTGGCATAAAACAGGAACAGAAGTAAATTAATGTAATTGGAGCCATCCTTTTGAATGACTGCATAGACATATCGACCAGGGAGAAAATAAGGGTCCAGGGACACTGGGCTCTGACTGTCGCCTGTTATGTGAGAAGCCAGGCCAGTGACTGGCTCCAAAAAGACTATGGCAAGTAAGTTCAGACCCAGGTGACAGTTGTTTGGAAGTATTTAGCTCAGACATTCTGATGCCCCAACACTATCATTCATATGGAGATAGATCCAAATGACCTTTGGTGAAATTAGAGGGATGGCTAAAGGGACAGAAAGCATCAGTTGGGCAGCCCGGAGGCACCTAATATCAGAATTGTTGTCTAAATTCTTACCACTTATTAGCTATGTAACTTTGGGGAAGTCATTTCATGGGATTATAGGATTTAGATTTGAGTGGAACCTTAGTGTTGATCTAGTACAACCTCCTAATTTCACAGATGGAGAAACTGAGGGTCAGAGAGTTTAATGACCCACACAAGTAGTAGTAAATAGAAAGCAGTAAGAAGAAAAGCCAGGATTTGAAGTATACCTTCAGTTGCTTTTTTTTCTGCACCATGCTATTTACCTAAGCCTTAGTTTCCCCATATATTAACAAGGCTGGCTACTATTCTATGATATCCCCTGCCCTTTCCCTAGCCCCTTGAATATAACAAATCTTAATGGTTTTAGTAGAGGAAAGAGATCCTATGCATTATCAGGATTAAGATTCCATGAGTTAGGGTGGACAAGGAGCTGCAGAGATGATCAAGTTTAAACCTCTCATTTTATAGAGAGATCACACAAATTAGTAAGCAGCAAGATTCAGACTCAGGCTTAATTCACGCCAAACTCCCTGCTCTTTACCTTATACTATGTATTCTGCCTTCTAGAAAGGTCAGGATAATACTTTAAGTGCATCTTGGCTATTCATCTCCAAGTAGCTCAGATATCTTACTAGACACAATCCTTATACCCTCTAGAAATTGCTAGACATGAACCAGATACCTACTGATTATATTTTTTTCAACTCTAAAGGTACATGGAAGTTAGGTGACTTGCCAAAGGTCATATATCTGGGTAGGATTAAATCCTATAACTACCAGCTGGAAGTCTAGTAGGGGAACACATAGGCCATGATTCTCTTCCACCATCAGAGGACTCTTGAATATGTGGCTGACTATTTGAGGGGGAAGATAATTTTTAAGCCATAGAAGTTGAAATTTAGCCAGGTAGAAATCATTAATGAGGTCAAGTTTGAGGAGTACTCTATTAAAATATCCATCAAAGGATGGCTTTCAAATAGATTTAATGAGAGTAAAGGAACACTAGGGCACATTGTCTAAACTGGAAGTGGTATTCCTTCATCATTCATATTCATAGCTCTGAGTAGGTCTTGGGAAAGGAGAAATCTTTTTGTAAACTTCAGAAAATACTGATGTCAATTCCTAGGTTCTCTTTCTCCTTCCAATCCCTTTTGCTGGGATCCCAGAAAAAGAGGAATCAAGTAACAATCCGAAAGTATGGGGGTGGGGAGGTCACATCATTGGTTCCAAGACAGCCTCCATCAACTCTGAAAACATCTTATTAATATCTTGTTAATAGGATATATAAGTATTAGTATTTTTGGTACCTCTTACAAATTTGGCCAATTCTAATTTTTAAGGAATTATTTTCTTCAGTATTTCTTGTACCTGTTTTACCAAGTTGTTAATACTCTTTTCATAATTTTATTGCATAGCTCTAGTTTCTTTTCCCAATTTATCATCTTTAATTCTTATTTGATTTTTAAAATCACTTTATGCTCTTTCAAAAATGTCTTTCTTTACCTCTTCTAGGAATTTATGCTAGTCTTGTGTCCATTCTACATTTTCTTTGAGGCTTTGCTTGTAGATGTTTTCAAGTCATTGTCTTCTTTTGAGGTTGTGTCTTGAGCTTCTCTGTTGTTGTTATCCTCTACTAAACTTGGAGTTGGGGCAGGGAATGTCTAGCCTGGTGATCTATCTTTTATGACCTTCTTCTGCTGCTTTCACAGTTCAATATTAGTTTTTAGTTCTTCCAAGGTAAGATGAGAGGAGGAGAGGTCAGTTCACTGTCCTCCTCTGCAAATTCCTGGCCTGGTTTGGGTCTGTTGACTTAAGTGTGGCTGAATTTCCATAGACTGCTGCTGGACTCAGTTATGGTTCAATAGGTCAAAGCAACTGAACTGCTGGGTCTCCCTGGGTTTTGGTCTCTTCCCTGGTTTATTCCGCCACAGGCTTGTGTGCAGGACCAAAGGTTAGAATGGAGTTCCTACTCTGTTCATGGGCTATATACAGCTCTGTTTTGGAAACTTGTTTCTTGTTCCTTACACAGGAAGAGTCCCTACCTCCTTGCTGTTTCTGTGACCACTCCTCGCTGCTCTGTAACTGTGTCCCAGAACTTTGTAATGGGTGACAGAGCTGCCAGGTGGCACTCATTGCTGCTCCAGGGATCCCTTGAGAACTGTTTCTGCCTACGTGTTTAAGCCTCTCACCATATGCGTAACTCCCTGGCTCTGGGTTACTCACTGTTGTTCCTGCTGTAACCTGTTGTGGTGCTGTTACTGCTGCCTCGTGCCCTTGGCCTGCCCCTCACTCCAGTGTCCAAAGACCACTGTGCTTGTCTTCCTAAGCTGCCCTGGGCTGGAAAAATGACTCACTGTGACTTTTTTCTTGGCTTTCTTGGTTAGAATTCAGTCTGTTGTTTATCTGTCATCGTGGGGGAGGATGTGAAGGTATTAAGCAAAACTGTTGGCTCTCACTCCAGCCCCTGATGTTACTGATCTTCAAGACCCTCAAGAGTTTGTTTAAGAGAAGAGAAGCTTGTCCAAGTTATGGTGAGAGTGATTCTGCATGTAGCCTGCCTGTTAAATAACAGATTGTTGGAACACATAAAGCTTCAGAGCTGCAAGGGACTACATAGCCTCATAGATTTAGAGTTGTAATGGACTTAAGAGGTCATATAATTCAAAACCCTAATTTTACAGATAAAGAAACTGATGCTCAGAGAGAAGTTAAATGATTTGTACAACGTCACACAGGAAGTCAGTAGCAAAATCAGGATTTGAATGGAGATCCTCTGACTCCACATTCATTACTTTTGGGATACCCTGTATATAGGTACATACAAACATATATACACATATATGAATTAATTTTAAAGGAATAATAATGTATGCTATCTCATATAAGGGATAGTCACCACAAACTCTAAAGTGGTATCTATACAAATGGAAATTACTGGTGTAGCATGGACTTGTCTGCATACGGCAAGTTACTACTCTTATAATGCAAAACGTCAGAGCTGGAAGGAATTTTAGAATGTTGAGCCTTGGAATTGGAAGGGACCCCAATTCAACTGAATAATTTATTTTATTAACATCCTATTATACAACCTAGTATATGGATTATTAGAACATAAAACCTAGAAGAGATCCTAGAGTATCAGGGCTGGAATGCATCATCTTGTCTAGTGCTCTCAATTTTATAGATGAGAAAACCTGGTGAGGGACAAAATCCACTCCAAGGTTCAATAGCCAATTAGTAGCAGAACCAGTACTAGGTTTCCAGACTTGTAAGTCAGTATTCTTTCCACTATACTGCTACTTCTGCCTCTCTCTCTCTCTCTTTGTACTAACCAGATTGAGTGGCTTTTATCTGTCATCTGGTTTATTGTCTCCCTACTGTTTTTTAAGATCAGACTTCATCTACTCCTTTGCCATGATGTTTCATTTTCTGATTGGAATTAATCTGACTTTTTGTCCATGTTGTGTTTCTCTAGTGTCAAGAAGACTCATCTCTTTGAGGTCAAATCTTGCCTCAGACACTTAGTAGCTATGTGACCCTGGACAAGTCACTTAACCCTGTTTGCCTCAGTTTCTTCAGCTACAAAATGAGCTGGAGAAGGAAATAGCAAACCATTCCTTGCCAAGGAAACCCCAAATGGGATCACAAAGAGTTGGGCACAACTCAAATGACTCAACAACAACAACAGCAGTGCTTCTAGTCCTAACTTGCCTTGGATCTCAGTTATATCCAGCTGGTTGGTTAACACTACTCTTCCATGCTAACTGGTCCAGACAGGCTTGTTTAGTTTCTAGCAAGTGTCCTCCTTTCTGTGTACCATGCTTTAGGAAGGGCATTGATAATTTGAAAGTATCCAGAGGAGGACAACTAGGATGGTGAAAGGTCTTGTGATACTGCCACAAGAGGATCAATTGAAGACGTTATTGATGGTTAGTACAGAGAAGAGTTTTTTGTTTATTTTGTTTTTATTTTTGGAAGGGAGGAAAAAAAGGGAAGGAACACGATAACCCTCTTTCAGTGGGTATGGGGAAGAGGAGTTAAATTTATACTTATGTTGTATGGGATACAGACAATTCCCGTGGTTTCATTGGTATAGGAAACTACCAGATGAGGAATCTTTCTGAACTGATGTAGGTCAGTCCTTTCTCTTCAATGTGTAGTCTGAAAGGGTTGCCTAGAACAGAGGTGTCAGACACGTGGCCAGCAGGCTGCATGTGGCCCTCTACACCCCCAGTCAAACCAGATTTGTTTGTAATTGGGAAATATTGAACAAAATAAATAAAATACAATAAAACAAAGAATAATATATTTTAAAACTACTAAGTCAATATGTAGCCTGGAGGGATCCTTATGTACAGATTGTTGTTATTCAGTTGTATCTGACTCTACATGACCCTGTGGACCATATCATGCCAATAATGCCTACTTTTTTTTTTTTTGGCAAAGATACTGGAGTGGTTTACCATTTCCCTAGTGGATTAAGGCATGTACACGTTAAGTGATTTATCCAGGGTCACACGGCTAGTAAGTGTCTGAAGCTAGTTTTGAAATCAGGTCTTCCTGACTCCAGACCCAGCAATCTGACCACTAACCCACCTAGCTGCCTCCTATGTACAGATTAGTGGCCCCGTATCTATTTGAGTTTGATCCCCTGTCCTAGAGCATGAAGAGGTTAAATGACTTGCCCAGGATCACACTGCTAGCATGTGTCAGAGGTAGGACATGAGACCATTCTCTGCCTTGCTAATTGTTTTGGATATATTTTTCATTGACTTAGTGATATTGTTTTACTCCAGTAGAATATAATCCTCTTGAGGGGAGCTTGATGGGGACTGTTTTCACTTTTGTCTTTTATATCCTCAGTTCAGAATTTTCATATTTGGAAAGGCATTTAGAATCCATTTAGTCTAAGCACAGACGGGAAACCTGCAGCCTCGAGGCCACATGTGGTCCTCTAGGTCCTCAAGTGTGGCCCTTTGATGGAACCCAAACTCCACAGAACAATGAGGTTTAGATTCAGTCAAAGGGTCACACTTGAGGACCTGGAGCGCCATAAGTGACCTCAAGGCCGCAGGTTCTCCACCCCTGGACTCTAACCCATACCTGAATAAGAATCCCGTCTATAACTTTCCCAACAAGAAGTTGTCAAACCTTTCCTTACAGACTTTAGGTAATGGATAAGGAACTGACTAGTGAGGGTTTTGTCACAGTGAATAAAATGCTGGTCCTGGAGTCAGGAAAACTCGAGTTCAAATTTAAATTCAGCTTTAGACACTAACTTTGTGACCTTGGGCAAGTCACATAATCTCTGTCTGCTTCAATTTCCTCAGCAGTAAAATGGGAATAACAATAGCATCTACCTTACAGATAGGAAGTTATGAGTACCAAATGAGAAAAAAAAATGTAAAGCACTGAACACAGTACCTGGCACATTGTAGGTGCTTTATATATGCTCATTTCTTTTTCCTTTCTCTTCCTCCTTCCTCCTTCTCAATTGTATTGGGGGGGGGGCGCTTATCTCGTGGTTTTTATTGTACCAGATTGCCTCTAACTTTCCCTTCAACTCTTTGATTCTGAGAAGTGCTCATTAATCAGTTATCCACCCTAACTCTGTTACCATCCAGGGTCCTAATCCAGTAAGCCTTGCAGAGCCACCCCAACAGAACTATTTCAAAACCTGTCCACATTGTTTCCTTCATCAACCTACATTGGGGCACCTAGGCAAGGCTGCAGAGGACTCAGTGGACTACAAGAGCGAAGAAGGCTTCTGAATGCTGCAATCCAATGTCTCTTTAGCCTTAGACTTCCTCAGGAAAAAGCTTTCCGAGTAAAACAGTGTAGGAGAGATTACTGGACAGGGTGACTGCTGCCCTGTCTTATGCTGAGGGGACCAATGACTGGTATAAATGTGTCTGCGGTTTGGCTGATTGCACCCAGGGCTGTCTGGGCTTGATTTTAGAAGTTGTCTGTGGTCTTGTCTTACTTAGGCTGTTGTCTCTGCAGTGAAGTCTGAGATCTGCATAAACGGACATATTTCAGATTTTAAGCAAGATATGGTATAAAAAGCACTAGACTTGGAGTCAGGAGACTTAAATGAGGGTCTGGCTTTGCCACTTACTACTTATGTGACCCTGGGCAAGAAATTTCACTTCTGAGCTTCAGTTTCCTCCTCTGTCACATAAGGACAGTATTGCTCTGTGTCTAACTTCCCAGTCTCATTGAGAGGATCCTCCAAGCCAATGGAGAATCAGATGAGATGAGAATGAAAGGCATTTGGTAACCATAAAGTTCCCTATAAATATAAGGGATTCTGATTCACTTCTCTGGATATTAGGTTTCTCATTTGTAAAGTGATGGCTTTTGTCATAAATTATCTTTGAAGTCATTTGTTTTATTAATTTTTTTTTAGTTTTCAACATTCACTTTCATAAGCTTTTGAGTTTTTAATTTTCTCTCCCTCTCTTTACCTCCCTCCCCAAGACAGCATGCAATCTGATATAGGCTCTACATATACATTTCTATTAAGCATATTTTCACATTAGTCATGTTGTAAAGAAGTATTAGAACCAATAGGAACCACAAGAAAGAAGAAACAAAACAAAACAAGAAAAAAAAAAGAGCAAATAGTATGCTTTGATACGCATTCAAACTCCATAGTTCTTTCTCTGGATGTGGATAGCATTTTCCATCATGAGACTTTTGGAGATGTCTTAGATCCTAGCATTGCTCAGAAGAGCTAAGTCCATCAAAGTTAGTCATCACACAACATGGCTGTTATTGTGTACAACGTCCTCCTGGTTCTGGTCATTTCACTCAGTGTCAGTCCATACAAGTCTTTCCAGGTTTTTCCGAAGTCCTCTTGCTCATCATTTCTTATAGCACAATAGTATTCCATTGCATTCATATACCACAACTTGTCCAGCCATTCCCCAATTGATAGCCATCCACTCAATTTCCAATTATTTGAACCACAGAAAAAGCTGCTATAAATATTTTTTGTACATGTGGGTCCTTTTCCCATTTTGTGATCTCTTTGGGATAGAACCCTAGAAGCTGGGTCAAAGGGTAAGCACAATTTTATAGCCCTTTGGGCATAGTTCCAAATTGCTCTCCAAAATGGTTGGATCAGTTCACAACTCCACCAACAGTATATTAATGTTCGAATTTTCCCACATCTTCTCCAACATTTGTCATTTTCCTGTTTTGTCATGTTAACCAACCTGATAGTTGTGATGTGGTACCTCAAATTTGCTTTGATTTGCATATCTCTAGTCAATAGTGATTCAGAGCATTTTTTTCATGTGATTATAGATAGCTTTAATTTCTTCATCTGAAAACTGCCTGTTCATATCCTATGACCATTTATCAGTTGGGGAATAATCTGAAGTCCTTTGTAGCTCTAAATGTTATGATTCTTTGATGATTGTCAGGAAAGGCTCCTTTTCCTTCCATTTGTTAGTGCCCCACCCCCCCATTAACAGCATTTTTGTATGTGCATATATTTATACATATGTGTATGTATATATATGTAAATATATGGATATATATGTATATATAGATATACATACATACGGGGCATCACAAAAATCAGTGCAGTTTTGAGCTATGAAATTTATATATGTATATTATATCGATATAAATTGTAAACTCATTTATATATTATTATGCCACATTATTTATTAGATATTATATGGTATACATCTAGCATAGTATTTCTATATTTATATTTAAATATATCATACATTTATATATACATAGATTTATATATATGTGTATGTTTATGTACCTATGTACACATGTACACATGTTTACCAGTTGTCCCAAAATTCTTTGTGTAGTTTTAAGCTATTGGATCTTAAATCTATTTGTGTGTGTGTATATATACACATGTATTTATGGACACATATATACACATATACACACATATGCAAACCACTCTCATGAATTTTATGGGGATAATAATACTTGTTCTACCTCACAGAGGAGTAGTTTGAAAGTGCTTTGCAAACCCTGAAGTGCTATACATATACAAATGGTACTTATTGGTATGGTATAGACTTATCTGCATATAATTATCTGTGAGTATATATCTTCATAGAGGAATGTAAACTCCTCGAGGGAAGGGGTTGCCTCATTTTTGTATAATATCTCTAACCCTTAGCACTCAATAAATGCTTGTTGATTGACTACAAAATGAATCAATTCCCATTTCCATGTCAGGGCAGGGACTCCTTGGACAATATGTGACAGAAATAGGACTCAGAGGTAAACACCCATGCTGACAGAGCCTTAGAGGTCTGTGATTGCTCTCTGGAAAGCTCAGCTGTTTATTTTGGGAGCCCTTCAAGCTTAGTACACTTGGTGCTGAAAGACAGCTTGGATTTTTAGATTTCATCTTCATTCCTATAAAAAGAGAGAGACTAATTTTGGTTCAAATATCGCAAGTCAAATGAGGATAGCCTGGCTCCAGTCTGGTCTCCAAAAAATAATTCTCACAGCAAAACATGGAAAGAGACACTTCAATCATTGAAAGTCTGAATTTAAACATCCTCAGGAAAATGGAGAAAAACTTTGCCTTTTGGTTGTTGTGCAAATACAAAAAACCTAATTGGTGAAACCCCAAGGGCTAACATTGCTATATACTACCACACCTGATCTACTAAGCTGATAATAATGTTCAGTCTTACAAGTTGCTTTCCCATCCATTATCTGATTTAATATTTTGGAAACCCTTTGGGTGTAATTTAGGGTTAGGGTTAGAAGTCATAGGATCTTAGAGTTGGAAAAGGTCTTCAAAGGTCATCTAGTTCAATACTTACCCAAAGTATAGATTCCTTCACTGTTCTTGGCAAGTGATTATTGCTTTCCAAATAAAGCATTGCCAGTAATGGGGAACTCACTACCAAATGAAAAAGATCGTGCCATTATTGTACAGCTATGATTTTTGGCAAACTCTGACATCAAGGATTAAATATTCTACTAGGGGGATGCAGCATGGAGACAAATTAGGAAAGAATGAACACTAACAATAAAGGACATCAGGGAAAGATTCCCATGGGGGATGAAATATGAGCAAATATTTAAAGGAAAGTAGGGTTTCTAAGAGGTAGAGGGAAGGAAGAGAAGCATTCCAGGATGGAGGATGCAAAGGCATGAAACAGGAGATGGATTATGACATTCTCAGAACACCAGGTAGGTCAGCTGTGCTGTGATATAGAGTCAATGAAGTAGTAATGTGACCTGGAGCCAGATTGCGAAGTACCCTCAGCCAAATAGCAGAGATTGTATTTTATACTATTAGCCATTGAACTTTCTTGAGCAAAAGAATGGTATAGCCAGATTTCTGTTTTAGAAAAATTATTTTATTAGAGAAGACTATTGCAATAGGATTTGGAGTTGGAAGGGATCTTAGGGTCATTTAGTCCAGCTCCCTATTTCACAGACGAGGAAGCCAAGTCACACTGGTGAGTGATATACATTGAATATGTCACATTTACTATCTGAAGCAATATTTGAACTAAGCTGTTCCTGACTGCAAGTCCAACTCTCCACCCAGTCTACTACTCAGTCACTTCTAGTCTGGGAGAAAGGTGATGAGTGCCTGAATTATTAGAGTGGTGGCTCTGGGTATTGAAAGACAAGGGTAGATAAGAGAAATTCCATGGAGGTAGAATTGGTAAGACTTAGCAACTCATTAGATATAGTCAGTGTGTGAGAGAGAGGGAAGAGTCAAGGTTGTGTATCTTGTTCATTAGAAAGGAATGCCCTCAACACAAACAGTGAAGTCTGGAGGAGGGATGGATTTAGTTCCTCATGGAGGAAGATGAAATCCATCTTAGACATGTTATGTTTAAGATGGTTATGAGCCATGCTGGCAAAGATGTCTAACAGGCAGTTGGTAATGCAAGATTTGAGCTCAGGAAGGAAACTGGGGCTAGATAGATCAATCTGAGATCCTTTGTCTAGAGATAACAGTTGAACTCAGGGGAGCTGATGAGGTCACCAAGTAATGGGGCATAGAGAGAAAAGAAGAAGGCCCAAGATAAGTCTATGAAAGATAGCCCCAAATAGAGAGCAGGACATGGATGATGATCCAGTAATATGGACAGTCAGAAAAGTAGGAGGAGTTCCAGAAGGGAGCAGTAACTCAGAAGGAGCAATAATCTTGGAGCAGGGGGAAAGTCAACAGTGGCAAATAATACAGAGAAGTCAAACAGGCTGAAGACTGAGAATAGGCTATTGGATATGACAGGATTTTATAGACACAAGGTCTCTTTTTCTCGGTAAACCATATGAGGTTCTCTTTAGATGGAGTGGAAGAAGAGGGGACAGGAGGCTTGAAGGGAAGAGAGAATATTTGTACTAATCATTTCAGGGAATGTGATAGAGTCAACTAGGGGTTAGTAAAAATATTGCTCTGCAGTAGTGAGGGACCACTTGAGATTAGGTAATAGGAATTTGTCTTGGATCCCACTGACATGGCTTTTATGATATCTTTGGCAACTCTTGACTGGGAGAGGGAAAGGTAATTGATGAGAGTAGTACGTAAAAACTAAGGTTAAAGTTTGGCAAGGCATGAATAGCAATAGGAAAAATAAGCAAGAGATTTAAGAATGGATGACATTTATAGTTGATATTTATAGTTAATCACAGGATCAAGATCAGGAAGGAAGCAATGTGAAGGTGGGTGACTTGGAAAGCTTGTATAAGTAGAGTTAATGGAGGTTATGGCAAAGGATATATTGAGAAGAAATGAAGCAAAGTGAGAGATGGATAAGAGGAGGTTATGGTCAGAGAGAAGAATTTAAGAATTTTTTTTTTGTGAGGCAATTGGGGTTAAGTGACTTGCCCAAGGTGACACAGCTAGTAAGTGTCAAGTGTCTGGTCTGAGACTGGATTTGAACTCAGGTCCTCCTGACTCCAGTGCCAGTGCTCTACCCACTGCATCACCTAGCTGCCTGAAGAATTCTTAATAAAGTTGCAACACTTGTGGGTATTGATGGGATCTAGAGTATAAACATCTCTGTATTTGAGTTGGAATTAAGTTACGGGTTCAGGGAAGTTGAAGAAGAAAGATGAATTAGGAGGCCAGGTTATTTGATAGGACATCAATATGTATATTGATGTCCACAAGTGTAAAAGTAAGGGTTAAGGTGGAGAGGAAAACTATGAGGCAAATACTTATCTCTTTCAATAAGAAGGATAATGATGGAGGGGAAGGGGGTCTTGCTAAAAACTGCTTCCATGATCTGGATAAAATAGTGTTTCTTGATGATATGAATCTCAAAGGAGAAGAGGTTATTGAGTGATGGCATCAGGGTTTGGGTCCAGAAGTGATGGTAAAGAACAAAGTGTAGGACTACTTCTCCTCTTCCTCAACTACATCAGGAGACATGAAAGAAGGTCTATCCAGTAGTGGAAAGGGTGGCCAGGGATGAAGTATCTTCTGGGGGCAACCAGGTTTCTGTGAGTGCAAGAAGATGGACCTATATGAGGAAAGAGTATAAGAGGAAAAATTAGATTATGATGATGGGACATTTCCAGGGAGCCTCGTGGATGTAGGGGGTGGTATTCATTATGGACTATGGAGGGATAAAGCTAAGGTAGATGGGGATGAGGATGGGCAACGGTTTCAGGGGAAGGAATTTTGGGCCTAGGCAGCCAGTGATTCTGAATCACTGAGATTAGGAATAGCATTTTTTTCCCTCAACAAACTGGTAAGGTTTTGTCTGCCATAGGATTGGTATACCATTTGACTCAGTTTCTCAGTCTCATGGGTCCTGTGATAGCAGATAGTCAGATAGGCCTCTTTCCAACACAAAGGAACAAAAGAGATTAGACCTGGCTTCAGAGGCATTGCTAGACAAGGTCCTGAAATAACTTTTATATTCACTAAGTGTCTTGATCCAGCCTCAGCTCTCCACTCATTCAGGTCCATATCACTTTGCCTCTGGATTATTTCAATGGCCTCCTAACTGACCTCCCTGTTTCCAATATACCCTTTTCCCTCTCCTATCCATCTCCCACACAGCTGTCCAAATAAGCTTCCTAATGTACAGGTCTGATCATGTCACTCTCATGCTCAAGATGCTTTAGTGATTCATTATTGCCTCAAGACTGAATACAAACTATATATTTGGTATTTCAAGTCCTTAATGATCTGACTCTAGTCTACCTATCTAGGCTGATGAATGAATGAGTGAATGAATGAATGAATGAAAGAAGGAAGGAAGGAAGGAAAGAATGGTCAGGCAACTAGGTGGCATAGTGGATACAGCACTGTACCTTGGGTCAGGAAGACTTGAGTTCAAATTTGGATTCAGGTATTTGCTAGTTATATGACCCTGGGGAGATCACTCAACCGCTGTCTGCCTCAGTTTCCTCATTAGGAAAATAAGGATAAAATGAGATAATATTTATAAACCCCTTTGAAAACCATAAAATGTTACATAAATATTATTGTTATTATTATGAATGAGAAATTATATATTAAGCACTATGTGATGGGCACACAAATACAAAAAGTTAGCGAGCTACTTATATTAATTGAAAGAGACAACACATAAAAGAAAACTCACCCGCAGGGCAGATGACTACCATGTCGTCTAGGCTGTGTGAACAGTCACATAATTTCCCTTCCCACAGTCTACTTTCAGCTCATATACAACATGCCATCTCCTGTGTCCTTGTTTTTGCCATCCCTCATGTCTAGAATGCTTTTCCTTTTCGCCTCTTTCTTTTGAAATCCTCAATTACTTTGAAGTCTCAGCTCACATGTTGATCCTTCAATCAGGCCTTTCTTGATGGCCCTAGGTTTAAGTACACTACCCATACACCAGACCCCTCAATTTACTTTGCATTTACTAATGTGTATATATCTGATGTTCCCCCTAGTAGAATGGGAGCTCCTTAAGAATGATTTTGTATCTACAGCAGCTATTATGGTAATTTTTTATTTTTAATTTTTTTATCATGGTAATTTATTCATAGGCAGTGGCTGCTATAGACAGCTAGATAATATAGTGGATAGAATACTAGATCTAAATTCAAGAAGACTTGAGTTTAAATTTGACTCCAGACTGTGTGTCTGCTGTGTGACCCTGGACAAGTAACTGAACTTTTGTTTGCCTCAGTTTCAACTGTAAAATGGGGATAATAACAGCATCTACTTCAAAGAATTGTTGTGAGGATTAAATGAGGTATTTGTAAAGTACTTAGCATAGTGTCTGGTACATAGTAGGTGCCAGATAAATGCTTATTTCCTTTCCCTTCTCTGTTGAAACTGGATAAGTCTCATGCTACAACTTCATGAGTGACTTGCCATCAAATACTTGAAGACAGTGATAACATCCTGCCTGCATCTTCACTGAGCTAAACCACCTCATTTATTTCAGATGCAGCAGCGATCATCCCAATCTCACAGACAAAGAGACACAGAAATACCGCATGACTTGCTCAACGCCATGGGGTGAAAGAGCCAAAAATAGAGTCTAGGTTTCTATAAACTCCTCCCTGTTTCTAAAAAAGGTTTGCAAAATAATTTACATGAGTGAATCTCATTTGGACATCAAAACTGCATGAGTCAGTCCTACAGATAATCTTAAACTCCAGTTGAAGATGAAGAAATTGAGACTCAGAGATGTTACTGTAACATCTTTATTTTTTTTTATTCTGAACGTTGCAAACATAAAAAAATGAACATTTCCATAAAAAGGGGGATTACATGTAAAACTGTGAATCTATGTTACATAAAACTTGTTTTTTTAAAGTATATTATAAATTCAACATGTTGCTTTCAGAACTGACTTGCTTGTCTGTGGTTCCTTCTTTTCTCTTCTACCTATTAAAAATGCTTAAATAACTTCCTTTTCTTTCTCTATTTGATATCATTATTCATAGTTCTCCCAACTTTTCTGTCCTTATAAAGAAAAAACACAATCTTTATAGCAAATAAGCAATCAAGCAAAAGCGTCCACATATTTACCAAGCCACCCTCCAAAAATGGATATCTCATTCTTCACCTTGAGTCTATTTTCCCTTTGTCAGGAGGTTGGTTACATCTTGATCACATTTTGGCTTCTTCATGAAGAGTGCAACTTAGACTCTAAAGTTGGAAGGAGACTTGGAAATCATGTAGTTTAGCTCCCTCAATCTACAGATAATGAACCAAGACTCAGAGGGGAGAAATGTCTTGACCAAGATCATGCCAGTAGTAGGTAACAGAGATGGGATTCTTGGGCACTTTCTATTATACCTTCTCATCTCTGACACACTCTTCAATTTCCTCTTAATGATGCCCTACCACATTTCAAGGAACTACAGAAATGATTTGGAGACATGCTTGTAGCTATAGATGTCTTTGAAGTTGCTGCTTCTTTTCTCTAAGAGATCAGATATCATCCAAATCATTTGTTCATTTTTGTTTTTGTTTTTTTAAATTTCTAAACCATGTCTTGGAAGAGAAGAATCATCTACCTCAAGGAGATCCTATATTTCCCAAACTGTTTTATTTATTTATTCACTAATTTATTTGTTTGCTTGTTTTGTCTATCTGTCTATCTATCTATCTATCTATCTATCTATCTATCTATCTATCTATCTATCTATCTATCTACCTATCTATCTATCTATCTATCCACCTATCTATCTATGTCCATGTCTTGGATAGCAGAATCTTCTTACTGTGTCAATCAATCAATAAGCATTTATTAAGTGTTTAATATGTGCCAGGAGTTGAGGGAACAAAGACAGAAATGAGTCATTGTCTGTCCTCAAGGAGCTTACATTCAGATGTGGGATACAACATGTACATGTGTAATTGTATACAAAATAAAAATAAAGTTTTTTGGGGGTGAGCCAAGGCTTAGCCAAGGAGAAGGAAACCAGGAAAAGTTAAAAGTTGAAAGTAGGGCTGGACCTGAGTTTTAAAGAAAACTATGGAATCAAATAGGCATAAATGAGGAGAGAGTACTTTCAGAAATGAGGAACAGACCATACATAGGTTTAATATTGGAAATGGACTGTCACGTGTGAGGGACTACAAGGAGGTCAGTCTAGGTAGACCAGTGGATCACAGAGTGTATGAAGTGGAGAAATGTAGAGTGAGTATAGAAAGGTGTCACTACTGCCAATATTTCATATTAGAACATTTTTCTATGTTTTCTGTGGGAAAAAAACAACAACAAAAACAAAAACCTCTCACCCAGAGAAGGCAGTACAATATAGTGTAAAGAACCCTCTCTATGGAGTCAGAATACCTTTTACAATTTCCTATTTTTCACTTACTAGTTGTGTGACCCTGAGGAAACTATGCCTCTGACCCTCAGCTGGGAATCTGTAAAATGGGGATAATAATACACCACTTATCTCACAGGATCATTGCAAAGAAAATATTTTGTGACCAAAGTAATGGAAAGGGCAACACCAAAAGATATCAGAATACAAATTAATGTAGTAGACAATTTTGGAGAGCTGATAAAAAAAAATCTCACATTCGAATAGTGCTTTAAAGTTTTCAAATCTCTTTGAATACATTAGCTCATTTGAACCTCATAACAACATTGAGGTGAGAGTTATTATTATCCCCATTTTATAACTAAGAAAGAGAAGTAAGGTGACTTTTCCAGGATCACTCAGTTAGTAAGTGTGTGAAAAGGGATTCAAATTCTGAAATATCTGACTCCAAGGAAAGACTGATGATGCTGTACTTCCCTCCTCTCAAAAAAAAAGTGATGGACTGCGGGTTCAGAGTATTGAAAACACTGTCAGGTCAGGTCAGTGTGTTGGATGATTTTGCTTGACTAGTTATCTTTGTTACGAGAGAGCATTCTATAGGGGAGAGAGGTTATTAGGTAGTAGCCATGATATATAAAAAAATCCAAAGCCTCAATAAAATGCTTAAAAAAAGAAAGCCTTCAACAAAGCTTGAAGGGCTATATAAATGTGAGCTATTGCTGTGATGAAGATGAATCTTTGATTGTGTTTCTTGACTTGTAAATAGCGTGTACCTATAGAATCCCCACTGCCAGATGAATTATATTCATTGTAGAAAAGGGAGCTACACTTATTATTTCAGGGGGCCAGGGGGTAGCATCATTAAAAAATCAAAAACACTAAAGCAAAACACAAAATAACTAAAATATGGCACAAAATGCATTCCTTCCTGGATTTCCATTATGCAACTGCCTGAGGGAAAGAGGAGAGGAGAGTCCACGTTTCCCACACTGAGACACTGTTTGATAAAGTGTGATGAAGACTTAGAAAAATTGACAGATTAAACTGGAATAAGAGGCAAGGATGTTTGCTCCCAGAAAGCTATTAAAAGCAGTTTGATTGAGCTAGGGGTTATAGTAAGAACGTTTGGGGCTTTGGTGTTCTCTCTTCAGATATCACCAGGACAAAAGGAAGTGGAGGGGGTGCCAGGAGAGGGAAGAAATTGTTAGGAGAGGCATCAGTTTCCCAACTGTAAAACATTGTTCTGATGGTGAGAATATTCATACAGAATGTGGTGATGGATCATCAGGAAGAAATAGATCCAGAGCTAAAGGCTTCCATGGAGGACGATGGTGGGAGAAGCGGGGAGGAGTTTGGGGGAGAGAGAGACTTTCAGAGCACCTGGTACAAAGAAAAGGGCACCAGCCTGGCAGGCAAGAGACATAGACTTGAACCAGTTGTAAGACATGCACTAGTATAGTGTTGTGGAAAGAAGAGTGGATTTAGAGTGATAACCTGAACTTCAATATTGACTGAAAAATAGATATAGACCCTGAGTAAGGAAAATTTGGAATAAAATTCTGCCTCTGACTGACACTTCCTAGTTCGGGCCATGGGCCAGTCACTTAAACTTTCTGAGCCTTGGTTTATTCACCTGTGATATAGGAATAATAGTACCTGAAATATTTACTTTATAGGATGGTTATGAAGATCAAAAGATAGATATACATACACATACACATGTGTATATATATATATATATGTGTGTATATCTATCTACATATATATCTAAAACCCCTGAAATTATATATAAATAATTATGATGTTTATGTGATGATGATGATGATGATGACGACGATCTTATTACTTTGTAACAAGTTATTGCCTTGGACAAATCATTTTCCTTCTTTGGTCTTAGTTCTCCTCTCTATATAATGAGGGAGTTGAATTCTATTCCTTAAGTCCTGTCAGAGTCTAACAAGCTATGTTCTTAAGTCTCTTCAAATCCCAATATTCCATGTTTTTGCATTCTGTGTTTGAAGACCTTTTCCAGATCTATTATTCCATGCGATTGTCATGTGGATCCGTTGCATTTTTACAGTGCTTTATGCTATACAAGCTGTACCCCAGCTTTCCTCCTTCTATAAATGGCAACGTCATCTTCCCACTTTCCCAAGTTTGTAATCTTAGGGTCATTTGGGACTCCTCTCTCTCTTTCACCATTACTTGTCTATCCACTTGACAAAAACTGACAACCCTTACAGCATACTTTATCTCTCATCTATCCCCTTCTCTCTAGTCACAGTCATCATCCCAGTCCAGGCCCTTATCAATTCAATTCTTGTCTGGCCTATTGTAAAGAACTTCTAACTGGTCTTCCTGCTTGCTGTCTCACCCCTTTCACATCCCTCTTTCACATAGCTACTATAAGTTTTTCCAAAGCACAGATGTGATCATGTCACTTCCATACTCAAAAAACTTGGGTAGCTTCCTATTGCTTGTAGTATAAAACACCAGTATGAAAACAACTTACCTTTCTAAACTCATTTAACACCATTCCTCTTCATATAGTATAAATTCCACTCAAATTGGATCACTAGCTATTAACTGAACTTAACACTGTATCTTCTACCTCAGTGCATTATCCCATACTTCAAATGTAATCTTTTGTCATCTCAGCCTATATGCTTATCTTCTTTCAAACCTTCATTTAAGGCATTGCCTCCTTTGTGTAGCTCTCCCTGGTCCACCCAGATGACAATGTTCTCTTTCCTTGTATTTTCCTATAGTAACCTATCTGCATCTCTCTTTTGCCCCCAATCACACTCTACCTGGTCAGTGTGTTGGATGGTACTGTGCAGATATTATTCCCCAACTAGTAGAATGCAAACTACTTGAGGGCAAACACAGTGCCATTTTCATCTTTGTGCACCCAATGCCTGTACCATGAAGGAAATTAACAAATGTCTGTTGAATTGAATCATCACTTCATCTGAACTTCACAACAAACTCATGAGGTAAGATAGGTGACCCATTTGATAGGTCAAGAAAATGAGACGCAGAAGTAAGTGGCTTGCCCAAGGGCACACAGAGTTCAACAGTTGAGCATGAAATAGAGCCTGAATTATAGTCTGTTGCTCTTTCTACTCTACTTCATTTCCAGTTGCTTAGCCTTATCAGTATGAAGGAATGAATAAAATATTTGTCAAATGTTTACTAGGTACAAAACATCATGCTAAATATCGGGGGTACAAATGGAAAAGTATGAAATTCTTGACTCTCAAGAAGTTCCCATTCTAATGGAGGAGAACATACTCATGGAAGGTTTCAGCAGTAAGTGTGATGGAAAAGCCCCATGGTCCTCATGGTGTGGTGACAAAGCCAGTGGTAATGTTTCTTCTTTAATGTCATTTTCACTCATCAAATCATATCTGTTTCTGATGTTGAATCATGTGGCAATGCCAAGGATGGTGAAAACAACAACTTCTTTTCTGAATCTTCAGTAGAGGTGGTTGTAGTACTTATAAGAACAGTCACCAGGCTCCATCTCACAAGGGTTGCTATGGAGAATTCCCTGCTACTCCAAAGGCTCTTGGGTTCAAGGTCCTAGGCTATTTACATTGGAGTGTAAAAGGGAGATGAAAATCAAGATAGTGGTGGTGGTTTGACTTTTATGGCATGTTGTCTCTTATCCTTCCCTCAAGATGCCCCTGTACTTCAGCTAAACTGGCTTGCCTGTTAGGTGGCTGGCAGTTGTTGGAGATGATTAGCCCCTTCTCTGTGGGAGCTTCACTGGATGATAACTATGATGGCTATGTGGGTCTGGGGCTCTGCTGAATGCTGCCACTCCCAGGGATCCTGTGCTTCTAAGCATGTGTTGATGGCAGTTGGCTATTGCTGGTGGCAATTAGGAACATGGCACTATAAAGCAAGTGGCATAGTGTAATGGGGGAGACAGGAAGGGAAGAAGTATTTATGTAGTACCAGCTATTAGTTGAGTACTTTCTTAAGCACTTTACAAATATTATCTTATTTCATCCTCAAAACAATCCTGTGAGGTAGATGCCATCATCACCCCCATTTTACAGTTGAGGAAACTGAGCTTAAGTGACTTGCCCAGGGTCATACAGCTAATAAGTGCCTGAGGCTGGATTTAAACTTAGGTCTTCTTGACTCCAAGTCAGTGCTCTATCCACTGAGCCACCTAGGTGCCTCCATAGTGCAACAGAAAGAATATCTGTTCTTTTGGAGTCAGAAGTTTTAGGTTCAAGTACAGGCTTTATCATTGAGAAGCTATGTGGCTGAAACAGAGAACCTTAGAGATGGAGTTGACCTCAGAGGTCTATTGTAACTGCGTTTCTCCATCATATACCTATGAAACTGACTTTCTGAACTTGTATTAGATTTTAAATTTATAATTGACATGGTTGCACTCCAAGTACTACTCTTATTCCCATTGTGTACCAATCTATAACCCTCTCCAAATATGAAAAATAAAATAAAAAAAAGAAATTAACTTTGTCATTATCTAATCTTGACATATTCCTACTGGCTTTTTGTGATCAGTACTCTTATCACTAAATATCCCTTTAATAATATGTTCCTTAATGTTTCAGGAAATGAAATCCAGGTCACTGGTCTACAGTTTGAAGGCTCCATTCTCTTCCCTTTAAAAATTAGTACAACACAACCATTTTATTTATTTTCTTTTTTCAAACAGTATTCTATTTTCCCCCAATTACATGTAAAAACAATTTTCAACATTAGTTCTTTTTTAATTTGATTTCCAAATTCTCTCCCTCCTTCCCTTTTTTTTTCATTCCCTAAGATGGTAAGGAATCTGATATAGGTTAGAGGTTACACATGTGCAGTCATGTAAAACATTTCCATATTAATCATTTTGTGGGAGAAAACTTGAACCAAAAAAAGTGAAAAAAGTGCCATTTATCAGTTGGAGCATGATGTATTCTTATAAATCTGACTCAGTTCTCTATATATTTGAGAAATGAGGCCTTTATCAGAAATATTAGCTGTAATTCCCCTGCCCCCATCTTTCTGCTTTCTTTCCAATCTTGGTTGTGCTTGTGCAAAAACATTTTAATTTAATGTAATCAAAATTATCCATTTTACATCTCACAATGTTCTCTATCATTTGTTTGGTCCTAAATTTTTCCCTTATCCATAGATCTTCCAGGTAAACTATTCTATACTCCCTTTATTTGCTTATAGTATCACACTTTATGTATAAATCATGTAACCATTTTGATCTTATCTTGGTATAAGGTATGGGATGTTGGTCTATACCTAATTTCTACCACACTTCTTCCATTTTTCCAGCAGTTTTTGTCAAGTAGTGAGTTCTTGTCCCAAAAGCTTAGATCTCTGCAAACCAACCATTTTAGAAAGTAATTGGAATTATGCAAAGAAATTCCTAAAATGTTTATATCTCTGGCGCAGATACAGATTCTAATGCTAAGTATAAATCCCAAGGAAGTTAATGATAAAAAGGACTGCATAGACATAAAAGTATTTACAATAGAACTTTTTTTTGTAGTAGCAAAAAATCCCCAAAATGTAGTAGATGACTACCCATTGGGGTAGGTATTAACATGTACCACAATATTGTGGCTCATGAAAATAATGAAATATTACTGTATCATCAGACACCAATAGGATGAATAAAGAAATACATAAGAAGACATACAAATTGATTAAAAATGAATTGAGTGGAACAAAGAAAACAACATGCACAATGAATACAAAAACATAAATGTAAATAACACAACAACAAAATGATCAAAACTGCTGTAAAATTATAGTGACTAAGCTTGGTTCCAAAGATGAAATATGAAAAGGAATCTTCCCCCTTTTTTTCCGTGTGTGTGTGTGTGTGTGTGTGTGTGTGTGTCTGTGTGTGTGTGTATTGGGGGGAGTTTATGGGTATGAAGCACTGCATATAATGTCACACTTTTTCAATATGCTGGTTAGTTTTGCTGAATTGGTTTTATAATTTATCTATTTTATTCTTTACTGTAAGAGATAGCTGTCTGTCATGGGTAGGGAGGAATATATTGGGACATGCAGAGGTGTAAAAAGCAAAATATACCAATGACATTTTATTTTTTAAAATTGAAATATTTGCCATTCTTTAGTTCTGTAACAACTCTCTCCTTCTCCATGATCTTTCAGAGCTCACTAGCTGTCGCTTAGCACTTCCATCCACTAATTCTTTCACTGGCTATTAGATGGAACAGTGGATAGAGAGCTAAATCTGGAGTCAGAAAGATCAGAATTCAAATCCAATCTCAGTCACTTAGTAGCTGTGTGACCATGGGTAAATCACATAACCAATGTCTGCCTCAATTTCCTCATCTAAAAAAATGCAGGTAATAATAGCATCTACCTCCCAGAGTTGTTGTGAGCCTCAAATGAGATATTTGTACAACACTTTACAAATCTTAAAGTGCCACATAAGTGTTATTATTGTTGTTATTATTTTTCTTGGGATATACTTCAGTTTGGTCTTTTGACTTATACTTATCAGCAGAAACTAGGCACTATATTCTTGTAATCTCTCCACTTGTCTTGGGTAATGATGCCCCCCCCCACTAGCCATTTTTGTGCTGTTCTTTTTTTAGCCCAAAAATCATTGTCCTTGGCTAAGGAAATGGAAGCCAATTAAGAAGTGAACAAATCTGCTTTCTCATCTTATTCTGTGATCATTACATGCATGCACACACACACACACACACACACACACACACTTTGACTAGTGATCATAGCCATTTTCTTGATCTGGTAGTTTGACTAAAAACTCCCATTTTCTTGTCTTTGGTTGTCCTTGTCAACATCTGCATTTTCTGAGTTTTGATACTCTTAGCATTTTTCTTACAGTACTCTGTCTGATGGAGAGCATTTGGGTGAAAAAAAAAGCAGAAACAAAACAAGAAACAATACTGTAAAGTATACTAAAATCTACAAGGTCAGAAAGAGGGAAGAAGGAATTTGGAGAAACATTGATCTTGACAGTGATAGAGATCACAAACTTTTTCTCTCTCCTCTTTGTCTCTTTTCCCCCTTTTCTGTCTCTGACTTTCTCCCTCTTGCCTCTGTGTCTCTGTTTCTGTCTCTCTCTCTGTCTCTGTGTTTTTGTCTCTCTTTGTCTCTCTGTCTGTCTCTTTATGTCAGTCTCTTTCTTTAGCTCTGACTTCCTCTTCTGAAGAAAGAACCAATTGGCTTCAATTAGTCCAACGCTTCATAATCCTTAGCAGTACTTTTTAGGTTCTTTCTGATGGTATCCTCTAGGTCCATTTGAATGAGCAGAGGTGTAGTAGGCACCATTTTCAATACTGTAAGTAGCGGTTTTAGTGCCTGAGCTGAAGCTGTAGGCTGAGGAAAGAGAGAAGAATATGACTTACCTTGAGATGAGAAAGAAAGGTGAGAAGAGCACCGTGGCTATGTCAGGAATAAGTGAGTGTGGTCGGGGTGAGGGAAGATGCATGCTGGACTTCTCTGAGGTCACAAAGCAAGTTAGTGACAGAGCTGGGAAGAGAATCTGGTTCTCCTGGCTCCTAGTTCAGTGGTCTATCTACTAAAACATGCTGTTTCACCAGAGAACAGCATCAGCAATAGGTTTTAAGTGGAGGATTTTTAATTACCACCAGGAACTTCTCTAATGAGATATTTTTAGGTGGGTGGGAAGTAATGAGGACTTCCCAGTATCCTTCAAATCACATCTCCTTAGTGTCCATCTGCCTCTTCTACATGTAAGTTTGGCGGTGATGGAGTGCAAAATAGCAACTGACCAAGATGATTGGGTAGATTTGGGGTTGAAGAGCAGGGTGGGACCTAGTGGACAGCACCTTGGGGTATAACTACAGTGAGGGGGGGAGGATAAGCATGCCATCTGGCAGTTTCCTATTTTTACTAATTAATCTTGTTAACTAGTATAAAATGCAGTTCTTTCTATACTGCCAAAAAAAAATACAAGCGTTGTTAGTACCCTCTACATTTCAGTGCCCTGGGGCAAGTCTGATCTTGGCTTTGTCAGGATTAACAAGTCTGCAGGTTTTCTGTCAGATCCTGTATACAGGACAGACTGCAAAAACCACTGGAATTTCTTTCTTCTTTCTCTGACCTTTACTGGATGTTCTCTTAACTGACAGTGCCTGTGGATTTACATGATTATTCCTGGGATGACAAACAGCTGCTTCTTCTTCAGAGGATCCAGCTCCCTCATCTCTGGAAAGAGCATCATACCAGTTATTTAGCTCCAAGCATCTGACTTGCCTTTTCTGGGTGACCTCCCCCCAGCTGCTGACACCAGTCAGAATTTCCCTCTGAGCCTTAAGATCCATTTTCTTCTTTATTTTTGAATGACATTATGAACAATATTAAATGTTAACACAATTGATTAAACTTGCTTTGCTTTTATTTATATGTAATTAATATCAGGGAAAAATATTCATTGTTTCAATTATTCTATAGAATGTTTTTCCTTTCATATGACTGTGGTTAGTGTGTATTCTGTTCTTTGGATTTTTTTTTTGCCATGTATTATTTTATAAAGATCTTTCCTTATTTCTTTTTTATTCCTCATACTTGTCAATTTTAAATGAATTACCATTCCATGATTTATTTTGCCATTCCCTTTTTGTTGAACATTCTGTGTTCTTTCATTTTTTTTCTTGTAATGGCAGATAATGATTCTATAAAAATCTTTGAATAAGAAAATTTTTTTGTTTTGTTAACATTTTCAGGGTACATCTTAAGAATTGAATTATTATGTCAAAATATATAATAATTTTGCAACTTTTTTTGGAGGCAGGTAGGTGGCACAGTTAAGAGTATAGGACTGGAAGTCAGGAAGGCTTGACTTTGAATCCTGCCTCAGGCATTAACTAACTGTGTGACCCTAGGCAAGTGATTTGAACTCTCTCTACTTAAGTTTCCTCATCTGTAAAATAAGGATAATAATACCCCCTACCTCATAGGTTTGTTGTGAAGATCAAAATGAGTTAATTTATGTAAAGCATTTTACAAACTTAAAGCATTAATAAGGTGCTAGGTATTATTTTACTGTGCTTTCCCTTCTGAAAAGATTCTAATAGTTTATAATTTTGCAATCAGTGTAAAATGCAACTGTGTCTCCAAAACTCTACTAGCATTGACTTTCATTGCTTTTAAATACATTTGTCACTTGGATTGAAAAAATGATGATGATGATGATGATGATGATGATGATGTTGTTATTGTTGCTGATGGTGGTGGCAGTGGTGGTGGTTGGCTGGTGGTGGTAATGATGATAGATAACATATATTGCTTTAAGGTTTGCAAGGTACTTTACATACATTATTTTATTTAATCCTCACAATGAAACTGAGGTAGGTACTATTATCATTTCCATTTTACAGATGAGGAAATTGAGGCTGAGAGGTTAAATGACTTTATTAGAATTACACAACTTCTAAAAATTTGGGGCAAGATTCAAATTCAGATCTGTCTGACTCCAAGTCCAGTATTTACCAACTGTGCCACTTAGCTGTTGTATCTCAAAATCATTTTCATTTATATCCCTGATTACTATAGATTCAAGATTTTTAAAAGCAATTTGGAGCTTCTTTTTTAATCTTTGGAAAAGTATCTGCTCATACTTTTTGACTACTTACCCATTGTGGATTTCATAAAATTTAACATTTTTTCAGATATTCAGATGTCAAATTTGTATCTGTTGTATTTAGCTTTAATAATTATAATCCATTTTTCCTTTCAATCATGCTTATTTTTTATTGTACCCCCTTCATTTTAATCCAACAAAGTTTGGTATTGTCCACAGTAATTCCTCCTTTTTGTTTAATATAAAGTCATTTCTATCCTGCAATTGAGATAAATTCTTGTTACATTTTATGTGCAGTTTTCCACACAGGACACTCCCTCTCCTGACTCCCAATGTTTTCACTGACGGTCAACCCACCTGGAATATTCTTCTTCTCCATCTCTTCCTCTTGGCTTTCCTCAGCTTAAAATTTCAGCTTCTGGAATTCCGATTTCCCTTAATGCTAATGCCTGTCCTTAGTGATTCTCTCCTATCTCTCCTGTATATATCTTGTTTATGTAAAGCTGTTTGCATTCTGTCTCCCCACTAGGCTTTTCTTTGTATCCATAATTCCTAACATAGTGACTAGAACATAGTACGATAATAACAAATGCTCATTGACTTGTCTGCTTGATTAAGTCTAGCTTAAGTCTTATAAAATTCACTGATATATATGATGTGAGAAGTGTACCTACTTCTATTTCCTGCCAAGTTGCTATCTAATTTTCTAAGAATATTTATTGAATATGGTTTCCCAAATTATTTTTTCTTCAGGTTTGATATACAGTAATTCTTTGCATATATTTGGTAGCATGTCTGGGTTCTCTATTCTATTCCATTAATCTATTTCTCTATTTTTCCCCAGTTCCAGATACTTTTGATGATAACCATTTTGCAATATGTCTCAGAATTTGGAAGCACAAGACCATTTTGTAGATAATTATCTACAGAAAAAGAAATTGCTGAAACTCACAAAACAGGAAATTAATAATTGAAAAAAGCTAATCTCAGAGGAAGAAATAAAATGAGCCATCTAAGAATTATCCTCCCCTTACTTCCCCTCATCCTATGCACAAAATAAAACACCTATCTCAGTTGGAGTCACAGGTGAATTCTTTCACCTTTTCGTGGACAAATAACCTTATATTATGTCAGTTATTCATAAACATAAAGAGACAATATTCTCAATACCCTGAGACAAATATGATGTTTTTAAAAATCTGATGTAATACTAAAAATTATAGGTCAGTTTCTATAATTAATACAGATGAAAAATAGTAAATAAAATATTAGTTAATAGGACACAACAATACATTTAAAAATTAGTCCTCATGCCCAAGCAGGTGTAAGGCAGAAAATTGTCAGTATAATCTAACATGGAAAGAAAAACAAAATACTAACACATGATATTGATAGGTAAAAACAAAAATAATTCATGGTTTAAAAATACTAAAAAAGAATGAGAATTGAAGGATTTGTTTTTACCAACATAGTAAAAAAATGTATTTACTTTAGTCCCAGAGCCAATGTAATATGAAAAAGCAAAACGTTAGAAGCATTCTCACTACAAATAGGCACAAAATAAGGTTGCCTTCCTTCATTAGCTCTTTCTTCTTTCTTTTTTAAGCCCCTTTCATTTTTTCAAAAGAAACATTCCATTCTACCCAATAATTTAGGAAGTGGACAGGTATTTTTTAAGGTACTTTTTTTTCTTCTAGAAGGGCAGTTAGTTATTCTTTGAACATAGATAACAATGACTTGGCCATAGCAGAATGATAAACATTGTACACTTAATACAAATGATTGCAGTTTTCATCTTGGTCTCCATAATGTCTGGTTAAAAGATCTTCAGTGCTTTCTCACTAGTATTTCTTTTGACTAACTGCCTGAAGAAAATTGCTTACCACCTTAGCTCCTTCACATCTACCTTACTTCCTTCTCTCATCCTTTTCTTCGTATTCTTCTTCTCATTAGGTGTATGTTCCTCACCTTTCCTGAAGGAGACTCTCAAATTTAATGCATTTCATGCCTTTCAATTTTTTTATTTACTTCTCCTTTAGCACAAGTCATCCTTTTCTTCCTGCCTACCCACTCCTGATCTTAGTCAAATTATGTCTTCCCTCTGGGTTTTTGATTCCTTATCTATCAGACGAAGGGATTGGTTTAGGTGATATCCAAGATCCCTTCTAGGTATGGGATTCTATAATTGTCATCAGTAGTTGAAGATGGGGATGGGAGATAAAATAAGTGGCAAAAGAGAAATTATGTTTACTTTTAAAATAATGTCACACTTATTTCCAAGTTAGGGAAAAGTCCCAGTTAGGTATTTATTTGGGCAGTGGCTCCCCTGGTGGTCCCTTTGTTCATACTGTACAAGAAGGTTTATTAGTAAATTGCAGTCCAGGGAGGAAAGTCCATTGATATTTTCTGACTCCCTTATTATCTTTGCTTTTTCCCACATACTGGTGGAGAATAAAATGACCAGAACCCTTTAAAAAACACACTGTTGGCAAAGATTGGTTTTGGCAAAAGGAGACCCTTCTTGGGATCCATTATTTTTCCCCTTTTTGTAGTTAGGCTATTGATTTCAGGGTCAGGTAACCTGGGTTCTCCTGGTACAACTTTGGACTAATAGCCACATTTGGCCCCAATTTATTTAACTATTAAGTAAGAATATTTAACAAGATGCTCATAGTGAAATAGTTGCTTCTGTCTTCCAAAGGGAAAGGTTGTATGGGGGTTGGGGGTAGAAAAGGGAGAAAGACTTGAGCTGAGGAAGAATGAGAAATAGTCGAGAGATTTAATTTAAAAAAGAGAAATCCAGGTGGGCTGGAGAAGCTGAAGGAGGAAACTAAATCTCTCAAAAGGAATCAAAGAAATCACACTGAAGTTCCTGATGATGAAGAGAAGGAAAAGCAGAATGCAGTGAAATCCCTAAGGAGGAAAATAAGTAGAATGAAGAGAAGCACTTAAGGGTAAAGAAAGGTTGTTAGTAAGACAAGGAAATTAAAATGATTTGGTAAGACAAGGTAAGAGGTTAATGAGAAAAGGAAAAGGAAATGTGCTGCAGCTATCAAGGTGTTAATGGGGTGTCATGATGAGGAGTGACAACTTTGGAGATGATATCTCCTAAGCAGTTTGCCATTTCAGTTCTGTAGGAAAACTATTAGCCAGAAAGGCAATGACTAATTATCTCATGTCCAGTAAATCTAGGGAGAAAGGAGAAATTTTTCAGTGACCTGAATTAAGTGTGCTATGAATTTCAGTCGTGGCCAAGAAACCACTAACTATGTTTCCTGATTACTCCAACTAGCAGAAATATCTACCTTCTACCTTTCTTGAGGGGACACTTTGATGTATTAGAATGATTTTTGGACTTTGAATCAGAAGACCTGAATTCAAATCTTAACTCTGAGTTTTCCTCATATGACCTCAGACAAATAACTTCCTCTGTACCACGAGGTAGCAAAGTACAGTGGAATGAGCTATGAACTCGTGGTGACATGATCTGGATTTGAATTTTATATCATTTACTCTCTGTGTGAACTTGAGTAAATCTCTTAACAACTTTGGGTCTCGTTTTCCTCATCTGTAAAATAAAGTAGTTGGATTAGATGACCTCTGAGATTTCTTCTAGGTAAATGATTCTTTGCTCCCTTTCTGGACTTCAGTTTCCTTATTTGTAAAATAAGGGAATTGAATTAGGTGACTGCTATGTTCCTTTATATTTCTAAGTCTGAAAACCAACAGACCCTTAGACCATTCTTTACGTGATTTAATGATTGACTATAGACTGGTGTTGTGCAAATGTGTATTGCATGTTTTAGTCTTGTCTCAACTTTTTGGCGATGGAATTTCTGTCTATCGTTTCCTCATAAACCTATCACGTAAATAATAAAATATTGTTATCTCCACTAAAATTCTATTGATCTTTTTACATTATCATTTGCCCCAGTGTTCCTTCTCATTCCTTTCCCAGAGAGCCATCGCATATAACAAATACTTTTAAAAACAAAAAGAAAAAGAAAGGAAACATCAGCAAAACTGATCAATACATCAAAAAAGTCTGCAAATATATTCATTGTACCAGATTTGTGGACCTCCTATCCCTGAAAAGGATTGGGGGTACAAGTGTCTTCTAACATCTTTTCTTTGAAAGAAAGTCCCCACCATACCAAAATAATTGCAGTAGTGCTTTTTGTGATGGCAAGGAATTAGAGAAAAAAAGTAGATATCCACCATTTGGGGAATGTCTGAAAAGATTGTGGTACATGAAAAAAGCATATGGAGCCATGCTTGTTTTCTGTAAATTTGCAAAATCAGTTTTGATTTTTATCTGATTGTTTTTTTTTTCATTTACATTGTTGCAGTCATTGTGTGACCAATTTTGCATTGGTTAATATAGAACTTTCCATTCTTTTTTGTGTTTCTTAAATTTATCATTTCTTACAGCATACAAACTTTCCATTCTATTGATGTACTACAATTTGTTTAGCCATTTCTCAATTGGTGGGCATCCACTCTACCAATCTGCTGTCCTGAGAAAGTGTCATCTAGAAAATTTTAAATGTATTATTCAAAATTCACCATACTAAACAAGTTTAAAAGATATTTAGATAATTAAAAATTCAAATGATGCTTTTTAAAATAATTAATTAATTTATTTTAGTTTTTAACATTCACTTCCATAAGATTTTTTGTTTTAAATTTTCTCCCCCTCCCTTTCTCCCTCCCTCCCCCAGACGACATACAGTCTGATATAGGCTCTACTTATACATTCATATTAAGCATATATTCCCATTAGTCATGATGTAAAGAAGAATTAGAACTGATGGGAGGAACCACAAGAATGAAGCAATAAAACAAAACAACAAAAGAAAAGGAGAGCAAATAGTATATTTCGATCTGCATTCAAACTCCATAGTTCTTTCTCTAGATGTGGATATCATTTCCCATCATGAGACTTTTGGAGATGTCTTAGATCCTTGCATTGTTGAGAAGAACCAAGTCTATCAAAGGCAGTCATCACACAGTGTGGCTGTTAGAGTATACAGTGTTCTCCTGGTTCTGCTTATTTCACTCAGCATCAGTTCATACAAGTCTTTCCAGGCTATTCTGAAGTCTGCCTGCTCATCATTTTTTATAGTATTCCCTTACATTCATATACCACAATTTGTTCAGCCATTCCCCAATTTATGGGCATCCCCTCAATTTCCAATTCTTTGCCACCACAAATATTTTTGTATATGTGGGTCCTTTTCCTGTTTTTATGATCTCTTTGGGACACAGAACTAGAAGTGGGATTGCTAGGTCAAAGGGTATGCAAAATTCTATAACCTTTTGGGCATAGTTCCAAATTGCTCTCCAGAATGGTTGGATCAGTTCACAATTCCACCAACAATGCATTAGTGTTCCAATCAAATAATTTTTTTTTTGTAAATTTATAGCATTTTTACTTTTGAAGTTATTAAAGCTTAAAACTGCACTGTCTTTTGGGACACCTAGTATAGTTCAGTATCTGAGAATGCTATCCCTCTCTATTCCTTCTCTTTTCGTAATTTCCCTTAATGTTTTATATGTTTTGATTTTCAAAAAAATGCTATTATTTTATTAATTTCTGTAAAGTATCCCTTTGATAATTTGATTGGAATACTATTAACATTGTAAATTAACTTCCTTAATATTATCATTTTTATTATATTGGCACAGTATAGTCATGAGCAATGAATATTCCTCTAGCTATTTAACTTTATTTCTTTAAGGAGTACTTTGTAATTGACCTGTATAAGTATTTTGTGGGCTTTGAAGATTGATCCCAAAATATTTTGTGGATTTTATAATTTTTGGAGAAAAGATTTTCATCTCCATTTTATAAAAGAGAAAATTGAGGCCTCAAAAACTTAGATGATTTCTCTAAGATCACATTTAGTAAGTCTAGATTACAGTCCAGGTTTCCTGACTTGAAGTGCAATACATTTTCTACCAGTACACTGTCTACTTACCATGTTAACTCTTGATAAATGCTTATTGGTTGATTATTCCATAAGGAATCATTTAGAGAAGGCAGCCATACTTACAGGGACATCAGTTATAAAAAAAAAACAAAACATGTAATAGAAGGCATCCACGCTTTCCCATATATTATCTCTTGGAGGTGCTTTGGGAGGCAGAGTGTTTTTTGTGTTGGACTATGAGTCTTACCAAGGATGGTGCATCAGATGCTCTGGTTCAATGTTCTATCAGTAGAGGGGAATCTCGATCAGTGATGGGTCAGACAAGATGCCCTCTGATGTCCCTTCCAACTCTGAGACTCTGTGATTCTTATTTGGAGGGTGCATTCATAGAAAACTGCAATTTGAGCTTGAATTTTCACTGAAATTCTACTTGTGACATCTGGGAAAGCATCTACAAAGGAAAGAAGTAGGCTAAAGTGAATCTGACCCTCCTAGTCTTCTGACAGTACATTTCTTTCCTCCTCTTATCTTGCCATGATGGCTCTCATCCGCTGAGGAGAAGCTGATTGGCTGGATTCAGGAATCTAGAGAGAACATCCTCTTGCTTATCTGTACTTTTCCCCATGGCACAAACACATAGTACCATCTCATTTCTCTGGGCTGTTATAGTTCTAATAACTTGCACCTTTTAATGCTTACACGGTTATGACCTTCAGTTGTTTCACAGATGTACCTTGTCTCTTTTCCAGGTGGCATGAGGTGGGAGACTGGGGCCCTGCATCCTTCCTTTTTATAGTAGCTGTACACTAAAGAACTAATGGGGCTGCTAAGTAGCACAGTGGATAGAGTGTCGAGTCTGGAGTCAGGAAGACCCGAGTTCAAATCTGGCCTTGGACACTTACTAGCTGTGTGACCCTGGACAAATCACTTAACCCCATTTACTTCAGTTTCCTCATCTGTCAAATGAGCTGCAAAAGGAAATGGCAAACCACTGCAGTATCTTTACCAAATAAACTTCAAATGGGGTCATGAAGAAAAACGACTGAACAACAACAAAAATAGTGGTTTTGGAGCCAGTGGATCTCAGTTCAAATTCCATCTCAGTTTTAATCATAAGAAAAATTGTTAAATTGATTTATCAGTTAACAAACATTTATTAAGAGTATACTATGTGAGGGGCAGGTAGGTGGCTCAGTGGATAGAGCACAGGTCCTGGTGTCAGGAGGACCTGAGCTCAAATCCGGCCTCAGACACATAACACTCACTAGCTGTGTGGCTCTGGGCAAGTCACTTAACCCCAACTGCCTCCCCCCTCCCCCCCAAAAAAAGAGTATACTATGTGCCAAACACTTTGCTAAGTAATGGGGATACAAACAAAAAAAGGCAAGGAGTTATTTGAGGAGTTCATAATGTAAAATGTAGGACTAGTCAGCTAAACCCTATCATCTCAGTTTTCTCATCTGCAAAATAAGAGATTTGTCCGAAATGTTTTCTGAGCTCTCTTTCTTTCTAAAGTCCATGAAACTTGTTGCATTGCTCCACTGTCTGTCTGGGTCAGTCTTTTCCTTTAATGAATTCATTAACATTAGTCAATGGGTCTGTATTCATTTGACAAATGTTCCTTAGCTTAGGATAAAGATCATGGAATTGGAAAATAAGTTGTGGGCTTTGCAATGGGACTTTGAGGGTGAAAATTTTGAGGTGAAATTGGAGGTTTCTAGGTAAAGAAGCTATTTTCCTTTCCAGAGAAGAAGGAAGGTTGGAGACTAGGATTCATTTGTCTTGATTTGGAAACACTTTAATTCTCATAAGGTTTTTAATTATCAACTGGATGAGCAAGAGTCTCTCATTCAAAGTGCCAAGGGCTAAAGGAGAACAGGAGCCCGCTACTATGTACAGATTATGAAAAAGTTCAGTGGAAAATGGGTAAAATGCATTTGGCCTACAGCAGAAGACAGCCACAGAAAGTTAGCTCCTCCATTGACCCAGGAGGCGCAGGGGAGAAGATTTTTGTTCTCTGCTTTGATTTAGAATGATTTAACCAAAGACCTGGATAAAAATAAACCTCATATCTAGAGCTTAGAATTATAGGAATGCTCTATCTTAGAAGTAAATCATATAGGTTTCACAGCTATGAGTAGAAGTATTCTTAATTCAACAAGACATAGGGGCAATTACAAAAGATAAAATGGACAATTTTCATTATATGAAATTGAATATTCTTCACAAATAACATGAATATATCTTGGACAAGAAGAGAAGTGATCAAATGGGAAAAAAAATTCTTTGCAACAAATTTCTCAGATAAAAGTTTGGTATCAAACAACCAAGACAACTAAGACAACTAAGAGACATACACATGAGTATAAGCACACACATATACACATGTGTATGCATGTATATGTGTCTATATAAAGATATATGCTTCTCTATATATACATTATACGTGTATATATTAATATACTTATGTGTATATATGTATATTTATGTATGTGTACACATATAGCTATCTATATACATCTGAATCTATACATATCTATCTAATCTATCCACCTACCTACCAAAAGCCTTCCTTAACAGATACAAATAAACAATTTCCAAAATAAAAATCACAAACTATAAACAACTGTAGAAAAAATGCTCCATATAAAAATAGTAAGAGAATAACTAATAATAAGAGAAATGAAAATCAAAACAAATTTGAAGTTTTACCTCATATCCTGGAAATTAGCAAAGATGACAAAAATGGGTATATTTAATATCTTAGGGGTTATAAAAAATAGGCATATGAAGTGTTGGTAGAGCTGTGAATCAGTGCAATCATTTTGGAAAGTAACATGGCATTGTGAAAATTAAGTGACTAAAATGTCCATAACTTCTGACTCAAAGATTCTGCTACTAGGCATATACCCCCAAAAGGCCTGATGAGAAGAAAGTCCTCATCACACTAAAATAGATGTAATGGCACTTTTTGTGATGGCAAGGGATTGGAAACAAAGTGGATGTCTATTAAATGGGGATTAGATAAAATTGTGGTACATGGAAGCAACAAAATATTACTGATCTGTAGGAAAGGATGCATATGATGAAGATAGAGAAGCATGTGAAGATTTACATGAACCCAGGGGCAGCTAGGTGGCACAGTGAATAGAGCTCTGTACTTGGAGTCAGGAGGACTCAAGTTCAAATACGGCCTCATACACTTGACACTTACTAGCTGTGTGACCCTAAGCAAATCCCTTAACCCTGATTGCCTCACCCAAAAAAAAAAAAAAAAAGGTTTACATGAACTGATGCATAGTAAAGAAAGCTGAGTCAAGAAAACAATATACACAACGACTACAACAATGTAAATAAAAAGTTCAGCCACACAAAGACCAAAAGTGATTTTGCAAATTTTGCAAAGAACAAGCATGGCTCCAAATAAGAGATTTGAAAAGATACATCATACCCCTACTCCTTTTCAGAGGTGGGAGGTCCACAAATGTGAATAATTGAACTTATTTTCAGACTTTTTGATGTATTGATCAATTTTATTGATTTCCCTTTCTTTTTCTTTTTGTCATTAAAAATATTATTTCTTATATGGGATGCCTCTCTGGGAGAAGAATGGAAAGAAATACTGAAGTAAATTTTGATGATATAAAAATGATAGACATCAATAGAGTTTATTTTTTTATATGGGTATGATAATATTTATACTACTTTCCTGACAGTGTTCAGAAGAAAGCATTTATCATATATATATATCACATATATAATACATATAAATATGTAATATATAAAATAGATATATGTATATCTATATGTATATATATATATATATACACATACATATGAATCTTTATTGTACCACAGGAAATAAGGGATGTCTCTTCCCAAAGATCTGAGATAAGATTAACACATACCATACAGATTTGTACAACACTAGACTATAGTTAAATGCTCAATCAGGTAGTGAACATTTTAAAGTTCTATAGAATTTTAGAGTTGGAAGGGAACTTGGTGGTAAGTCATCTAATTCAATCATAAGTGGAAAAAAACTATAAAACAATTAAAATTAATGTTGCAAAATTGCAGAGAGCAAATATTGCCCTAAGAAAGAGGTAATGAGAAATATACTTCCATTCACTTCTCTGCAGAAGTGGGTGTTTCAAGGATCTGGAACATTGAATGTATTTTCATATGTTTTTGTTGTATTTCTTGTTTTTGCTGATTTTTTTCTTATTTAATTTGTGGTTGTTGCTGTTATATGAGATGGTTCTCTGGGAAGGGACACTCAGAGAAATTTAGGTAACATAAAAATATGAAAATATATTTTTACCAATAAAGAAATGATCTATCTTAAAAACATTCTGACCTAAAAGAAGCCTTAGAAAATTAGGTAATAAAACAATGGTTTTAGTATAGTGGAAAGAGAACTAACTCTAAGATTAGAGGATCTGGGTTCAAATCCTACCTTTGAAGTTACCTTGGGCAAGTTATTTTATCCTTATTTTCCTCATCTGCAAAATGAGGGGATTAGATTAAATGGCCTCTAAGGTCCCTTCCAGTTCTGGCTCTATGAGCTTATTATTAATATTTATATGACTTCTTATGGTTATGAAGACCTTTCTTTACAACAGCTATGCAAGGCAGGTGGAATCAGGATTATTCATGTTCTTTTACATTGAACAAGCTGAGATTCAAGGAGGCAAAGGGTCTTGTCTGAGGTCAGGCAGTCAGTCAGCTGTCACACTGGTACCCTGGTCTACTGACTCCAAGTGCGGTGATCTCACCACTTTACCACAGTGCCTCCATGTTAGTGAGAAGGCACCTGAGAATGAAAATATGGTGGGCATCTTGTTCAGTAACCTTGTTTGAATGAGAAGTGAAATGATTTCCCCAAGATGATAATCTGAATAGTAAGATAGCCAAACAATGCTATGAGGCCCATTTTTATAAAGCAGCGAACTAAGGCTCAGAGAGAGAGAGTGCCTATAACTTTGCAGTTGGTGACTATTCATTTGAGGTAGGCAGTGGAAGACTCAGGTCTCCTTGTTCCCATTCTGGTTCTCCTTCTAGTAGGATGACTCCGATAAGGAGTTAACAAGCTGATTTATTTTATTTTTTCTTTTTCTTTCCTTTTTTTTTTTAACAAATAGATTTAAAGTCAGAAAGTGGCCCTTGCCATAGATGGCTACCCCAACCCCTTCATTTAACTCCCTAAGACCTTCCCCAGGATGTTCTGTCTAGACTTTGGGGAAAGTATGGTTGGAGATTAAGTTCCCTCATCTTGAATGAGCCAGCTTCAAACCAAATCTTCTGCAAGGTTAAGTGGCCCAGAGACTAGGCTTTGGGGAAGTTAGGGAAGCAGAAAAAACCTCCACTTCCAGTAGCCATTAACGACCACAGGGCTTCTCTATAAGGTTAGAGGCCTGAGCCTGGGGTGCCCAGCAGGATTCCTAATTAGGAATCGCTGGCTCTGTGGGCAATTTCACAGCTGTCTAGACAGCTGAGCTGCTGCTTTGTTTTCTCATTGGCCAGAAAAAGAGAGAAAGGAAGGAAGAGAGAGAGAGAGAGAGAGAGAGAGAGAGAGAGAGAGAGGAAGGAAGAAAGAAAGAAAGAGGGAGGGAGGAAGGAGGGAGGGAAGGAAGGAAGGAAGGAAGGAAGGAAGGAAGGAAGAACTCATCATTATAGAATGCTTCACACAGCACTTTCCTCACAATAATCCTGTCAGGTAAGCAGTGCAAGTGTTATTGTCCTCATTTTACAAAGAAGGAAACTGAGGCTCAGAGAAAGGAAGTAACTTTCCACAGCCCTATAAGTATATTTGTGTAAGGCAGGTAATAAATTCCTATTTTAAAGATGAGGTGTTCCCTCTCTGAGCCTCAATTTCCACATCTATAAAATAAGAATAACAATTCTTACTCTGCACTTACTCAAACAGATAGACTTTCTACTTGTATGGTTTTGGAGAGTCACTTTCTCTCTGTGATACTTCATATTCACTTAATAATGATCAGATCTGGGGCTCAAATACTCTTGTTTTGATGACCCATCTGGGACTCCTTGTATCCCTCCCTCCCATTTCTGGGTTTTTGTCTGAGACAGTATCATTTGGCCTTAATGGCCTTTGAATATCTCTGGGAGTCTGGGTTCCCTCAAGGAAGGGTGTCCATAAACCCACACCTGATATGTAACCCTCCTGTCCCCTTCCAACCATCTTCCCAGTTTTCTCTATTCTCCCTTCTCAACCTCCACAGCTGACATATAGTGAATAGTTTATATTCAGTGGTTCTTGTGATGAACAGTATCCTAGTCAGGGCCCTTGTCTCTGGGGGGAGAGTTATATTAAATAGGCCTCCTGAGATCTGTGGAGTTTAATCTTTACTTGAAAAGGTTTTTGATCATCTTTCAGGCTATTCCCCAACCCTGTTCCCCTTTCTTACTCCCTCCCCTGTCTTTGTTCCAAAATGCTTTCTCTTCCTCTCCTTGGGGTTCACTTACATCTATGTAATGCACATCCAGGGAAAGTTGAGGGTGCTTCTTGCTTCAGTTCCTCTTTCATCTCTTCCCTTCTGCTCCCATCTCTTCATTTAGATTAGGAGGAGGAAGAGCCAGCTCTGGTCACCTCTGACATCGGCAGCAGAGAAAGCTGTCTGTCTAACTGTCCCTGAATACAGCCTTGATCCTGCTTCCCCCACCCCCACCCCCACCCCATTTGGTCCCTCTCTCACCCCTACCTCTGACTTCTCCTTGGGTGTTTTAACTAAGCTCTGAGTGATTGTCTCTGTGCCAGCCTTTCATGCTGCAGAATGATTCGCTAATGCAACCCCCTGCCGGCAGAAGCCCAGTCTGATCTCATCCTAAATAGGCCCAGTGTTTGCCTGGGAAATGATGGATCAATGTTCCACGGGCTCATTATATATTCATTGGGCAGAATGCAGGTGGAGTGGGAGGCTGCTTGCTTATTCCATAAATGAAGTCCCTACTGACTGAGATTCAGCTGGATTGAAAAACTCCTTCAGGTTCACTTTTCCTACAGAGAAACTGAAGGCTATTCTTTTTCAAATAAACCAAGTGTATATTCATGATAAGGGGGCCTGAGGAACCCTAGGTGGGGATGACTACATTAAATGTGCTTGAGACCACCAGGGAAGAAAGGAGACCCAAAGAAAACCTTCTTTTTCTCCATAAACCCCTGCTTCTCTGCACTTGTCCAGCATCTTGGCCTAGCTGTTAATCTTCACTGTTCCCACACCAGTATAGATCAGTTCACTATCAGGGTTAGAGAATGGATGGACCATGGTGGTAGAGAAGAATGGTTTGTGATAGAAGAGAAGAAAGCTAGCTATAGTCTAATATCCTCTAGATGTTTGAGGGAATACATTTCAAGGGGTTCAAAGGAAATGTAGGCAAGCTCCCACAGATTGAAGTTTTAAAGGACAAATCAGCACTCAGGAAAACTTGAATGGGAAATAATCAAGAACAAAATTATGAAAGCTTACAGGGGAGTCATTCATATAAGGAGGAGAAATTTGAGTTGTCCAAAGAGATGGAGGCAGACAAACAGAACTCACCAACCAAATTAGGTTTTTAAAACATCTGTACAGAAAATGAAATCAAGAGCTGGATGTGGGGATAGATGGATGGAGGATGACTATAGAAACAATATTAGGTGTGCTACAGCTCAGTTTAGATAGATAGATAGATAGATAGATAGATAGATAGATAGATAGATAGACAGAGTGCTTAGCATATACCAGGCATTGTGTTAAACACTGGAAACTAGGTCATGCAGTGGATAGAGTAATCAACTAGTGTACTTGAAATCAAGAACACAAGTTCAAAGTCTGTCCCAGACATTTACTAGCTGTATGACACTGAGCAACTCACTGAACTCATTTGCCTCAATTTTCTCATTTGCAAAATAGGAATAATAATAGCACCTACCTCTTAGGGTTGTTGTGAGGATCACATAAGATAATATAATTAAGATATTTTGCAAATCTTACAGTGTTATGTAAATGCTAGGTATTATTATTATCATTATTATTCAAATACAAGAAAGCAAAATGGTCCATACCATCAAGGAACTTAAATCCTAATGGGAGAAAGCAAATACATAAAGGGGATCTAGAATGAGGGAAGCAAGTAATTGGGACTTGAAGGTGGAGTTATCTCCAGGGCACAAGACAGTTAGTGAGGAGGAGAAGAAGCCCTCATGAGATTCGAGTTATGAGTCAAATGAAGCATGGTTTGGCAGTCACCAATTAGAGTGGCATCATCTCCAGAGGGGCAAGATGGCTGGCAAAAAAGAGTAGAAGAAATCAAAAGAGTCAAATTGTGAGTGAACAATTGACTGAACCTAGTGAAAAAAAGCTTAGGGCAACTAAAAGATTTTTTAAAAATCAATATTAGGTTGAAGATGATGATTCTCAGGATTGTTGGGACAATGATACCATGCAACACAAAGGAGGCAGAACTCAATTCTTAACTTGAACTTTCTTGTCCCTGCCAAAGACAATGACTTTTAGAATGAAAGGACAGAATAAAACTGGCTAATAGTGAGTTGGGGCCCAATATAAATGAGAAGATGGTAAAGAGAACTCACAGTTGCCCTTGACATAAAATGTTAAAAAGTGTTTTAAGTATAATTTAGGGAAAATAAAACATTAAATTATAAAAAAAATAAATAAGATATAAGGGAAAACAATGTAATTCCCCAGGAAGTAGTAGATTCCCCTTCATTAAAGAACTTTAAGCGAAGATTGGGTGACTACTTTTCAGGTGTTTTGTAGTAGGGAGTCTTTTATCCACTTTCAGGTTTAGATTGAATGATCTCTTTGGTTCCTTTCTAACTTTGAAATTCTCCAATTCTTGTGTAGTGGAAAGAACACTGAACTTGTACTCAGGATACTTCAGTTCTAGTTCTTATTCTACCACATATTCTTTTTCTTCCTCTGATTGGAAGACTGGAGGGTGGAGCAAAGAGTTTTTCCTGCAACCTCCATTTAAAGAGGGCTCCCAGGTCATGTATTTACTTTTTACCATCTGGTGGTCCTTGAACTAGACTCCATCAGGTCCCATGCAAACTACCTTTCTCCCTTTCTGTGCACCCCCCACCTTTTCACTTTAAATTTTCCTTTTAGGTGTTATCTTCCCCCATTAGATTGTCAGCTCCTCAAGGGCAGGGACTGTCTTTCTTTTTCATATGCGGATCCCAAGTGATTATTAGTATAGACTCTGACACATAGTAGGTGCTTGATAAATTGCATGAATTCAGGCATTTCTCTTTTCCTCTTCTCTGAGCTTCAGTTCCTTACTCTGGAAAATGAGGGTGTTGAATTATCTTATCTTAGATCCATTCCAGTTCTAATGATCTGTTCAATTATCCTAGGATCTGCTCAAGTGCTGATGCTTAAAGATCTCTTCTATTTTTAATATTGGTCCCCAAAACTCTTCTACTGCTTCTCATTTGGATTCAATGCATGTTAAGATGTAAAGATGACATATAAAATTCTACTGTTTCTCTTTCATTTCCCCACCTCTTGGTTTCCTCTTTCCTGTCTTTGGGACTAACAAGGGAATAGTCTATATTCCTAAAGTTTCCTATGATGGGCACCATTCTTTTATGTCCAGGAAATCATACCAATCTAATCCCCCTCATTGGCAGAGGAAGAAACTTTCCTCAAGATGTAGCTCTCAGATCATCCCTTTAGCTTTCTTTGCTTTATAGGAAGCTACCATCTGCATTCTTTGAAGGAACTAAACCTTGTCCTTCTTCTTGAGAACTGCTCAATGAGAATTTATGCAGCGTACTGTTTGCTATTAAATGAGAACCAGCCCTTACTATATCCATTTGTGTATGTCAGACTAATAGAGGTGGTGGATAAGGGTATGCCTAGAGGTGATGATAGAAAAATAATTTAGAGCTGGAAGGGACATGAAAGGTCATTTAGCTCAATTCCTCTCATTTTTAGGATAAGAAAACTGAGGGCTAGAGAGGTTAAATGAATTAACCACGGTCACATAAGTATAATGAGACCTAGCACATGTGTAGAGAGCCTGTGATGGTGTCTCTCCACATAGGAAAGGCTAGAGACCCTACTTAGACAGAACTGGAGTGTCTTCAAAAAGGCACCAGTGACCAGAGCTATAGTCATTCTCTCTTCAGCTGCATTCTTTTTTGGTTGCTTGCTCTTAGTTTTGCTCTTTTGCTGATGGAATCCAGTGAGAAGAAAATGCTTCATGAGATGGGCCTTAGTCCTTTTGTTTCATCATTTTTTCCACTCCAGGTAAAGGAAATTAATTTGGAGGCTCTGAACTTGTGAGTTTTGAAAGGTCATAGATGAAATCCATGCTGGATTTTGCAACCATCTGAGGATTAAGGGCAGATCTTAGGGTAGCTAGGTGATTCAGTGGATAAAATGCCAGCCCTGGAGTCAGGAAGATTCATTTGTGTAAGTTTAAATATGGCCTCAGGCACTTACTAGCTGGGCAACTCTGGGCAAGTCACCTGTTTGCCTCAGTTTCCTTATCTGTAAAATGATCTTGAGAAGGAAATGGCAAACCACTCTAGTATGTGTCAAGAAAACCCCAAATGTGATCACAAAGAGTTGGACATGACTGAAAAATAACCCAACAATAGGATTAATGCTGAGAGGAAGAAGGAGTGATCTTTAAAAGTGACATTAAGGGAAGGACTGAGAAAAAAAAAATTAGATTTGTCAATTAAGAGATCATTGTTAACTTTGGAGAGAATAGTTACAGTTGAATGATGATGTCAGAAACCAGACTACATAGAGGTAAGACAAGGGTGACAGTGTGAGAGGAAAGGAAATAGAGGAATTGACTATAGACATTATATATACATATATATGCACATATAAATATAAGTATACATATACATACATGCATATATTATATTTTCTGGCATTTATCATGCTCTACCCTATAGTATAGTTATTTCCCTGTAATCTGTGTCATACTTAATTCCTTGAAGGCAATGACTCTTTTATTCTCAAGAGGCAGCATGGAAGAGTAGAAATAGGACTAAGCAAATTTATAAGAATACAAGTCGTTCCTCAATTGATAAATGGTCAAAAGATCTGAATAGGCAGTTTTCAGGGGAAGAAATTAAAGCTATCTATAGTCACATGAAAAAAATGCTCTAAATCACTATTGATTAGAGAAATGCAAATTAAAACAACTCTGAGTTACCATCACACCTATCAGATTGGCTAACATGACAAAACAGGAAAATGATAAATGTTGGAGAAGTTGTGGGAAAATTTGAACACTAATGCATTGTTGGTGAAGTTGTGAACTAATCCAACCATTCTGGAGAGAAATTTGGGGCTATATCCAAGGGGCTTTAGAGCTGTGCATGTCCTTTGATCCAGCAGTGCCACTACTAGGTCTGTGTCACAAAGAGATCATAAAGGACCCACATGTACAAAAATATAACACCTTTTTTTGTTGTGGCAAAGAATTGGAGATTGAGGGGATGTCCATCAATCGGGGAATGACTGAACAAGTTGTGGTATATGAATGTAATGGAATACTATTGGTCCATAAGAGATGATGAGCAGGTGGATTTCAGAAAAACCTGAAAAGATTTACATGAACTGATGCTGAGTGAAGTGAGCAGAACTAGGAGAACATTGTACACAGTAACAGCAACATTGTGCAATGACCAACTTTGATAGATTTGGCTCTTCTCAGCAATATAGTAATCTAAGACAATTTTAAAGGACTCATGATGGAAAATGCTGCCCATATCTAGAGAAAGAACTATGGAGTCTGAGTGCAGATCGAAGCACACTATTTTCTCTTTTTTGTTTTTGTTTTTTCTTTCTTGCGGTTTTTCCCTTTTGTTCTGACTCTTCTTTCACAACATAACTAATGTGGAAATATGTTTGATATGATTGTACATGGATGGCCTATATCAGATTGCATGTCATCTTAGGAAGGGGAGAGGGGAGGGGGGAATTTTAGAACTCAAAATCGCATAAAAGTGAATGTTGAAAACTAAAAAATAAATAAAGAAAAAAAGTGACATTCAGGGAGATGTAAAAAGGGTGGAGCCAAGATGGGGGAGTAAAAGCAGTGACTTCCTTGAGTTCTCCCCCAAACCCCTCCAAATACCTGTAAAAATGACTCTAAACAAATTCTAGAGCAGCAGAATCCACAAAAAGACAGAGTGAAACAAATTTCCAGTCCAAGACAACCTGGATGGTTGATTGGAAAGGTCAGTTGCACTGAGCACAGTTCATCGTAGACCCCACAGACAAAGACCACACCTCAATGAACTTTGAGCAGGCCTCAGGGGACTGAATCAAGGGGAGCTGTGGCAGTTTCCAGACTTCTCAACCCATAAACACTAAAGACAACTTAGAAGATCAGTAGGAAAGGTCTGTCAGACCATGGTGAAAAAGGAGTTTGGTCTGGCCCCAGTCCCAAGTGCAGCCCCAGGGTGGCAGCTGCTTCTAAAGCTTTCTGCCCCCAGATGGAGGGGAGATTGAGTAGCTGCTCAGATGGGGATTGCAGGGATCTCTTTACTGGCACTGAAGCAGGATTCTCTTGCCTTGCCTGTGCTTGGCTCTGGGTGGTGGTCCTGGGGCAAAGAGGAGCATTGGTGTGATAGAACTTGTGGTGGCAGTCAAGAGTGAATCCTTCTCATGGTTCCAAGGCAAAAAAGAATGCTTGTGGTCACTCATAGACCAGAGCACCAGCCAGGAAAGAAGTAAACACCTTGCTCTTGATTGTACCACCTTAGAAGAATGGAAAATTTACAGGTCCCTGGAAGTATCTCTGAAAACTGCTGCACAAAACCCTGGAGCTTGGGACAGTGAATTCTCCACACTGGAAACAGACCCCTACCTTAACAAAGAGTTTAAAAGACAAATAATTGGCTGGGATCATGAGCAAACAGCACAAAAAAGTCAGACCATAGAATCTTACTTTGTTGTCAAAAAAGATCAAATCATACAACCAGAAAAAGACAACAAAGTCAAAACTCCTACATCCAAAGCCTCCAAGAAAAATATGAATCAGTCCAAGGCCATGGAAGAGCTCAAAAATGAGTTTTAGAAGCAAGTAAGAAAAGTAGAGGAAAAACTGGGAAGAGAAATGAGAATGATGCAAGAAAATCATTAAAAATATGTCGGTAGCTGGCTAGAGGAGACCCAAAAAATACTGAAGAAAAAACACCTTAAAAAATAGCCTAACCCAAATGGCAAAAGAGGTCAAAAAAGCAAATGAAGAGAATGTCTTAAAAAGCAGAATTGGCCAAATGGGAAAGGAAGTCCAAAAACTCACTGAAGAAAATACTTCCTTAAAAATTAGAATGGAGCAAATGGAACCTAATGACTTTATGAGAAATCAAGAAATTGTAAAACAAAACCAGAAGAATGAAAAAAAAAGAAGACAATGTGAAATAATCTCATTGGAAAAACAACTGACCTAGAAAATAGATCCAGGAGAGAGAATTTAAAAATTATTGGACTATCTGAAAGCCATGATCAAAAAACAAAAGAGCCTAGACATCATCTTTCAAGAAATTATTAAGGAAAACTGCCCTGATATTCTAGAACCAGAGGATAAAATAGAAATGGAAAGAATCTACCAATCACCTCCTGAAAGAGATCCCCAAAGTAAAACCCTTAGGAATATTAGAGTCAAATTCCAGAGTTCCCAGGTCAAGGAGAAAATATTGCAAGCAGCCAGAAAGAAATAGTTCAAGTATTGTGGAAACACAATCAGGATAACACAAGATTTAGCATCTTCTACATTAAAGGACTTGCAGGGCTTGGAATATGATATTCCAGAGGGCAAAAGAAATAGGATTACAACCAAGAATCACCTTCCCAGCAAAACTGAGTATAATCCTTCAGGGAAAAATGGATATTCAGAGAATTAGAGGAATTTCAAGCATTCTTGATGAAAAGATCAGTGCTGAATAGAAAATTTGACTTTCAAATACAAGAATTAAGAGAAGAATGAAAAGGTAAACAGGAAAGAGAAGTCATAAGGGACTTATTAAAGTTGAACTGTTTACATTCCTGCATGGAAAGATGATATTTGTAACTCATGAGACCTTTGTCAGTATTAGGGTAGTTGGAGGGAAAAAGTATATGTATGTAAAGTTGTTAATTATTTTGACCCTTTTAAAGTTGATTTTCCAAGGTTGTTTAAGTGTAACATTATATCACTTGTGGAGAGTGATAGTTTTCATTCTTCATTTCCTATATTTTTCCCTTTGAAGTCTTTTTTCTTGCCTTATTGCACAAGCAAGCATTTCTATTACAATATTGAATAATAGTGATGATGATGGGCAATCTTGCTTCACCCTGATCATTTTGGAAAGACTTCCAGTTTATCCCCAGTACAGATAATGCTTTCTCTTGGTTTTAGGTAGATGGTACTTGTCATTAAAAACAAACAAAAAAACCCTCCATTGATTCCTATAATTTCCAATTTTTTAATAGGAATGAGTATTGTATTTTGACAAAAACTTTTTCTGCATCTATTGATATAATCATATGATTTTTTCTATTTCTGTTATTCATATGGTCAATTATGCTTATATTTTTCTAATGAATCAACCCTGAAATCCTGGTATAATTCCCACATGATCTTGGCATATGAACTTTGTAATACATTTATGTAGTCTCCTAAAAAAAGAAGTGACCTTCTGGACATATCCAGGGATAATTGAGATGAGGATTCATCTAGTGGTCATGCCGCATCTGGATATGAACCTGGTAGGATCGATGCTGTTTTTTTTTTTTTCATTGTTCATGCTTCATTTTTGAAGAGGATTAATGACACCACAGGGTGATGTCTTGACTTGTGAATGAATTGGATTTAAGTGAGGCAACGTTGCACAAACTTGTGAACCTCCCTCTTTCTTCTAGAGTCGATGAAGTTAAGTGGTAAGACAAAAGTCAGGAATACTGGTGATGACCTTGGCATCTTCAATGTATGACCAACCTCTCAGCAATCCACAGTACCTGCTTTCAGCTGCCTTCATAGATGTTGGAAAAATTGTTCTCATTCACACATTCCACTGGGAAAGTCTTCCCATGCTTGGAGTAAACATCCCATTAACTCACCAAAGGGTTTAAGGTCCATGAGGTTCCCCTAACCTGGTTTAGCCTGTCTGTTGTGACAGTTTTACTGGGGTTTGGCTGCTGCAATGCAACAGTTTCTTGGAGTCACAGGTGAGAGTTAGTTGAAAGGTGGACACCAAAGGTGGATGAGTACCCCTACACCAAAGGTGCTAATCCTCTCTGAATACCTCATGTGTCCCATGACAAATGCTATATAGAAACTGAACCAAGTTTGAGCTCACTCTCCTTAGAAACCATAAGAAAGCAGGATACCTCTGAAGTGTTGTGAGGGAATATTTGTGATTTTGTTCTTGCCATGTCTGTGAAGCAAGTATCATTTTATAAAAGCTAATTGATGTTTAGTGGTTAAATAAAACTAAGATTCATTCACTGGCAGAACAGTAAGGGAACACAATCAGTGGGAACTTTAAGTGGGGACTTTAGAGAAAATACACCCTCCAAACCTTTCAGGCTACCCCTAAAGCCCTGAGGGGGAAAATGTGGACTGTCTGGCTCTGGGTAGGTGGGCCAGACTCTACCTGCTACATACAGAAGTGAGGTCTGGAAGACTCAAGATTTGAACCAAGATCTTCTGACTATAAATCCAGTATTTTTTCCACTGCATCACATTGCTTTTTTTCCTAAAAATTTTATGCTGTACGTTTCAGAGAGTAAACAGGACTTGGTGTTTTATAAATAAACATGACAAGTGTAACAATACTGCATAGATTTCCAAACCAAAAAAAAAAGTGGTAACAATTTCCAAATCTTTTCACAAAGTGTTTTTTATTTTGTTTTGTTTTGTTTCTTAATGTCTAAGACTTATTTTACGAGTCAAACTCTCTCTTTCTAGACAGTTATTTGTTGTCTCGAGCTGATGGACTTATACGTGTCAGCTCTCCACAGTAGAGAATCATAGCATGTTAAGTTTGAAGAAACATTAAGAGATGGAATGTCAGAGGTGGAGGGGGTCTTTGGTAATATAACCCAATTCTTTCATTTTATCTGGGAAGAAACTGAGGAGCAGAGCCATAAATAGAAGTTTTTCACCTAGAAACAAATTCCACAATTCTTGGTTTTTGGGGAAAAAAGGAAGGAAGCAGGAGGTACAGAGAACAGTTTGCCTAAGGATGTATCAACACCAAAAGAGATGACCTGTCTACTAATAAAATCTTTGCTTTGTCTCCCTGAGGGATGGGAGGGGAAAAGGTGGACTTCAGGAGAGGGATGCTAGATGGTGGTACCCTAGAGGTTTTTGTGCCATATGATGATGCAAGTTGTTGGAGGACCATGAGATATGAATATGGTAATCTGTGAAGGGAGGAAGCGCCCTGCTCCTCAGATGTCCATACCCTGTATCAAAGCCTCATTCACTTCAGAGTAGTTAACAGCTACTGCAACTGCTGCTGCTACTGCTACTACTTCTACTACCACCAGCAGCAGCTAGTATTATATAGCACCTACTATCTGCCAGACATTATGCTAAGTGTTTGACAAATACTATTTAATTTGATCCTCAAAACAACCCTCAGTAAATACTATTATTATCCTCATTTTTTAGAGGAGAAACTGTGGCAAATAGAAGCTAAGTAACTTGTTCAAGGTCACACAGCTTGAAAGAGTCTGAGGTTGGATTTGAAATTAGGTCTTTCTGACTCCAGGCCTAGGGCTCTCTTCCCTGTACCACCTAATTGCCTCAATGGGAAGTGAATTGCACAAGATCATAGAGCAAGTTAGTAGCAGAGATAGATCTTGAACTTTTAGTACAATACATCTCCAACACCTCATTGCACCTACTCTTCAGAGTCAAGCCAGAGAACTAGTTAACCCATCACTTTAATTATACTAACCTCAGAAACTCAAGAGAAGCCTGCCATTAGGTAAAGAAGGCAAAGAGAAGTCCCTAGGCCCTGGCCATCCTCCTTGCCTATTTTACTGTTCTCATAATATCCTTACCTACTGGCTGAATTCATAAAAATTAAATATATATATATATATATATATGTATATATACACACACACATATACATACATATATACACATATATACATACATATACATACATATATACACATATATATATATATACATATATATATATATAGTGAAGTCAGACTGACTTGCTAAACCAGTGAGGGTAAAGTAGTATTGTCACCTGTCAAGATTCAGGAAAGGTAGGCTCTCCTCCAAGCTTGTTGTCTACAGACTGGCAACAGATGAATAAGAAACTACCATCCAGGCAGCTGACACCAGTTTTATGCTCTGTGACTGCCAGCAGACCTTGCCTGGGATCTAGCCTTTAATAAGTCTATGAGAATGAGATGACCAAATACCTTAGGGAAGCTGTCTTAGCCTTAATTTTCTCTTCTATAAAAGGGGTCAGACTAGATTATCACTAAGATTCCTACGCTTTATAACATAATTTCCAAGCTTTAATAGTCTATCTTCTAAAGTTCTGCCCAGCTCCAACAGTCTGTATTCTAAGGTCTTGTCAACTCTAAAGTTCTATAATCTCTTAGAACATATATTTTCTAGCCTATATTAGAACATATTCAAAATAAATAACCAACTCTAACATTCTTTGATTCCATAAGAATCCAACATATGTCAGAGAAACTCTCAATACTTACTAAACAAGGTGAAAACCTAGATGAGCACAAATGGTAATAGTAGAAGGAACCTAAAGAGTATTATGGAAAATCACAAAGTTGGAGGAGGAAACTGAAGACCACAGGGACACAATTGGTATTTTCCCCACTGTTGTCCATGGAAGTCATGGAATGAAGAAGATTAAAAAAGCATGTTTTGAGAAGAGAACAATTGGCTAAGAAGATAGTGTATGAGAATGGTATTGAAATTTCTTGATCATGGCTAAAAATATAGAAATGATAGGCTACATACCTGGGATGTAGTGTGCCAACAAAGGCTAATAAGAATATATTTTTCTTGGAGTCATTGAAATAAAATTAGTCTTTAAACTAAAAAATAAGGTAGAAGAGGAAAAACCTGCTTTGTGTATCTACCAAGCTAGGCACCATAGAATAATTATAATGGAGTATAGCAATGGAGATACCTAGAAATTTACAGTAAATTAAATCCAAGAAAAGAGCCAATAATACCTATTGTAACTTCAAATGTCTTCACACAAATGCCTACAGGTTAGGTAATATGAGCGATTAGGTAGTGGTCCTGTGCAAGGAGGTAGATGACCTCATAGATATCACTGAGACTTGCTAGAATGTATTTCAGAACTATGGATGTTAGTTTATCTTATTCAAAAGAAACAGTCTAGATTAAAAGGAGTTGGATGGAATTGTATATTTTGAAGGTCTACTTATGTGAGGAAATCCAGGAACCATGGTGGAGAGAATTTGGATAAAGAATAATGAAGAGAGAAATGAAGAGAAGATAATTTGTCATTGGAGTATTCTACAAATTGCCTTTATGGAAAGAGAGTTTAGGAAACAGATCACAAGTTGTGGCAGACAGAAATGCTATAATAGTGATGATGAAAGGCTTCAATTATCCAGGAATCTGCTGGCTATCTCTCTCTGACAAAAGTAGACTAGCAAATAACTTTTTGACTTAGCTTAATGATAATTTCATCCCTCAAAAGGTGAAGGAACCAACAAGTTAAAATTTCATTCTGGATCTAATTATTACTAATAGGGAGATAGGATGGGAAATGATTGAGTATGTGATTCAGCAGAGGAAAGCCAGGCAAAGTCTTACATGAAGCCCATATTTTGCAGGAACTAGTTTCAAATGGTTCAGAGCAAGGATAAATATGAACCCACAGACAGAAATTCTACAGGGGAAATCAGCCTATGAAGGATTGGAAACTTAAGGATGAAGATACTGAAGGCACAAAGGGAAAGAATTATGATAAACAGCAAAAACAAAACAAAACAAAACAAAAAACAGAAGTTGTGTGAAGAATCTGTGGATCCATGCTGGTCCTCAGACAATTATTTTTCCTTCTCCTTCTCTTATTCCTGCTCCTGCTCCTCCTTCTCCTTTCCTCCTTCTCTTCCTTCCCTCTTTCTCTTCCTCCTTTTCCTCTCCTCATTTATATCTTTTATAAGTATGATATACTATACTTAAATATAAAAATTATATATGTAAAATTCAGTCACAGTGAAGTTTATATATATACATATATATGACAAATACATGTGTGTTTAGTATACACACATGTGGGGCAGTTAGATGACTGCTTGGATGGAGCACTGGGCCTGGAGCCAGGAAGACCTGAGTTCAAATCCAGCCTCAGACACTTACTAGCTGTGTGATCCTGGGTAAGTCACTTAAACTTTGGTTGCTTTAATCCATTGGAGAAGGAAATGGCGAACACTCAAGTATCTTTGCCAAGAAAACCACATAAATGGTATGATTCACATGGTCATGATTGAAGGGCTGAACAACAACAATATATACATATATGCAATATAGAAATGCAGACATGTTGTATTATGCATACACACAGACATCCATAAGAGATGGAAGAAATGACTTGCAAGAGAATGAACACAAAATGATAGCACCATCCTATAAGAATTGTAGGAATGCTAAGATTAAGATGAGGTTGCCAAGGAAAGCTAGGAGCATTAATTATTTTTTTTTAAATCTATATTGGAAGAACATAGAGAATCAATAAAGGGATAGGATCACTACCACCACTAAAGCATGGATGGGCCAATAAGCACTGACCATAGAGAGAAGGCAGAACTATTCAAAAGGGCACCTAGATGGTGCGGTGCATAAAATGCTGGCCCTGGAGCCAAGAGGACTTGAGTTCTAATCTGGCCTCAGACAAGAACTAGCTGTGTGACCTTGGGCAAGTCACTTAACCTCTGTTTGCCTTAATCCACTGGAGAAGGAAATGGCAAACTGTTCTAGTAGCTTTGCCAAGAAAACTCCAAATGCGGTCAGAAAGAATCAGACATAACCAATCAACAAAACCACCAACAAAAGAGCTACTCAAAGCTTATTTTTCTTCTTTATTTCTCTGACAAAAAGAGTGACCTTTGTATGAAAAAGGGCAGAACAAAATTAGTTAAAGAAGTTTTGATATCCGTGATAAGTAAAGAAATGGTAAGAAAACATCATGTCTTTGATCTATGAAGTGATTTGTCCCAAATGAAGTAAATAATCAGATACTGAAAGAACTGGCAAGTGTGATGACTGGAACATTGTTGGATAATTGAATGTGCAAATTTTTAGAAATTGGAAGGGAATTCAGAAAGTCCAAAAATTATAAACCAATGAGATAGACTTCAACACTAGAGAATGCTGTAGAATTGATCATTAAAGGGATAGTTAGTAAATATACAGAAAAAGAAGCAATGACCACAAAGAACTAACATGGCTTCAAGAATACCATATTATCCAAAATACATAGAGAACTATGTAAAAGTAAGAGACAATTTGCTAATAGGTAATGGCTAATGGATAAGTTTTTAAAGGATACAAACATTTCTTAAAAGAATTTGGAGTTATTAACAAGGAAGATTGCTCCAACCTACTAATATAACAGAACTTAAAAAAAGCTCTGAGGTTTCACCTTACATCCAGAAAATTAGAAAATATGGTAAAAGACAAAAATAATCACTGTTTGAGGGAATAAGAAAAGAGATACACATAAAATATAATTGATAGAACTGAGGCTAGGTCCGACCATTTTGGAAAGTACCTTGGAATTATGCTGAAAGACATGACTAAAATGTTCATATCCTTAAACTAGAGATCCCACAAAAATGTATTATATCCTGAGGAGATGAAAGACAAAAATGAAAGGTCCATATACACTACATTTGTTGGATGCAAAGAACTGGAAATAAAGTAGATCCCTATTGATTGGTAATGGATAAAGAGGTTGTGCTACATAAATGAAATAGATTCTTACTGCATTTTGAAGAAACTATAAATATGAAAAATTCTGGAAAGATATATGAACAGATGCAGAGTGAAGTAAGGAAGGAAAAAAAAGCATTTCTTAAGCACCTAATCAGTTGAAGGCACTGTGCTAAACATTTATTATCTCATTTTATCTTCATATCAACTATTATTATCTCCATTTTACAGTGGAGAAACTGAGAAAAATAGAGGCTAAGTATCACGCCTATGGGCATACAGCTAGTAAATATCTGAGGTCAGATTTGAACTCAAGTCTTCCTGAAGCCAGGCCCAGAGCAGTAGCCAATGTACCATCTAGCTACACCAAGTAAGCAGAACTAGAAAAAGAATCTACATGACTACAACAATTTAAACATAAAACAAAACTAAACTGAATGTTGTTTAATTTTCCTGAGCTTGGTTCAAGAGAAAAGTTGAAAAAATGTACTTCTCTTCTTTGTGGTGGGTAGGGGTCACTGTGGATGTGGAATGTTGTATATGTTTGTCAAAAATGATTAATGTATTGTTTAACTTTGCTGAACTTTTTTTCTCCCTATTTTTAAATATTTGTTCCAAGGGATGGCTTATATAAGCTACTAGGGAGAGCTACATTAAAGATTTAAGGTGATGTTAAAACCAAATATATTAATAAAAATAAGAAAGGAAAAAAATAGAATAGGTCATGATGGACTAACATTATTTCTTTTTATTTTTTGGACAGGGTTACTAAACTGGTAGAGCACAGGAATGCTATAGCTAGAGAACACATATTCTTATGGAAAATACGAATGGAAATGGCATAGATAAGAGCCCAATTCAATAGGTTTGTTTAACGACTCAGCTCAAAAAGAAGTGGTTAATACTCAATGTCACTTTGGAAGTACATCTCCAGTAGATGTCCTCAGGCCCTGTGCTGGATAAGTTGGAGCAAGATGCAGATAACATGGTTATCAGATTTTCAGATGATACAGAGATGGAAGGATACTGAACACATTGAATGACAGAATTTGCATCCAAAAAAATCTTGATATGCTAAAGCATGGTTCCTGCGGACCTGTGGTCCATGAAATTGGAGTACATGTGTTTGTATATAAACATGTGCATGTATGTATGTGTGTATATGTATATGCATGTATATTTGCATATATATATAAATGTATATAACTGGATTTTAATATAATTGAATTTCTTTGTAATCCCATGCATTTAAATGCATTATTCTGTTTGTTTGTTTTTGTTTTTTAGTTTTTAGGCAATTGGGGTTAAGTGGCTTGCCCAGGGTCACACAGCTAGAAAGTGTCAAGTGTTTGGTCTGAGGCCAGATTTGAACTCAGGTCCTGCTGACTTCAGGGCCGGTGCTCTATCCACTGTGCCACCCACCTGCCCTAAATGCATTATTCTGAAAAGAGGTCCATGGGCTTCACCAGGCTATCAAGGGGGTCCATGACACACAAAAAAGGGTTAAGAGAATTGGTTTGAATTTAACGAGATTAAATTCAATAATGTTAAATGAAAAGTCTGATGATTGGGCTCAGAAAAGTCAACTTCAGAAGTCTAAGATTGGTAAAACATAGTGAGATTTTTGTCTGAAAATGACCTAAAGTTTTTGTGAATTTCAATCTTGATGTGAATTAGAAGTGTGATGGAGAAGCCCCCCAAAACTAATATGAATGATTGTGTTCACCATTGACAGGCATGTAGTAGTCTCTAGGAATATTGCTAGATTTCTTATATTCAAAGTTAGTGAGACGATACTTGGAGTATTGTGTTTAGTTCAAGTACCAAAGTTTAGGGAAGATACTCATAACCCATTGTATATCCAGATGGGCTTTAGGCCCATCACGTATGAGATTCTGTTCAAAGAATAGGGTCAGTTCAGCCAGGACCATAAAAGATTCAATGCATTAATGAGAGCTGCATTCAAGTACTCAAAAGGATGAAAACTGGCAAAGCCATTAGATTTGTTCTGTTGAGCTCCAGAGTGAAAAACTGGGAGTAATGTGTAGACTTTTTAAAGGGAGAAATTTAGATTTGATCAGGAAGTCTCTGTAACAAATAGAGCTGTCCCAAAGTGGAATGGAATGCTTTTGGGGGATAGTGCTTCCATTTTATTAGAGGTCTTTAAACAGATGTTCAATGAACACTGGTGATATGTTGTAGAGGGAATTTCTTTTCAGGTAGGAGTTCAGCAAGATCTCCTTTGAAGTCTCTTCCAGTTGTAAAATTCTGTGATTCCATCTGGGCTGATATGCATACATTGTTAATTATATTGAGGCAGCTAGATAGTATAGTAGATAGAGCATAGGACTTGGGGTAATGAAGGCCTGAGTTCAAAACCTGGCTTAGACTTCTTTTCTATGTAACCCTCAATAAGTTACTTAACCTCTCTCAGGCTCAGTTTTTTTTTTTCATTTGTAAAATGAGGATAGTGGTAAAACCTTTTTCACAGGGTTGTTGTGAGGATGTAATGAGGTAACAGGTAAAATGCTTTGCAAACCTTAAAGAGCTATATAAATGCTAGGTAGTCACTTGTTAATGTCAGATAATTCACAAATGTCATCCAATAAGCCACAAGTCAGTCAATTTTACTTGTCAACATTTTAATTTTCAACTTAATGGCTTCTTACTGCAAAGTGATCTTGGCTACCTTCTTAGTTATTAACAAAATCATGTATCTATGTAGGACTATAAAGTTTTCAAAGCATGTCCACACTTTGAGTGGTTGCATTAACAAATAACATGAGACCAAGAATCCAGTTCCAATAATTACTAGCTAGATGATACTGGACAAATCACTTCACCTCATTTTACTCCTGTATAAAGTAGAGAGAATGATATCTATACAACTTATGTCTCAGAGGTGTTCTGAGGAAAACCTTTACAAGCTATAATTTCGTTTAGAAATGGAAACTCTTATTATTAATGGTGTGTTGGTTTGTCCATGTGTTTCTATCAGAATCTTGCATGGAAATAAAGTCTTGTTTCCAGGACTACAACTTAAAATGTAGGAATTATAGTCTCCTGGACAGGGATGGAATATACCTAACAAGTGTTACTAAGAATGCATTTGGTGGGAGTATTTTAAATCTAATCCAAATGGCTTCCAACAGAAATTGAAGGGGAGCAGGACAAGAAGCCTAAAAATATGCAGCAATCTACATACCTTAAATAATAGCTACAATGATGGAAAAAGTATAGTACTTGAGGCACTCAGAAGATCATTGCAGGCCCAAACCAAGAAAAGAGTCATTGATAAAACCTGTATTTTCAGATGTTTATACACAAATTCACAAAGAATGGGCAATAATTAAGATGAGTTGAGATCCTAATGAAAGGAGGCAATTTAGCTTCTTAAGGTAAGAGGTATACCTAATGTGAAGACTGGTATTACTGACACATGATGAGATGATACCTATAACCTATAATGGAAATGTGGTTCTAGAGTTATTGTTGTTGTTTGTTCTTCATTCTCAAAGATGACCAATGATATGAGGGCGATGTTTTGACTTTTGAGTGAATTGGATTTAAGTGAGGCAGAGCTGCACGAAGTCATCAGCCTCTCTCTCTCCTCCAGAGTCCACTGAGTCCACTGGCAAGACAAAAATCAAGACTACTGGGAATGGCCCCTTCTAGTGTTATATAACTTACACAAGAGAAGTAGACTAGAAGTTGGAAGAGAGGGTGGATTAGTATTGTATATTAAAAAGATATTCTCTTGTGAAAACTCACAGAATGAGAGAAGAAAACAGTGGAGAGCATTTCAGTGAATATCATCTGAAGCAGAAATAGAGACAATATTTCCATAGTGTACATTACAGACCACCTAGGCCAAAGGAGGAAATAAGCGGGGATGTCAGGAAACAGATCATAATTCTGGCCCAGAGGCGTGAGGTAGGAATGATGATGGGGACCTTCAATTGTCGAGACATCTACTGGTGCTATTTCTATGTCCAAAGGACACCAGCTGATAATTTCTTGACTTTCTTTAATGATAACTTCATCCTATAAAAGATGGAGGAAATAAAAATGGGAAATTCCATTCTGGAGAGGGAGTCTATCTCAAGAGATTTACAGAAAAGATTACCTGAACTAAATTTCTATGGTTAGAAGTTGGCTCAGGAAGGATGGAAATCTCTCAAGAATAGAATCCTGAAGACACAAAAGGAAGATATTCAACTGAGAAGGCACAGAGGGGAGCTGTCTAAAGAGACTGAGGTAGATGATCTTATAGAACTTGCCAACCAACTTAGATTTAAATATATATGCACGCGCATACATATACATACACATATATATATGTACACATATAGATACATATACTCATACACACATTCATACACATATACATACACATATACATATACATAAATATACACACATACATAGAAGATGGAAGCTAGGTAACAGAGGATGAATGCCATAGTTTGTTTTTTTTCTATATATGATCCATGAACCTCAAAAATCCAAATAAGCTGAGGCTATCAAGGGAAACTAAGAACAACAAAAAAGTTATTTTCCCCACAGTATTAAGATTAGGCAATGTGTTCAGTGTTAATAGAGTCTCTGTAGGAACCATAAGGCCATGACAGTTTGAGGTTGGCTTTATTTCCAGCAACCATGGATTGGTCAGAGTATGGATATAATAGCAGAGGCAGAAGCAGAGAAGAAAAGAAAAATGGTAATTGAGTTGATTCATAAACCATGACTACCTCCCTTAACTTACCAACTAACTTGGTGCCTTTAAATTTCACTGATGTCCCTTTCTCCCTTCCTCTGTTCTGACTTCTGCATTCCTAATTTTACATGTCAGACCAAAGCACATATGACCTAGGGACCCATGAGACAGTGGTCCCTGATCTTCCAGCATCCACGGAAACAGTAATGACCTCAGTGGAGAAGCTCAGGGACTAGACCAGTACTTCATCACTAGAATGACTGGGATCATCTCCAGTCTCTGCTTCCCTAGAAAATATAATATATAAGTAATGGATGTTACCTCCCACTCTACCCCCTGAAAGTGAGATAATATTTGTAAAGGATCAAATTAAATAATATTTGTTTTTTAAAGAAAGGCACATAGTAGGTACTACATAGGTGCTTATCCATCTTCTCTTCCATCTCCTCCATTACTTATTTCAGTGGTAGGAGATAGGAATTTCCCATTCAGCAGATGACCTTCAATTTCTTTGCTCTCCCAGGGCCTTGTAGCTTAGGAAACTGAAGTATCGTAGGTCTAGATTCTTATCTGAACAGGGTTTTTCCCCCACCTTAGAAAGTTAGAATTGGGTAGCAAGTAAAAGGTTAAGTCTGTGATACATCTCTATGGAATTTGGATTTTACTATGTTTCTTTTGACTTGATTAAATTGTTTGTTTAACCTTTACCTTTGAAACTGTGATTGACTCAAACAATAAGCAAGACCTAAAAGTAATGTAAAAAACTGATTAGCAGAGGCTAAAGAATGAGTAATGTAACATAATTTACAGATATTTCTATGTAAAGAGACTGGGAAGTGATAATAAGAGGCTGAATAAAGTAATTTACAGCCACTTGTCCCCTGGTACTAACTACTAAAAAACCATGCTATTATATAAGGAAAAGAGGAGAATTAAGGAAGGGAGAAGGCCACTGCTTAAAATGGAGGAGATAGTAAAAATTGGCACAAAGTAAAGGCTTAAATAAATGCTTAAAACAATAATTAATAAATAGTATAAAAAAAGAAAAATAGGAAGCACTGTTTATCTCTTATTTCATTTCTAGGTGATCTTCGGGTTGAAAAAATTCAGCTCCTGGCAAAATTTTGGAACATATTATTAACAGGATTGTTAGTGAATATATAGAAAAAAGGAATGAATACAAAGAGAAAGCACGCCATCAAGAACAGTTCATTTTAGAATGAAATTGAATGAATGAATGAATGCCAAAGTTAATTATTAGTATGTACTAGACTATGTACCAAACACTATGCTAAACCTTGAAGATATAAAAAGAAAAGTAAGGTAGTATCTACTCTCAAGCAACTCACATTTTAATTGTGGGAGACAACAATGTAGGAGGGTTTGGTTGTAGGGCAGATGGAAGGAGCCTAATAGTTTTTAAGATTCATAGGTAGGTATGAAGGAACAAAGGTCTTTAGGATTCACTGGTAGGTCAGACTAGGGGTCTGTGTGTAGTGTGTAGGGCAAATGGCAAGGTTCAGTGGGCTAGCTGTTATAGTGGCAGGAATGCTGGATGGTTGAATGGATAGAATGTTGGCTTGGAGTTGCAAAGAGTCAATCTCAAATCCTGCCTCAGACTAGTTGTATGACCCTAGACAAACTGCGTAACTACTCTTGCCTCAGTTTCCTCAGCTAGAAAATAAGCTGGGAGCTCTTAGAAGGAACATTTGTGTTCCCTTGTAGCTCTAAATCTATGATCCTATAATTCCATTGAAAATGGTAATCTCCAGTGGATCTAAGTGTACAGGGGAAGGGCAAATAGTTAAGGCCCATGGAAGGATTATAGTTGGTCACTCCCTGCTCATGCATTCAACAAAGGGGAGAGTAGAACTGAAAAGGTCTGATCAACCATCATTGGCAAGAGAAGAATGATCCAAAGTTTGGAGTGAAGTGGAGACTCTGGGTTCTCTCCTACAGATGTGATGATGGAGCATCAATATCCAGCCATGAAGAAGAAAGGGGATTGGCAGGGGCAGGGGTGGGGGAAGAGGGTGCTTCCCACTGTGCTTATTCCTGCTAGGTTAGATGAATGGGATATGGGCCAGGAAGAGGAGGAGGAGGATAGCATCCTATGGCACCTGCTTCCTGTTGGGCTTGCCAGATGAGATCTAAATTTATTTATATTTTTATAGGCTAATAGAGATTTGACCTCTAACCTAAGTCAGGAGATATTAAGAGAGCACCTAGGGGCCTTGATGAATTCAGGTCACCAGGACCAGATAAGCTACATGCTTGATTATGGAAAAAAAAATGAGAGATGTGATTGCTAAGCCACAGTTAGTAATCTTTGAAAGATCTTGGAAAACAGGAGAATTACCCACAGCATAGGAAAATGAAGTCTGAAAACTATAGTAAAGGAAGCTTGACTCGCTTCCTGGCATCTAGAGATGGAAGCCTTAAACACAAAGAATCAGAATGGCTTCATCAAAAACAGGTAATTGCTGACTAACCTTATTTCCTTTTTTGACAGGGTTGCCAGACTGCTAAAGTCAGGGGAATGTTGTAGAAATAGCTTACCTAGATTTAAGCAAAGACTGTGGTAAATTTTCTCTTGCTACTGTTTTGGAAAAGACAGAAATGTATGTAACACAGAAGTACAATGATTTTAATTCCGAAGTAGTCGAGTGGCTTGACACAAGAATAGTTGTTAATGGTTTGATGCCAATTTAGAAAGAGGTCTCCAGAAGAGTGCCCAAGGGTCTGTGCTCAGCCCCATGCCATTCCCCTGTTTTTCAATGACATGGCCAAAGGCAAAGGTGGTTTGCTTATCAAATTTGTTGATGGCCAAAAGAAAAAAAAGCTGGGAGGGATAGTTTTTATGTTGAGGAGAGCCATAATCCAAAAAGAACTTGATAATTTATAATGGAAGAATTGTGACACAGTTCTTCTGAAAAAAAAAGGTCTTTAAATTTTAATAGACTGTAAGCTCAGTATAGATCGACAGTGAAATATTGTTTCCAAGAAAGCTAATGCAATCAGAGGCTTCATGAAAAGATTCTTAGTGCCCAGGACTGTGGAGGTGATTGTATTGTACTCTGTCCTGGTCAGATGACATCTGGAGTATCCTGTTGTGATCTGATTGTCATGGTTAAGGAAGAATAATAAGCTACATTGTGTACAGAAAAGGGTGACCAGGGTGTTGAAAGGTCTGGAATGTCTGCCATACGAGAATCATCTGAAAGAACTGTGGATGCTAATGTTGGATTGAAGGGACATAATACTGTCTTTGAGTATATAAAAGAGGGCTATTAAATGAAAGAAGGATTAGTTTTCTTCTGCTTAGCCCCAGAGAGCAAAACCAGGAATAATTGGTAGAAGTTTTGAAGAGGCAAATTTGGGCTTGATATAAGGAAAAACTTCCTAATAAATAGAACTAGGTGAAGGGGTCATGGACTGATTTAATAGGTAATGTATTTATTTCAGTCAAAGTCTTCAAGCAAAGGTGACTGCTTGCTTGGCTATGTTGTGTATAGAATTCGTTTCAGGTGTAGTTTCAACTAGCTAAAATTCCTTCCCTCTCTGACATGATTACTGAACCAAAGATGAAATTCATATTCACCTAGTCACAACCTACTTCTTATCTTGCTGTGTCATGAGGTTGTCAAAAGAACATTTTGTCATTGTCCATTGGAGTAATATCATAAACATTAATATCTACTGATTTTCTCTATGTTTGAAAGGAAAATAAAACAAATCTCATCTTTATGCTTTAATTGACTTTCCATCTTCTTGGGGGATGGTAAACCCAAATGAAAAGACTCCCTAAAGCCCTGGAGTTGAACTAGACCCTTCCACTCAGCCCAGATATCTCTCTTACAAGATCCTCAACCAATGAGTCTTAAAATTTTAAAAATAGAAGGGAACTTAGAGATCATATAGTCTCACTTCCTTATTTTACAGAAGAGCAATTGAGGCCCACAGAGGTTATGAAACTTGTCGTACGTCACATAGGTAACAACAGAAAGAATACTGAACTTGTAGTAAAAGATCTGAGTTTGAATCCTAGATCAGCCACATATTTTATTGGTGTGTCCTTGGACAAGTCACTTAACCTCTCTGAGACTCAATGGCTTCAACTGTAAAGGAAGAAATTCAATTAGTTGAACTCTGATGTTCCTTCTGGGCACTGAGGTGGTACAGTGGATAAAGCACCGGGTCTGGAGTCAGGAGGGCCTGCGTTTAAATCTGGCCTCAGACATGTACTAGCTGTATGACCCTGGCAAGTCACTTAACCCTATTTGCCTCAGTTTCTCATCTGTAAAATGAGCTGGAGAAGAAAATGGCAAACCATGCCAGTATCTTTGCCAAGAAAACCCCAAATGGGGCCATGATTGAAACAACTCAACAACAACAAAAATGTCCCTTCCAGTGCTAGATCTATGATCCTAGGTAGGAGAACCTGAATTTGAATGCTGGTCCTCTGCCTTTAAATTTAGGAGTCCTTCCACTAGAGTTTATTCAGTGCTTCAGGAAGCTTGAACTAAGCCATCACTAAGTTCCTAAGCTTCCTAAGCTTCAGGTTTTTCTCTCCTTCAGCATCTCTTTTCTTTACCCCATCTTTAACCTTCCTCCTTCAACCCACCTCACGTTAGCAGCTACTCTCTCAGAACTGCCATTGTTATCCACATCCAGGAAGGCATGCAAAGAACTGAGATGTTGGAGCCTTAAGGAGTGAAGCTCTTCTTCCAACTCCTGTCTTTTGAAAGAAGTGCTTTATGAAAGGCTTCTGAAGGGATAGGGCCATACTAAACTGAAGTACTGAATGATCAGTGGTAGAATGTCAGGCATTAGCCAGCAAACTCTTTCGGGTCATAGGCCTTGCTAGCCCTCTCCCTGCAAGCCTTAAGACATATATGTCTGCCTTCAAATAAGGCTGTTTGTATTCCTGTGTATCCATGGTAGGACTTCCCAGAGGCCCCAGGTCTATTTACCTCACAGTTTGTTGATTCTGAAATGGTCAGTGGAAGCCCTCCACAGTCTTAGTTTGATAAGAATCCAATCACGGAAAGTGATTGAACTTCTCCTGTGTGCTTTCCTCTTGCGTTTATACTTTTCAACTAGCTTGAATTGTTTAATCTTCAGTTAATTCAGAGACATACAAGCCAGACTCCTGATATATCAGGAGATCAAGATAAATGGCTGGAGTGTTTTTATGAGTAAAATCTCTCCAGATTTCAGTACATAAATCATTTGTTGTGAAATCACTCGTTGTCTTTAGGCTACGTTGTGGTGAAAAATTCCATCTATTTATGAACCAAAAGTCAGGGGATTAGGAACAGTTTGAAGGAAAGAGACTACAATAAAAAATATGATTTATCTCTTAATACTCTCCTAACACAATTTTTTTTTCTACTCTTTCTTTACTTACTTTTCAGTGTGGACTGTGAATTCAGTTTCATACTCTGTCCACAGAGCCTGGTGAAACAGGAACATCAGCTACAACAAAACCAGTTTTTGGGAGCTAAACAGAGACTACACTTTAGACTCCTATTAGCTCAGTCAAGGGTTTTGTCCTGATTCCTTTCTCTGTGTATGCAACCTCGAGGACCATCAAGGGAAGCAACATCAACTCAGAGAGCACATGCTCATGAACATACAGACATTCCCTGAGTCTTTCCATGAGAAATCTAGGATTCCCACAGTCTGAGGATGGGTATTCTGTTTATAATCTAAGCACCTGGTATTCAAATCACAGTTCTGCTTCATATTATCTGTGTAACTTTGTGCAAGTTCTTACTATTTGTCACTTATATAAATCTACATCTCTGGGACTCAGCAAGCAAATAAGAATTCATGCGCTTGGCACTGTGCTAAGTGCTTTATAAATATTATCACATTTGATCCTGACAACATCTCTGTGAAGTAGATGCTATTATTGTCATCATTGCCATTTTATAGTTGAGGAAACTGAGGCAGACAGAAGCTAAGTGACTAGTAAGTGTCTGAGACTGGATTTAAACTCAGGCTTTCCTGACTCTAGGCCCAGAACTCTATCAGCTATGCCACCTGGTTTCTTCATCAGTAAAAATAAGGGTTTCAACTCCATGATCTCTAAATCCTAGGAATATTCTCTGAAAGGTTGTAGCTAATCAGTTTCTTATAGTCTTAATTCATTAAACATTTATTGTACTACTACTGCACATAAAATCCTGTCCTGTACAATAGGAAAGATGTAAAGTTTAGATAAGACATACATCCTGTCCTCATATAGCTTATGGTTTAGTAGAGGGATAAGACAGATAACTATAATTCACAATTTTTGTTAAAGGTATATTAGAGAGGTTCTGCCCCACCACACTCCCCTACTAATGTGCTATATGAGATCTGAGGAGCAGGGCTAGGACCAACAATGGAGATGAAGGAAGGCTGCATGAAAAGTATGGCAATCAAACTGGGATTTAAAAGAGAAGTAGGAATTCATCAGGGAAATAAAACATTCTTGTAAGCATATTTTAGGCATAGGGAGCAGGGTAAGCAAAGGCAAGTGGAGACAGAGTTAAAAATACTTGGGCATGTTTGGGGAAAGATAGTAGTCTAATTTGCCTCAAGCGTGATTCATAGAGTGGAATAATTAGAGCTAAGGCTGTAAAGATATCCTGGAACCAAATTGTTGAGCAGTGGCTCACAAAGTGTGTGTCACAAGCTTCTGAGAGGTGTGCCATACATAGTATGGCACTTACAGTTCCAATCACATATGTACACAATAGTCTCCCCACTCACAGTTCTGACATTGTCCCATGAGTGAAAACATTTTGAGAACTGCTGCTGTAGAGGGTTCTGAATGTCATGTCAACAACTTGAACTGTATTTGAAAAGACATAGGGAGCCACTGAAGTTTTGTAAGCAGAGAAGTAACATGGTTTCATCTATGCAAAAGGCATTCTGTCAGAGATGTCAAAGAATAGGATGGGGCATCCAGTGGAAGTGGAAATATGTGTCAGGAGGCTATTATAATAATCCAGGAGGATATTGAAGAGGGCATGTATTAGAATAAGTGGTCCTGGGAATAGAAAGCAGGGAACAGACATGGGAAACCAGACTAAAAAAAACACATCTAGAGTATTACCTTCAATTAAAGACACCATATTTTAGGAAAGATGTGGACAAACTCCAGTATGTCCAGAGGAAGGAGTGACCATGTCATATGAGAAATGAGTGTCAACACAACTGAAGGTATATAACCTAAAAAGAAAACTAAGAGGAAACATGAATGATAGAAGACAACAAATGCCTGAAGATGTTATGTAGAGGAGAGAGAAGAGTAATGTTACTCCTAGGACCAAAGAGGCAGAAACAACAGAGAGGCAGCTATCAACACAATGAAGATTTGTCCAACAATTAGCTATCTTTCAATGGAAAGTGATATAAGTATTCAGATAGAGGAAGGATAATGCTCTATTGCCTTGTTTTAGAGACAACACCTGCATTGGATAGGTGTGGACCATATGACTTCAAGTATACACTCCAACTTTTTATGCAGTTACTCTTTTAGTCTCAAAGATTCACCAAATTCACCCTGGAAAACCATGCCTATCTCCAGATTGTGAGTGGCTTTGAAGGTCTCTATTCTATGGATGGACTCAGGCCAGACATCTTTTATTCCCATTCTGCCTAATCTTCTGACTCCTTAATCCTGACTTCTTCATCCCTCATCCCTCATTTCCACACTGCATTACAGCTTCCTTTTGTGTGCTGTCTTCCTCCATTAGTGCTGAAGTTCATTGAGAGCAAGGAATGTCTTTCTTTTTGCTCGTATTTGTATCCCTAGTGCTTAGCACAGTGCCTGGCATATAGCAAGTACTTAATAAATGCTTGTTATTTTGCCTTACCTTAAAAGAGGAAAATAGTATAATATAGCAAGGCACTCAGTGTATACTTGGTGACTGAGCCAACTCTTGAAACTCATGTGGGTCATGCATAGCACGAGCAAGGATTTGCTAACCAAGGTCTAGGACATTAGAAAAGGGATCCTCCTTTTTCCTTCCCATTTCCCCTGAAATTTGAAGTTACTAGTTTTAGGAACTAAAGGACATCTCATTTTATAGAATGAAGTGTAAACAAATAGAACTTTTTACCCTGTGAAGTGTTACAGGCTGAAAATATAAACAGATTCAAGAAGTATTCAGAATTATTTCAGTATGATAGTTGATGAATCCCTAATGGATCACTTAGGGAAATTAGGGATGTCATGACAGTTTTCTGATATGAGATCTTCGCTGACTTCCTATCACTTACCAAGGAAAGTTCAAATTCTTTTACCCATCATTCAAGGCTCCCCATACTTACATCTCTAAACTCATCTCACAAAACTCCCTGCATTCACTCCACTTTCTGCTCCATGAACGTTTCATGAGCTCTCCTATTCCATTGCTTTTGTTCAAGCCATTCCCAATAGCTGAAATATCATTTCTCCTTTTTGGCTTAATGAATTCACTTATCCTTTAAAGTTTAGCTGACATGTTGCCTCCTCCAGGAAGGTTTTAATGATCCCCTGAACAATAATGTTCTTTCACTTAAGACATGAGATAGTGCTTTATAATTCACTAATGGACTTATTATATAATAATGTGTATTACAGTCATCCATGTAATCCTTCCACCCCAACTCTGACCCTACTAGACTGCAAGGTCAAGGTCTTTTTCTCCTTAAGTAAACTCTTTATCTTCCCCAGCCATATAACACAGTACTTTGTGCACAGTAGACACCTAATAAATGCTTAATGAATTGTATTTGGTTAGGCTGGAGATAGAATTGTCCAGCCTAGAAAAAAAAGATGAGGGTCAGCAAGTTGTGAGGCCCTCAGGTTCATCTGGTTGTGTTCCATGGACTCTGACCAAACCATCCTCTGGGGGTCAGAGAAGGTTGGGTCTTTGACCAGAACAAGGGGAGTCCATAAAATTCCCTGAAATCAACTTTGAAATTCTGCCAGAAGAACTACCCATGATGAATAATTGAAAAGTGCTCTAGTTTTTTTTCCTACTATCCAAATCAAAAGAAAAATAATGTTAGATCAAAACCTCCAAGAAGAGTCTAAAGCAAAATATTCAGACAAGATATGGGTGCTTGGAATAGGGAAAATCTCTTTCCAACATGCATCAAAAGAAGCCACTAGTTTGTGAGATGTTTTCATGTGGGATGTACTACTTTGGGACCTAAAAAAAGCATAGCTATGCATTATAGGTCATTAAAAAGTGAATCTTTTGGGGCAGGTAGGTGGCACAGTGAATAGAGCTCTGGCCTTGGAGTCAGGAGGACCTGAGTTCAAATCTGACCTCAGACACTTGACACTTACTAGCTGTGTGTCCTTGGGTAAGTCACTTAACCCTGATTGCCTTACCAAAAAAGAAAAAGTGAATCTTTGGGGAGAGAAAGTGAAGGTAGGAATAGGATTTTCAACCTAATAGGAAAGCATTTCCCCCTCCATTTTCTCATTTGAACAACACAACAATCCTGCGAGGAAAGCAGGTACGGTGGTTTTTTTAAACTGGACCTGTGATTTCATTGGTGTAGGGAATTCCCAGTGAATAAATTCCCACCACCAATGGGGATCAGCAACTACTCTTCTACTTATGATATTAGAGAGTTTCCTGGGATAACTCTTCCTTTCATGTTTTCATTGTCTATCCCAAGGTACTGAGAAACAAACAAAAATTCTAATGAATTATTATTATTATTACTAAATATTAGTATATAAAAATAATCATTTAAAAATCCCCTGAACACTGGGGGCCAATGTCTAAGAATTTGTTTTGGATTCCCAAACATCAAGAAGAAGGTAGCAAGTCATTCAATGAGTTAACTTAGATGCCATCACTCAATAGTCCCAAATACCCCCAACCCTCTAATTCTGGTCTGAGTTCTTCCACTCTCTAAATTTTGGGCAATTCCCTTCCCCTCAATGGTCTGCAATTTCCTTCTCTGTAAAGTGAAAGGGATGGTCTTTATGGAGTCTTACAATCCAACAGTAGCAATCTATTTTTGTGCCAAGACCACCATGCCACTTCTTCAAGTGGGGGAACCAGTTAGTGAACAGTTAATGAGTCATCATTAGACGAGCTTGTCAGGGAAGTAGCCTGATGTGGTAGAAAGACCACTGGCCTTGGAAACAAATCTCAGTTCTACTTCAAAGCCTGACACTAATTTCTCCCAGCCTCAGAGAATACTTCATATCATTGAAATCCTGGTGTCAACCATTCAAGCTTCACAGGATCCATGAAAGGGAGTTTGAGTACAATGAAAAAGAGTGACTAATTTCTCTAGGGAAAGTAACTTCACCTTTCTGTTTTCTTATCTTATAGAATCTTGGGATTTGGATCTGTAAGTGACCTTAGAGATTATCTATAATATCTTTGACATATTACGTGTGAAGAAGAGGTTGGATGACTTGCTGAGGGTGACCCAGATACTGCATCAGAAGCAAGCCTTGAACCTGCCTATGAGACTGACTCTCTAAGCACCCCACAACACTGCCTGTCTAGAGTGAGGACTTCCTGCATTTCACAGGGCAAAGTATGGTGTAGTAGAATAAAGATAGGATTTACAAGCAGAGGACCATGGTTAAAATCAATGATCCATTTTGTACCACTTGGGTAATCATGGACAAATCTCAACTTTTCCAGGTTTCTTCATTTGTAAAATGAGGAGGATGGACTATCATTGATTGGTTCTCAAAGTATGGTCTGTGAACCACTGGGGCCCCCTGGACCTTTCAGAAGATCCTCAGGGTCAAAGCTATTATCATAATAATATGAAAATATTATTTACTTATTAAAACGGTCTTCCTTTTCTAACTACATATCTGTGTGAGGCCGGATTCATATATTTTAACCAAAATAACATATCATAACACTGAATGTATGAAACAGATGTGAGAATCCAGCTGTCTTCTACTAAGCCAGACATTGAAGAGATTTGCAAAAATATGTAAAAAAAGACTATTCTTACCCTTTTTTAAAGAAATATATTTACTTTTCATAATACACATTATTTATATTAACATGGAAAGGTATTTATAATTGTTAATTTAAAATCAATCAATATTTTAAAGGTTATCAGTATTAATTTCTAATATGATAAATATTGATAAATACAACCCATATCAACAAAAACTGTTTGGGGAGAGGATCCTGAATAATTTTTTAGTGGTGTGAATGGTTCCTGGACCAAAAAGTTTGGGAGCCACTAGAAGAGATAATCTCTAAGGTCCCTTATGGGCAGCTAGGTGGCACAGTGGATAGAGTGCTGGTCCTGGAGTCAGGAAGACCTGAGTTTGAATCTGGCCTCTGACATTTATTAACTGTGTGACCCTGAGCAAGTCACTTAAACTCTGTTTGACTTAATCCACTGGAGAAGGGAATGGCAAACCACTCCAGTTTGTTTGCCAAGAAAACCCCAAGTGGGGTCACGAAGAGTTGGACATGACTGAAATGACTGAGCAACAACCACAACAACAACAAGGCCCCTTACAGCTCTGAGTGCCATGATCTAAGATGAGAAGATGGAGTCCCAGAGCAAATAGCTAGCAGTTGGAAGGGTTTGGAACAGAACATAAATCTTTTGATGTCAAGGCCAGCGGTTTTTCTACCACAGTTAAGAAATCTCCCTGACAAGCTCAGTTGAAGATTATTCATTAACTTTTTGCTGATAGGGTCCCCCACTTAGAGAAATGACCTGTTTGTCTTTGCATAGAAGTAGGTCCACCACTCCATCTACATGTTGTCCATTACTCTCATTTTATAGCGAAGGAAATGGAGGCCTTGAGAAGAGAAGAGACTTGACTAGGATTTAGTAGGTGGCAAAGCTAGGAATAGTATACATATCTTTCCTTATGCTATTTCTCCTTAAAATATCTGGGCAGGTTTGAGAAAAGTCAGTTTGATACCCTGCCCAATGCTAATCAAGTCCCATAATTTACCCTACATCAATCCTGGCTCTAAACTTGGAGGTAATCTTCAAGGTATGATCTTTGGAATTCATAGGCTATTCTTAAGAGGGTTTCTGGCCTTGAACATGAATACCAAGCAGAGAGAATGCGGCAGCCAATAGAAGATGGCAAAGAGAAGATAGGACAATTTCATACATTGATGCTATGATACATTTAATAGAGAACTTCAATGGGAGTCAGGGGTCCTGGGTTCTTGTCCCATTTCTGCCATTTACTAGATCTTGGTCAAATAACTTCCCATTCTCCCCCTGTAAAATGAAGGGGTTGAATTATATTGTCTGAAAGGTCATTATGTCATAAAATTGTAAAAATTATACTACCATTGCAAATTCTAGCATTTAATATTCTAAGGTTCCTCACTGATAGCTCTAAGATTCTTTGTTTTAAAGTCCCTTCCTATTCTAATATTCTATCCTTTAAAGTCCCTTCTGGATGCAGCATTCTGTATACTAAAGACTAAGGACATGGCAGATTTTAGAAGGAAAGTATATGGTCAATAGTGTTCCCACAGTCCTCCAAGGTCCACCTCTGAATAGTCTTAAGAGCTCCTCTCTACAATCCTCCATAACATCCCCACATGCACATAGAAGGTATCATGACTCAAGGTCCCTAGGAGCTTTAGGCCTTTTTGTCATGTCAGGGAGCCTGTGCTAATGTCATCCACCATTCATTTCGGCCATACTCCCCAGGTAGAGGTCCATAATACTCTTGCCTATGCCAGATGCTCCCAGATTCCAACCTACTTCACTTCTGAAAGTGATGCTAATGATATTTCAGCAAAGGAAAGGGCCAATTGTAGGGCCTATTGGTACTGATAAACCATATCTAAGACAACAGTAGAGGCTCTTTGGGAAATGTATGAAGCTTTCAAATAATCTAGATTCCATAGATTCTGCTGGAGGCCTTTGGCAAATGGGTCCATGATTCAAGTTTGTGACTATTAAGCTGGGATCACATTGCTATTCTCTCACTTTCAAGGCATCATCATCTTCTCAACATAGATTTGATCATTCTGTCTTGTAAAGTGCTTTTCTCACACCAATTTTGGGATTGCTATCCACATTTTAAAGATGATGAAACTAAGGCCCAGAGAGGAAAAGTGATTTTCCAGAGGCCACTAGGTAATGAGGGTCAAGATTAGAACTCAAATCTTCTGAATTAGCACTATTTCCAGACATGACAAGAAATAATCAAAACAAGCAAATCAAGACTCTCAAAATGCTTCTGAAAGTTTTTTGTCTTCAAGATAAGGGGTTAGACTCAGTCATCTCTAGAGTTCTTGTCAGGTTTGGTATCTTGCAAAAGGAGGGAGACTGAGTTCCACCTATAGGTTAAAACATAGATTTATAGGTGGGGTTTCCCTTTCTAACAATTACCAGGTGGAGAAGAAGATCAGGCCTGCTGCAGACAAGCTTTCAGTTCCCTAGACCCTCCTTTTCTTGCTGGGCAAGTCTCTAAGGTTTCTGCCAAATGAAAATCCAAGAGCCTGACCCATGGAGCTTCCTCCACTGTATTCCTGATTCTGACCTACTATATTCTTGAGTTAGCCAAAGTGACTTGGCTTATTGATGTTCCTAACCTCATTTTTCTATTTGCTCTGTCTGATTTCCTTCAGTATCCTGATTCATTGAGTCTGGAGCTGGAAGTAATGTTTACATCATCTGTTTCTCACCCTCTCCTTTCACAGATGAAAAAAACTCAGGTCAAGAGAGAGGGGGTTGATATGCCCATGACTGCAAGGAGTACAGCTGGAATTCATACTCAAGACCTCTGCCTCTACATCCAGTGACATGCTGTCTTTCTTTGTGTTTCTGACTCTAGTCTCCTTTGCATGTTGGTTTGGTAATCAAGAAGTCCTTTACTCATAGTCAGTAATATAAACTTTGACTTGTATAAACTGTGTGATCGTGGGCAAGTCATTCACCTTTTGGATCTTCTTTTTTAACTTGTTCAATTGGTATAATAGCATTGTAATAGCAAACTAAAATGTCATCTCCTCCTGGAAGTCTTCCATGATTCCCTCAGTTAATAATGATCCACCTACTCTGTCCTTCAAGGTGCTTTATTTTGTAATTATCTATTGTACTTTTTATCAATTATTAAATCACCAAGCATTTAGTAAATGTCTTACATGTGCTAGAAGCTATGTTAGTTACTAGGAATATAAGCACAAAGAACAAAACAATCTCTACACACAATGAATTTACCTTCTAATGGCTGAGACAAGAAGTGCAGTTAATCCTCAACATTTGTTAACTTTCATGATTTCAAACATTTGTGTGATTTTATTAGTAACCTCATTTTTACTTTCCCATTGGCAACTACATACATTGTTGTCAACACGGACTAGAAAAAAAAAAGAGGTGTGATGTGCACAAGTCTGTGGAGCCTTTGGTCTCCTACTAGACACTTCACTGATTTTGTTCACCCTAGTTGTAAAGAGTCCCCTGTGCATTCATTGCATATTTTCATCATTTTCCTTTAAAACTCAATTTTGTGTTGTAATTATACCCCCAAAGTTTAGCTCAAGTCTTTTGGGTTCTAAGTTCAAGCATGTAAAGTCAGTGATGCTGCTTAGTGAGAAAATAAAGGTATTAGATAAACTTCCTGCCAGAATGTCTGCTGCCTCTGTCAAGCTGGTGTGTCCTTCACGATCTCCAAGCCATCTACCAACTGTGAAGGACAAAGTATAAAAGGTGATGTCAAGACCTTGCCAGTCTCCAAGTCATCTGATAGCAGCAACTAAATTCCCAACAACCTCTCCCTTGATTTTCAGAGGGCAGCCAAGGTACAGAGGTTTACAGCAGTATAGTGTTCAGTACAATGCCCTTATACCACCATCTGACACAGTGGAAGTTAAGATTCAGGTTAGAAAATATTTTAGTTTTAAGAATTTTATTTGCTGTATAATATTTATAGTACTGTAGATTTCTTATGTTATGAAAAGTGAATATTGACTGAAATCAATTTTTTTGAGGTGTTAGCACAAAGGGTCACAGAATTCTAGGGAATTACTAGTGGAAAAAATGTTTTACATGTTACCAATTTTATTTTGTTTATTGAATTTTATGGATTATTTCATGGTTATTGTGTTAGGAAAAGTGTATATATCAGAATTAATGTTTTGCTACAAAGAATTGCATGCAGAAAAGTATATTTTCAGGACTCTCTACAAAAAGATTACAGCTTTTTGTGGTCACAGGAACCTAACTCCCTATTTTCCAAGGGTTCAATGTATCAACATTTTTTTTTTTTACTTTTGTGCTGTTTTCTAGGAATGTAATCCTGAAAGTTGAGAATTGACTGTATGGATTAAAATGTATGTGTATACAGCATAAACATAAAATGAATAAATATGAATAAATACAAACAAATACAGGGTAGTTTGAGAGGGAAGGCACTAGCAGTTGGGAGGCTCTGGTAAGGCTTCAACATAATATAGTGACTGAGGTGAACCTTAAAGAAAGATCCAGATTCTTCCAAGACCTGAACTTTGCAGTATTATGTATTACATTTACATGTGCCCTTTTGCTTATCTACATACCTCTTTAGTGTCAAGTGCCATACAAACTATGCAGATTAATAAATGTTGTATTGTATGGTTAATAGTGATGATTATTGGTCATCATGATCCTTAACTAAGAGATGTTATGAGGAAAGCACTTTGTAAATTGTAAAGCACTATAGAAATGGAAACTATCACTGATATTATTATTTACCCTGAGTTATACCCCTGACTGATTAATCTAGTCTCTGCTTTCAAGAAATTTGTATTCTGTCCAGGAGAGACAACAGGTAAACATGTTACTTACCTTTGTTTCCCCACAATAACATAGAAAACACACCAGAAAAAATTCTGATCAGGAAAGCAAAGAAAAAGTGAGTCATTTTCCTAGGGCAACTTAGGATGATAAGCAAGTATTTGATGTCAGGAAAGCTGATTGTTAAATTTTCCATGTGAGAATTTGGACCTCAGGAGTTGGGAAATGCTGCAGTTTAGGGCTTGATATATTGTTTTGTTAATTGTCCAGACTTAGGAAAGTGATAGAGAAAATGTTAATAATGCAGATTAAACATAAAAGGGTGTCCTTCAAACACCGTTCTCTTTCTCCCTGCTCTTGGAAAGCTTATTGTTAAATTGTTAAAAGTACATTGCTGTACATAAAAAAATATGTACAAAATAGATAGAAGTGTTTGTTTTTTTGGGGGGGGAGGGGAGACATGGGAGGCACTAGAATTTGGGAAAACAAGCAAGGAAATACCTCTTGTAGGAGGAGGCTTTTGAGATGAGTTTGGAAAGAAACTAGCTATCAAGGAACAATTGGGAAATCAATAAGAGGAAACAATAACAGCAAAAAATAATAATAATAATATGAGCCTATACTGATAAATTGTGTTGCATGAATGAGCTAGTGGAAAACACAGCAACAACAACAACAAGCCTAGATTGGAAGTTAGGACATGAGTCCTGTGTGACTTTAGAAAAATTACGTTACCACTCTGAATGTAGGAGATGGGCTAGGGGACCTCTAAGCATGAAATAAGATAATGTATGTAAAGTGCTCTGCAAATCTTAAAGACAAGTTCTAACTCCCTCCTCCTTCCCTTTCTCCTCTTTTTTTCTTCCTGCTCTTCCAGCATTCTATGATATCTAATGGACTTTTAGCTGACATACTATGTTCTAGGAAATCTTAGGCCATCATTTTATATTATGTTTTGTTAACTTTTTATTTGTTAAGATCTCAACATTCTGTATTCTATGATATTATATATATATTATATATATATACATATATATATATATATTATAACTATGATATTCTCTGTCATAGGATCATTGTCCTGAACAGTGCTGGCACATGGTAGATTCTTAATAAATGATTGCTGATTGTTTGATAACAGCATTACAGATTTTTTTTTAGCTGGATAGGATGTTAGAGATCATTTAGTCCAACACATTTATTTGAAAGCTGAGGAAACTGAGGCCCAGTGAGGTTAAATGACTTGTACAAGATCACAATAATAGTTGTCACTTATATACAGTTCTTTAAGGTTGACAAATTACTTTTCCAGTTCATCCTCTACTTTACTGTCAAATTATTCTCACTAAAGTTCAGTAGTGACCATGTCACTATACTGATCATGTTCTATTCAATAAACTCTAATGTTTCCTAGCATAACTTACAGGATAAAATGTAAAATTCTGTTTGGCATTCAAAGTCCTTCACAACTTGAACCCCTTCTATCTTTTCAAACTTCTTACTTTCCTATAGGGTGAGATAGATTTCTATACCCAATTGAATGTGTATGTTATTTCCTCTTTGAGCCAGTTCTGATGAAAGCAAGGTTCATTCACTCCCCATTACCTCTACCCTCTTCCCATCCATTATAAAAGCTTTCTCTTTCCTCCTTTATGTGGGATAATTTATCCCATTCTACTTCTTCCTTTCCCTTTCTCCCAGTGCATTCCTCTTTCTCACCCTTTTATTTTATTTTTTTAGATATCATACCTTCATATTCAACTTGCATCTGTGCCCTCTGTCTATATGCATTCCTTCTAACTGCCCTAATAATAAGAAAGATTTTATGAGTTACAAGTATCATCTTCCCACTTAGGAGTATAAAAAGTATAACCTTTTTAAATCCCTTATGATTTCCCTTTCCTATTTACCTTTTTATGCTTCTCTTGACTCTTGTATTTGAAAGTCAAATTTTCTATTCAGCTCTGGTTTTTTCATCAAGAATACTTAAAAGTTCTCTATTTCATTGAATATCCATTTTCCCCTGAAGGATTATATTCAGTTTTGCTGGGTAGGTGATTCTTGATTTTAATCCTAGGTCCTTTGCCCTTTGGAAGATCATATTCCAAGCCCTCCAATCCTTTAATGTAGAAGCTGCTAAATCCTGTGTTATCTTGACTGTGGCTCCATGGTACTTAGATTATTTCTTTCTGGATGCTTGCAACATTCTCTCCTTGATGTGGGAGTTCTAGAATTTGACTATAATATTCCTGGGTCTTTTCATTTTGGGATCTCTTTCAGAAAGTGATCAGTGGATTCTTTTGATTTCTATTTTACCCTCTGGTTGTAGAATATCAAGGCAGCTTTCTTTGATAATTTCTGAAAATATGATGTCTAGGCTCTTTTTTTGGTCATGCCTTTAGGTAATCCAGTAATTTTTCAATTATCTCCCCTGGATCTTCTTTCCAGGTCAATTGTTTTTCCAATGAGATATTTCACATTGTCTTCTATTTTTCCATTCTTTTGGTTTTGTTTTATTTCTTCTTGGTTTCTCATAAATTCATTAGCTTTCATTGGCTCAATTCTAATTTTTAATGAATTATTTTCTTCAGTGAACTTTTGTATCTTTTTTCCATTTGGCCAGTTTTACTTTTCAAGGCATTTTTTTTACTCATTAGCTTTTTATGCTTCTTTTACCGTTTGACCTACTCTGTTTTTAAGGTGTTATTTTCTTCTATATTTTTTTGTGTCTCCTTTACCAAGCTATTCACTTGTTTTTCATGATTTTCTTGCATCACTTTCATTTCTCTTCCCATTTTTTATTCTACCTCTCTTTTTTGGTTTTCAAAATACTTTATGAGGTCTTCTATGGCCTGAGACCAATTTATATTTTTCTTGGAGGCTTTGGATGTAGGAGCTTTGATTTTGCTATCTTCTTCTGAGTATGTGTTTTGATCTTCCTTGTCACCATAGTAACTTTCTATGATAAGAATTTTTTCTGTTGTTTGCTCATTTTCCCAGTCTATTTCTCGACTTTTAACTCTTTGTTAAAGTGGGGCTCGGCTTTCCAAGTGGAAGGTGCACTGTCCCAAGCTTTAGGGGTTTTGTATAGCTATTTTCAAGAGACTTCTAAGGATCTGTAAGTTTTTGGTTTTTCCAAGGTGGTATGACCTAAGGGGAGATGTGTTTACTACTCTCCTGGCCTGGCCTGTGAGTAATCACAAGCACTCTTTCCTGCACTGGAACTGTAAGAAGTGTGTCCCTGCTCCACTATGGCTGCAAGCTCTGGTGTGCTAGTGCTCTTTTTCACCCTGGGACTGCCACCCAAGACTGTGACCTGTATCTGAGTGCAGGCAAAGCAACACAGTCCTGCTCCCAATTCTAGCAAAGAGACCCCTGTAATCTTTTTCTCATCAGTTGTTTGACCCCCCTCCCCCTTACCACCTGTGGGCAGAGAGCTTTGGTAGCAGCTCCTGCTGCTGTTGATTCAGTGGTTTCCAAAACCTGCTCTTGGTTTGCTGGGCCCAGTCTGTGCTGGTATGGCCTGCACTGAACTGTGCTCCATACTCTCACCCAGGTGTGGAAGACCTTGCTTGTCAACCTTCTAAGTTGTCTTTCGCTGGAAAATTATTTTGCCCTTCCTTTTGTGGGTTCTGCTGCTCTAGGAATTATTTTATGGCATTATTGAAAGGTATTCAGAGGAGTTTTGGGGAGAGCTCAAGGAAGTTGCTGCCTTTTCTCCATCATCTTGGCTCTGCCTCTGTAATCCTTTTCCTATCTGCATTTTATAGATAAGAAAACTGAGGATCAAAAAGTAAATGTGAATTCTGGACAGTAATAACATAGTTCAATTATAAACTCCTTAAGGTTGGAGGAATTGCTTTTTAATTTTGTCTTTGTATTGTCAGAAGTTAGAATAGCACCTTAATATAGTAGGTACTTAATAAATGTATGTTGAATTCAGATGCAGTATTCAAATGCAAGTCTCTTGGACTCTAAGTCTCTATCTCTTTACACTGTTCCACTCTTTCCTTAAGTAGGGCAGGAAGAGACAGTTGCTCTTCTCTGGCATATTTTCCTCAGAATTGCTTTGAACTTTCCTATATTCACAAACTTCCTTAAAGGTTTTTGCTTTTTGAGAAGAGAACTAAAATGGATTTTTTTGGGTCTTCTTTAGATGAATCCATAACTCTATATTCTAAAGTCATGTCCTGCTCTGAGATTTGATCTCATCCAGAAATCCCAGTATTCTAGAAAGTTGTTGTACTATGTACAACCATTGCCTTAATTATATCCATACTGAAAAGTAATTGATAATAGTTGAGTGTGGTGATGGTAACACATCCTTGGTTCTTGCTACTGGGAGACTGGGACTTGTATATTGCTTGAACTTGAGAGTTCTGATCTATAGTAAGGCTAAAACCAATAGTGTGTCCACATTGTCTGGCATCAATATGGGGAATGAACTGAAGAAGAGAGGACAGGGCACCAGGTTACTTATGGAGGGGTGAACTGACCCAGGTTGGAAACAGAGCTGTTTAAAGCTTCTGAGTCTATAAGGATTGGAAACAGGCCCTGAGAGGCCATTGTACTTCCACCCTGGGTAATGTAGGGAGACCCAGGCTCAAAACAGTAACAAGGGAGACAACAGAAACCAGGAGATAGTATAATAAAATAAAATAGTATCTATATATCCAAAATATAATATACCCAATATAACATATAACAAATAACAGTAGTTAAGTACATGACAACTTTGAGAATGTCCATATGGCCACCTAACAGGGCATTTCTACTTTTCCCCAGGAACTGTACTAGGAAAATTTTGCCCACTTTCCAAGATTTCCCAAGTAGTAGCCATTCCTGCTGACATGATGGACAGGGTTGGGATACATGAGAAGCAAATTAAGTGGAGTGATGCTGCCTTCAGTTTCATCAGAAGCATGGAGAGGATAGTGGGGATAGAGTGGGTTTTGCCTACAGAAGCAGATGGGCAATGAAATTTCAGTCTGTTTGCTAGAACCATTGAAAAGTACTATTTCCCTTCTATTCCATTCTGCTTGTGAACACAGAACTCCCTCTTCATCTTGCAATCCTTCGCAGGCCTGTCCTCAGCTTCAGCAAATTGAGGTACTGGCTTTTGAAAGGTACACAAATAAGAGACTCAGGAAGGGAGGCAATGGCTGAGAGAGGTAACCAACAAGGTATTATTTCTTCCCAAAACTCTCATCCCCAATGAAGCCAAAAAATTCAAGAGGCTCATATACACACACAATTACTCTATAAATCAGTTTTTCACTCTCCTTCCCTTTAGCCCATTGTGTATCACTAAAACAAAGGCAGAGTCTTTTTTTCATTCTTTCTTTTCATCCCATTCAGCATGACATTTTATGGTTTGGAAAGAGCATAGGATTTGGGGTCAAAGGATCTGGGTTGGAGTCCTGACTTTGTTACTTATGTGACCTTGAGCAAGTCATTTTCCTTTCTTAGGTCTCATTATCATCCTCTGAAAAAACAGGAAAGATGCATGAGATATTCTCTAAGGTCTCTTCTAGCTTTACATCCTTTTGTCTTGTGATTCCATTAAGAGTACCCTGGATGTGCATTTAAGTCCGATTGCACCTGGATAATAATAGTAATGACTCACATTTTTATAGTGCTTTATATCATTAGGAAGTATGTGACATAGAGGAAAGAGTGATGGGTTTGAAGTCAGAAGACCTGGTTCGGAATACTGGCTCCACTTCATATTTTCACGACCTTAGGCGAGTCACTTAATCTGTTTGTGATTTTGGTTTCTCATCTTTAAAGGGGGATAAAGGAAGGTTAGAATAAATGAGATACAGGGTCCCTTTCAGTTCTATGTGAATGATCCTATAATCTGTTAGAGAGGCAGGTGAGGACAGTAGATAGAGTACCTGACTTGGAACCAGGAAATGTTGACTTGAAATCCCACCTTTGACACTAATTGGATAACCAAGCACAAATTATTTGACCTTTCTGGATCTCAGACAACTCTAAGACTTAACTGCTAAGTTATAGGTGGTTGTAACTTACAGTAAGAGAGTTTCCACACTGATAAAACCACAGGTCTTTGTTCTAATGTATCTATTATCTCATTTGATCCTTGCAACAATCTAATTTAATAAGGAGTGGAAAGATGATTGTTGCTCAGAATTGAGGTTTAGATAGGTCAAATGACTTGCCCACTGTCACACAGCTGTAAACATGCTGTCAGAAGAGAGTAGAGGATCAGTGTGAATGCCCTAGATATCTACCACATTCACACCACATATTCACATATCCTGCATATCCAAATTTATTCAAAAGGTGTAAATTAGATCTGTGCCCAATTTATCAGAAAACACATCCAATTTCTTCACTTTAAACAATGTCATGTCTTTGACACAGTTTCACATTTGCCACCTTTCCTGTGTTTCTCCAAGGCTCCTTTCCACACAAGCTAGCGTGGAAGAAAGGAGTGGGAAACAGGGAGGGAGGAAAAGGATTAGAAGAATATATCACTTTCAATTCTAAACCAGTATTTTCCCTTCCAGGGCATTTCTAGTATTATCAGTAATTTATGTGGTCTGTAAGGCCGTGTTCCGAAGGGTTTTCTAACAAGGACCAGCTAGATTTGAATTTAGAGGCATTGGACACTATCTAATGAAAGCATCAATAGCAGAGCACAATTAATGTTTGGATTTTATCCCATGTGAACAGAGAAGTCCCAGAGTACTTTCACAAATCAATTTGCTCCCTGAATTACAAACATCACAGATAAAAACAGACAGGATAAATTTTTACAAACATGGGCTCAACTTCGCAGACATGCGTGCAATTTTAGAGACATGGAGGCATCTTTCCCAAACCAAACTACATTCTCTTCTTTCATTCTCAATAAGCAGACCACATGATATTCAAGGATCTCAGCAACTTTTTCCTTCTGCCTCTAGAGCAGTTTACACCTAGATATATCTGGGTCCTTTCAATTTTCTTTGAGGGAATTAGAGTAGTTGATTTAGGAGTCACATTTTAGGAAGAGAATTAATAAATCAGATCTCACCTGGAAGGGGCCTGAAAGCCATTCCATACAGGGCTTAGTTGAAGGAAGCATGGATGTTTGACCCAGAAAGGGAAGACCTAGTGGGTGTAGGAGGCTGTCTACAAGTAGCTGAAGTGTTTCCATTCGGAAGAGAAGTTATACTTGCCTTAGTTTTCTTCAGAGGGCAGAACTAGGAACAAAAGAATGGAAATTGAAGAGAGGCAAATTTAGGCTTGATATAAGGAAAAGTTTTCCCACTATTAGAATTATTCCAAAGTTCAATTGGCTTTTTTGGGTGGTAGTGGGTTCCCCTCATTGAAGTCCTTCAAAAGAAAAACATGGTTATGTTGTAGAAAGAATCCTTATCCATGTATGGTGTAGGCTAGATGGCCCTTGATGCCCCTCCTTCCTCTGAAATTTTGTGATTCTGGTACCCAGAGGGCCCCTTCTGGCCCTGACATTCTATGCTGTATCTTAATATTCAATGTTTTAAAGTATTTCATAACTCTAACATTTATAATTTCGTGATCACTTATGCTAGACTGATCTGACAGGCAGCAAAATTTCAAAAAGTGTGTCTTTGGTTTTTCTCCATTTGCCATCCGTGCCTTTTATACCTATCTCCCTAGGCACCAATGCCTTCATGCCAGCAAAAAAGGAGTGAAGCTGATATAATCAGCAATACAAAGGTATTAGTGACTGAATGTGTCACCCCTCTTAGGCTTTTAAAAACCAGGTACCATGGAGAAACTGTTACTTAACCCAAAGAAAATAGATATCCAGTGGTAAAATTTCAGATATTCATAGACTGTTGAAGGAAATATTTGGAGGTAGGAAGACTTGCCTGACCTGGATAGAAAATCAAGGATGATCAGCAGTGATCTTGGTCAGAAAAGGGAGGATTAGAAGTGAACTCACCCCCAGAAGGCTACTAAGGTCCCTTAGGCTATCTAAAGTACTTAGGAATGACCACTAAGATCCACAGACAGACATACTAGGAACATGGTGAATAATTGGCCCACAGAGACCCTAAGGGACTCTGGGAATCACTTCCTAAACTGCCTGAGGAAGAGGCAAGCCAGGAGCCAGGTGGTGCTGTCAGCATGAAGCAGGCCTACCCCAGCTGGAAGTGGTTGCAAAATAGCATGATCATAACAACTCTAGTGCTCACATAGCATTTCCCACCTCTTTTCTCTCCTCTTGGGGCCAGAGAACTCTGTTTATTTTGAAATTAGCTCAGAGAAGCCTCATAAGCCCCTGGAAGGGAGGGGGGAGGGAATGAGATGTTAATTTTCTCAGGGATTAGAAGCGAAACTGGGGAAATCAAATGAATTTCCCATAGTGGCAAGTCATTCAGATAAGAATCAAACTCAACTAGTCACTGACTTTTGAGAAAGGAGAACTGAGTTTATTGCTGTTGTTTAGCAAGTCACTTTCCCTCTTTGGGCATATTTTCTCCTGGAGGGGTTGAAGTAGATAATTTTGAGTTTCCTTCCAATTCTGACATTCTATATTTATTATCACGTGGAGAGTGTAATGATTGATTTGATAGCTGGAGTGAAGTAGGACAAAGGTCACCACCCTTTTTCAAACTTCTCCACCCAGTTCCTGTGATTTTCAAAGACCAATATCATCATCATGGGAATGGAAAGTAATTTTCTCACTGTGACTTGATGAGGCCATGCCATATAATAAATAAGGAACTAGAAAGAGAATCTTGGAATAAAGGATGTCATCAAATAGATACATGATTAAAAAAAAGAACATGGGCTGGTGATATGGTGAGAATAACAAGATAACCAGTGGATTAGTCATGGTGCTATATTAGTATATTTGTCACATCAAGACAAATTGACGAAGGCCTCCAACATATTAAATAGATTTTATACTCCTCAAATTCCAACTGTACTGATGAAATTATTGGGGGGTGGGCATAGATAAGAGTTGTATAAGACAGGAAGGCATGGATGGATTACAATTTGCATCATTGCAGTGAACATCTACAGTGATGTGAGCACAGACTCAGTTCAGTATAGATTGATGGACAACTCTCCAAGCAGGAAAAAAATGATTCTGAAGAAAAAATTAAATGCCTAAAGTCTTCTCTAGCTGATTTCCATGATTCCAATGAAGTCTGCAACACAAAAGAGCTAAAAAATGTCCTCTGGGGTTATAAGTTACAGAAGACTCCCCCTCTCCCAATAGGGAAGAACTTGCATGTTAGATGAAGATGAAAAGAAGGCAACATGAAGCTGTAACAACTTGGTAAAGGAGACACATTACTGAAGATCAGTGGATGACAGCAGAAAGTAGAAATAGGTTTTTTTTGTTTGTTTTTTGTTTTTTCGTTTTTCAGCCAAAGACAAGGTTTATTAGAACATCTGTCATAATGGGCAGACTCTTGAAGAGTCTGAACTCTTGGCTATTGGCTAGATTATAAGAATCTGAGCCCATGGCTAGATTATAAAAATCTGAGCAGTGGCTAGATTTTAAGAATCTAAGCCTCTTAATGGAGACAAAATGGACCTTATATACAGAAAGACTATGGGAAGGATCTAGGAGTGGCCAAGTAGTCTATGAGGTAATAGAACTCCAGTGACCTGAACCAAGTGGTCAAAGGAGAATGGAGCCTAGATAGGATTAGGGGTGGAAAGTGGCCTGGGGCCATAGGGAGGTAAAACAATGGAGGGCTAGGCTAGGTTAAGCCTTAACAGAATTGAGAGTTTCGGTGTAGCCACAATGAAAGGCCAGTTGATGGGATTATAGCCTCAGGCAAACATCAGAGATTTGGCCATGAAAGCCCAGGGTTTTTCCTTTTTGGGCTCTAGATCCCAACTTCATCATTCCTCCCTCAAACAAATGTGACTCAAATCCTTTTGGGGTAAGGGGTGAAGGTCTTGGCTTCTGAAACTGCTTCCTACTGGCAAGGGGCATAGAGCTGTCCCTGCCTTGAGGGAGTCCCAAAGAGGAGGTTGACTGGAACCAAGCACAGGCTGCATCCAGGGAATGATGGGGGGCATTGGCTGGTACCCTCTGTTTGCTACCAACTGTAGGTGAATGGCCTGTAGTCTGGAAGACAAAATCTGATAGAAAAGACTGCAGGGTCCAGATATAAAGCAGGGACTAGATTTAGGCCCCAAATATGGGAGGATAAAACATCCTTAGCTCTGTTTGGATTCAAATAATTCAGTTTTCCAACCATGCAGTATCAAATCCATGCAGTATCCAGACTCAGGAATACGCAGGTGGGTAACATTCCCTTTCAAAGGAATGTAATAGGGAAACTGGATAAGGAGGCTCCCATCTTAGACTGAGGCTAAAATTGTCCTCTCAGCTTTTCCTAATGCTGACTTCCCACCACTATCCCATTCTCTCTGAGTAGCTTGTGGTATGTCTCAGATGGTGGATTATTGATTTATCGATGGATTATTAAGATCCATTAGACAACTCAAAATAAAATCCCATGAGCTTTTACTTCACACAGCAAGTTTTGCTAATCACAGCTTAGGAAAAAACTTTCCCAGAATTTACATCTGAAACTTAAATCTGTCCTGGTATGAAAAACCAGTCATTAGAGATTATTTCGAGGGAGGGGGGGAGCCAAGATGGCAGAGTGAAAGCAATGACTTGCTTGAGCTCTCCCCCAAACCCCTCCAAATACCTGTAAAAAAATGGCTCTAAACAAATTCTAAAGCAGCAGAACCCACAAGGGGACATAGTGAAACAAATTTCCAGCCCAAGATAACCTGGATGGTTGATCAGAAAGGTATATTGCGCTGGGCTGGGAGAGGAGCACAGTTTGGTGTGGGCACACAGGCCACCTCGAACCTGGAGCAGGCCTCAGAGGACTGAATCACGGGCAGCTGTGGTGGTTTCCAGAACTCTTAACCCACAAATGCCAAAGACAATTTAGAAGGTTAGTGGGAAAAATCTATTTCTGCAGTGAGAGAGAAAAGCTAGATCCCAGTCACAAGTTCCAAGCATGGCCCCGGGGCGGTGGCTGCCTCCTGAGCTTCCAGCCCACAGACTGAGGGGGAATCGAGTGATGGCTTAGAGGGGGATTGTAGGAATCTCTTGCTTTGCCCATGCTTGAATCTGAGTCACTGTTCTAGGTGGCAGTCCTGGCGCGAGAAGGAGTGCTGACATGGTGGAGCTTCTAGTGGTGGTGGAGAGGAAATCCTCCTCACAGTCCCAAGACAGAAAAGAGGGCTTGTGATCACTCATAGACTAGAGCACAGGCCAGGAAAAGGGTAAACACCTCACCCCTTATCACACCACCTTGGAAGAACTGAAAATTTACAGGTCCCTGGAAGTATCTCTGAAAACAGCTATACAAGCCCCCGAAGCTTGGGACAGTGCATTCTCCACATTGGAAGCAGATTCTTACCTTAACAAAGAGTTTAAAACTCAAGTAATTGGCTGGGATCATGAGCAAACCTTGCAAAAAGAGTCAGACTATATTTTCTTATTTTGGTGACAAAGAAGATCAAAACATACAATCAGAAGAAGACAACAAAGTCAAAGCTCCTACATCCAAAGCCTCCAAGAAAAATATGAATCAACCCCAGGTCTTGGAAGAACTCAAAAGGGATTTTGAGAAGCAAGTAAGAGAAGTAGAGGAAAAACTGGGGAGAGAAATGAGTGATGCAAGAAAATCATGAAAAACAAGTCAACAGCTTGCTAAAGGAGACCCAAAAAATACTGAAGAGATTATTTCTACATACTTGCAAATTCTCAGCAAGATGAAACTCAAACACACCTTTTTGGCAAGTTTACACATTAAAACAATAACTAAAAATAGCCAAATTATTTTAGTGGCAACCAAATTATGAAAAGTTGCTTGACATAACTGATACAAAAAGTTCACCAATTAGAAACTTGAAACAAACCCATTACCAATCAGGTGACCTCAATTTTGTTAAATGCATTTCCAGATTACCTTATATAGAGAATCAACATCTCATTAACAGTTAAAACTACAACTTTAAAAAGAGTGTGCTTACCCAAGTTCAGAGACTAGCTTCTTTACCTTAAGCAGGATGTGCTGAACCTGGGTGATGCTTCCAGGCAAATATTGCCCTAGGGCCCCAGGCCATTGCCAGTAGGGGCCCAAGTTGTAGCTGGTGCCCCTCTCCCCTCCTTCCTTTCCCATTGTGGGGAGGGTAAAATCAAAGGTGAGGGGTAAAGAGTGAAACTCTCTTCTCCTATGAGAAGGGTTAACAGATACCCTATTGACTCAAGGGAAGGCAGTGGGAGAAAAGGGTGACCAGTCTTGTAGCTATTCTAACTTTCCCCTGTAACCTCCATGAAGGAGAATTCAGGGGTGCAGAGGGAAGGGAGTAAGTAAGCCTCAGGGAACCAAAAAGCAACTGCAGTTTTCCCTAATTCTCTAGAGCTGAGAGAACTGACAGAATTGGGCATACACTTCCTGATAGGGCATCTGTTCTTGTCCTCTATGCTGTGGAAGGTGTACCCAGGTCCATGGCCTCAAACCGACCCAGTGGACTGAGAGCCTGAGAGCGTCAGGCCAAATGCGAGACAGCCTGGTAACTGTCTGCCCAAAAAGTACCTCCAAGTCTTGGTGCTTGGAGAGCAACCCCAACTGCAGAGTAAGAAGGGGGAGCGGGGAGGCTTACATACCTTCCAGTCTTGCCTAGAGAAGAACTTGGGGTTAGGCAGTTTCCCTATATGGGCCACCAAAATGTTGAGGTTTAGGGGTTCAGGGATGCTGGAACCCCAAAATCACAACACGTAGGTCCTATCTGAAAGAATTTGACCCAAGCTTTCTTTCAGCCAATGACAAGATTTATTAGAACATCTGTCATATTGGGCAGACTCTCAAAGAGTCTGAACATTAGTGAGCTATTGGCTAGATTATAAGAATCTGAGCAGTAGCTAGATTTTAAGAATCTCAGCCAGAAAGTAGCACTAGTTCATCATTAATGCCTAGCAAAGTATATATGACATCTACAGAGGACATCAATAGCTCTGCAGTGTGGAAGGTTTGAATTGTCCACTACTTATTTTCTCTCACCATGCATGGTTCCTATGCATGCCCCTCCTCATATATATTTCCTAATCACATATGTTTCATTTGTGCATGTGTGTGTGTGTGTGTGTGTGTGTATGTGTGTGTGTTGTGTCTTTTTTCCCCATTAATGTGGCAACCAGTGAGAGAGTGTATTCTGGTGTACATAAGGAACACTTTCTTATCACTTATTTTGCTACACTGTTCGAATAAATGACTTTTACTTGGAACTATTGTGTTCTCAGGATAATCTAGTTAAAAAGTAGATACGTTTGTGGAATTTTATGCTATGGTTTTGAGTAGATTCTGAACAGAGTGCCTCAAATTGGGGATGGCTTTCTGGTGTAAAGAGGGCTGTGGTTGCTATGTTAAAAAAATTGTTTTAGTTGTTGCCTCATAAAACAGTAAAAATCTGTAGTGAGCAAAACGATCTAGCAGAAAGCTTGGCATAAGACCAAACTAATTCAGAATATCCCTAGAATTTTACATGTGAAAATAAGAGGACAACAAATAGATATTAAACAAAAGAGATTTCTTAGTGTTTCTATATCCATATATTCTCATTGTCATTGATAATAGAGTCATAGGCTGGTTATATCTAATTAATATTATACAGAAGGAAGCAAGGAGCCAGTGGAAGGAGTGATAGAAAGACGTAATAGAGACCCAATTACAAAGGCTTCTCAGAATTTCTCCATAATAGCATTCTAGGGGTTTGCCCTTTGCTCCTTTTCTTAAATATTCAGTTCTGTGAGTTCATCAATTCAGGTATTCCCTCCAACAATGTAGACTGTAATATATTTCTTCTTGCTCATTCAGTGTGAGTCTTGGCCATGTTTTCCTCAAAGTTCACCCAAGGGGGTCTACTCAACATGATTAAGGTTTTGTTTGCTTTCTCCCAACATTGATAAGGTACCAGTGGAACATTATGGCCATCCACCCATTATCCTTCACTCTTGCCCATATTCTCTTTGTGTCATACATTTCCTTGTTACCATCCTTTACTCCTGTTCTTCTCAGTGGTTTCTTATTCCTTATATATTACAGCCTATTCACATTCACTGTATACCTTTCCATTTCCCACTGTGTGATGTTTATCTTTAGTTCTTCAGAGACAGTAGTGTCCCAGATCTTGCTTCCATATAGCAACACTGGTAAAATGTCAATATTATAAAGATGAGCCTTTGCTGTTATGGAAAGGTTAGGGTCAGTAAGAGTTCTTTGATATTTTCTGAAAGCAATTCTGCATATTCACCTTCCCCTTTCCAACTCTGGACTAACCTCACTGTCCATCTGTACTGTCTGTCCCAAATATCCATACTGTTAGACAAACTTTATAGGGTGCTTGTGTTGTTGAAATCTGAGCAATAGACATTCTTCAGCTATGTTGTCTTTCCTATGTGACTGGACATGTTAGACTCCTTTGAATGATTACAATTCTCTTCTGAAAGTCTCTGTAGTGTCTTGGGGCTAGCTAAAAGAAAACATCACCACCACCACTACTACCATAAAATTATCTATAAATAGGAACATCTGAAATATCTCACCATCCACAGTGAATCCCTCTTCAACTTAGGCTCTGCACTGGATCTACTCTAGAACAGTGATGAACACTTTTGGTGAGCATACTTCTCCCTGTTCTATGCTTATTGTTTATTGTCAAAGGGTTGTTCCTGTTACTATTTCTTCAAAGGAATACTGAATAATCTTGATATATGGAAGAGAGGCACATTGTGGTGAAAGAGAATGTAAGGTGGTATTTTGTTCTATTTAATTGAATGCTTTTTCATAATGGGCAGCAAGTAAAATGGGATTTCATATTCTCTACATCTTTCAATCAATTGTGAGATGGCAAAGATGTTTCATTGTTCAATATCACTTGTGAAAGTCTGCTTGTTCCCCATGAACACACTCATTAAGTATATGCTCAACTCACATTTAGATAACTTTCATAAAGACTTTACATAGTATGGAGAATAGACATATAGGTTTGCATGCTGTTTTTTTTCCAGGTCACCTTTTAAAAAGTTTGAATAATGTTGGAGATTTTTTTGTATGCCTTTGGTGCTTTCACCTTCTCCATGTACCTTATATATCAATTCCTCAATTCCTTCACAATTATATCATCTCCAGATCAGATTTTCTCTCTATATATTTTATCCAAAATGACTTCTTCTCCCATCTTTTTTTTTTCCCAGGGACATTGCTGCCTTTTTTGTAAGCATCTCAGGGTTTGTGATGTTAGAGTACAAGGGATGGGGATGTCTTCCCAATTAATAGTAAACAAATATATAAATAAATGAAGAATGATTGAACAGATAACTAGCATTTACATAGTCATTGAAGTTTGTAGAACCCTTTACAAATATGATCTCAATTGAATCTCACAATTATCTTGGGAGGTAAGTGCTATTATTATTCCCACTCTACAGATGAGGAAACTGAAGCAGACAGCAGTTAAGTAACTTGCCCATGGTCATACGGTAGGAGAGTCTGAATCTGGATTTAAAGTTGGATCCTCCTGATTCCAAGTGCAGTCTTCCATACACTTTATCACCTAGCTTCCTCCTGTGATAGAAAAAAAGTTTTTTGTATACACACATATATTTGGCAAATCTTTTCCATTACTCTTCCTTCTTTAGCTTTCTTTCCCTTTTGTATGGGATAATTTGCCACATTTTCTTTAAGCTATTTTTACCACACACGAAGTCTCTCTATGAGATGCTGCAGCTTATAATTATCCATCATTCTTTTTGATAAGATTAAACCGACTCGTTTACATTCTAAGTAGCATTCCTTTTGCTGACCATCTTTGTTTGACAACTACGTCAAATGTCACTGATTCAACACTTTCTAGGGTTTTTTGGTTCTTTTGTTTTAGCAATTAATTTACATTGATTTAACTTCTGCATGAAATTATTAATTTACATTGATATGACTTCTGGATGAAATTATTATAATCTATGTCAATGTCATTTCTATTGTCTACTTACCACATTTGATTTTGAATAGTTTGTTTAAATAATTCAGGGTTAAATCTTTAATTGTATATCATATATTTTATCATTATTTTATAATACTTATTATAATATTAGATTGTTTTTAGCCTAGGAAAATACAGCTATGTCCCAATTAGTGTGAATAATTGATCTTGTGAATTGGTTGCATGTATTCAAATTTATGTTATTAGAAGTTATAATTAAGGGGTAGGTAGGTGGCTCAGTGGATAGAGTGCCAGCCCTGGATTCAGGAGGACCTGAGTTCAAATCCAGCCTTAGACACATAACACTTACTAGATGTGTGACCTAGGGCAAGACACTTAACCGCATTGCCTACCCACCCCCAAAAAAAGAAGTTATAAGTATGTAAAATATGGTAGTTAATAGAAGTCCACTGGAAATAAGCAGTGAGAATTCAAATAATGTGACCACTACATGGAATTTATTATTTTTACCACTTAGGACCTAACTGTATCAGGGTTCCTCATGACCACGTGGTTCCCTTCTTTACTGCTTTGGGGAATTATATTAAGTCAAAAGTTAGGAATACCACCACAATATCCCCAAGTTGACATTTAGGAAAATTCCTAACTTTTAGGCAGAAGTTTGCCTCTCTGTATTAATTTACATTCATATCTATTTCTTGCTAACCTTTGGTCTCTTTGTGGATGAGTAAATCTGGGTTACTGGAAATGTTCAGGTAAAAGAGCTTCAGAGCATTTTAGAGTATCTGTTAATAGACAGGTACCAGGAGGAAAAGTTGGGAAAAGAGCAAACCTTTTCTTGGAATTTTCCTCAGTCTTTGAGGAGATGGATACAACTAGTGAAAAAAGTCTTAGTTATCTGTTCCTGTAAAGTTGATGACCTTTTTGATCTCTGACTTCTACTTTTCTTTTTTCCTTTGGCCATTTGCCCCTGTGATGCTGATTCTTTCTGGCTCAAGTCTTGATATCCCCACCCCTTCTTCTCTCCTACAAGACCCTTGAAATCTCTCCTGAGTTGTGAATTAGCTCATCCTTTTATGCACACTGCTCAGAATGTGACCAAACCCAACAAGAACAGATTTTTCTCTCATATCTAATAGAAATGTCTTTGATATAAGGAGGAACTCAGATCCTGTTCATGCCTAGTAAATAAATGAAGTGTGTTTTCACATGATAAATTTATCAGGGCTGAAAATATTGATCCTTACTTTAAATAGAATGGGAGTGATTTGGATGAATTACTCAATAAAGAATCATCTTTACATTTTTTGCTAGGCAGCTAGATGGTGCAGTGGATAGAGAGTGCCCTGCCTGGAGACAGGAAGAGTCATCTTTCTGGGTTCAAATCTGGCCTCAGACACTTATTAGCTTTGTGACCCTGGGCAAATCACTTAATCCTATTTGCCTTAGTTTCTCACCTGTAAAATGAGCTGGAGAAGGAAATGGCAAACCACTCCAATATCTTTGCTAAGAAAACCCCAAATGGAGTCATGAAGAGTTGGACACAACTGAAAAACATCTGAACAACAACAAATTATAAAATCTGTTCTTAGCTCTGGCAAGTTGGTCATCTGAGTCTGTACATCTAACTCAAGGATGTCTCCAACATCAATAATGAGTATTTTCAAATACGTTAAAATGTTTATGGTTTCTTTTTTGTGATGTACCAATTTTTTTAAAGTGTTCATGAAATAGTGATGTGAGGTCTCTGTGTAAATCTACAACCTCATTTCTTATATGCTCCTTCCCATCTTCACATTTTCTCACATTTTCATTGAAGTTGCCAGTGTCAGAAGGTGTGCTGATTTGGTTTGGAGGTCCTTATCAAGTCCTTTATAGAATTGTTTTACCACTCCATCTTCAGCAACTGATGTTGGCTTGTAAGCTGTGATTATTTTTGTATAGTCTTTTTGAAAGTACTTATCATTAGTACTATGATATGTGATGACTAAATGTCCCATGAAATAATATTTCCTGTCTCTTCTGGGCATGTGATAAAATGTACATCACCAACTCCTTTCCTTTGCTGCTCTGGAAAGTACCTATGAGCCATTCTTCAATTTAACTGCAAATTCCTTCTTTCTTTTGTTTTCATTTATAGTAACAGTGTCAAGACTGATATGATTGAGTCCCTCCAACAATGTGTCAACTAGTGAGCCACATGACAAGGATATCACATTTAGAGCACCAACAGTCAAATTAAAGCCTGACATCCCCTTCTTGGACTCATATTTTAGCTCTAATACCTCAGTACCCAACATGCTATATGAAGAAGTAGGAATTATATTTAAGAAAAATGAATCAGGAAGTGAATCTGGAGCAGACCAAGTGTACCCAAAACAAACTAGAGCTTCAGGCAACATATTTTTAATGGCACATGAAGATCGATTTTCAAGACATCCCAAAGAGGAAAAGATCCCAAAAGAATGTGAAAGATAAATAAGACCAAGAAAAGGGCAACTAGGAAGTCAGCTGTTACAAGCATATATCTCTACTTTTTCACATCTATAAAATATTCATGAGAATGGTCTGTGAACATATTTAGGATCTCCTTAACAAAACTACAGGAAGGAAAAAGGCAGAATTTCACAGATGATTTTCCACAGTCATACAATTAATTGAGAGGCATAGAGAATGCATGATACAATAGGAGTTATATTTCTTGTTTATGGATGGTAAAAAAGTGCTTGATTTTTCACATCAAAATTATAACCTTAAAGACTCTTCTCCATTGAGATGCCTTTTCTACATGTGCTAAAAATCACATAAGATTCCTTGACAGATGCCACTAAAAAGGTGATTTGGTTTATGGTTCTTTTGATTATCAATATCAAGCAAAACATGATGTAAGGAGACACATGCATACCAGAGGTATATTTGTCAATTCCATGAAGGAAGTTTTTCAGAGTACAAGAGGATTGATGGTGAGACCTTCCAAAGGTTCTTATTTCTAGATGACATTATACTGATTACTTCAAACTCTGAAATACTATAGAAACTTTTCAATGAGATCCATACTACTCAAAAGAAATCATCTAGCAAATCCCACAGGAAAAACCAAGTGGATGAAGAATGTAAATTTCCCAGATTATGATATGCAGTTGGATGTAGAACCCATTGAATTAGTACATACATACATACATATACATACATATTTGATAGGCATTGAAAGTTGGGAAAGAGCTATGTCCATAATTAATTAGGAGGTCCAGGATGGATTGCATTTAAGATTATAAACAGTATTTTCAAAGATACCAAGCTGTATCCTGACACAAAAGCCTCCACCCCCTCATCCCCTCCTTTTTTTTAAGCATCTATACTCTCCTAGTGGTGCTGGGCTCTGAAACATGGAACACCATGAACTACGAAGAAATCAGATCTTTATTGAACCAAAGGATAATGGGGAAATGTATAGTAAATATAACTAGGATGTACTGCATTACCACTTATGGTGTGTGCTCAAGAAATGGCATAAGAAACATCATCAATATATATATATATATATATGAACAGAAAAGAGATGAGCTAGTCATGTAGTGAGCAAAGACCAACATACTGGTAACCATGGCAATATTAAAATTGAAAAACAAATACCTAGGAGAAGGCCCCCAGAAATTTGGGTAGGCATGGCAGATTATTAGAAGGACAATAACAAAGAATTGCACAGCATAACAAGAGGATGTGTAGCATTTTGCACCAGTGAGGAGCATAACCACATTGATGAGGTCACAGATCCATTGAGGTCAGTATCATTATCATTAGTATTATCTTTGGAAAGAACTGAGAACACCATCCTCAGTGGAAAGAACACTGGATTTTCAATCAAAAGTCATGGATTTGAGTGCAGACTCTACCTGGCTCACCAGCTGTGTAAACATAGATAAAACAGAGCCTCAATTTCCTCATATGTATAAAAAGAGGATAATAGTATTTGGAATACACGCACTGCAGGGTTATTGTAAGGATAAGATGAGAAAATATGTACAAAGTGTTTTGTAAACTGTGGTGCACTCATGAATGCTATTGCCAAAATGATTTTTTTCTTTGTCTAGTGCACTGGCATAAGGTTGTATAATTTGCCCAAGTAGGTTATTCAATGTTTTAGATATGGATTTCTTTTTCCATCTTCCTTGGGGGATGAATGTTCATTTTTTATGTGGTATGTATGTATATACGTATACATGGGTGTGTCTGTATAAATTCATATTCTCCACATAGAGTAGGGAGATAAATACTCATTTTCACATGGGAGGAGAAGTTTTAATTCTATGCATGGTCTCATGGAGAAGTCTTCATTCTCCATGGGGAACAGGTGCATAAGTCCTAAACTTCCCTGCAAGGTGTATGTCAGTGAAGTAGTTATTCTTCACATAGGGCATGTGTGGGATAAGTCCAAATACTTCATGTGAGACACATAGAATAAGGCTTCATGCTTTACATGCAGTAAGGGGAATAATGATGATGATGATGATGATGATGATGATGATAAAATAATAATAGCAGCAACATTAATAATATTTTTAACATTTTATTTACATATGTTTTAAGGAACCAAAGGGATCATGGACTTCATTTTCAATTTGCTTTGAATATTGTACATGGGGAGGGGGTGCAGAATCCTCCTTGACCCCTGTAGGCAATTGGCTTAGTCCCTGAAGCATGAGATTTAATTACCCTTATCTCAGCTTAAATAACTGTAAATATTGCTGTTGGTCACATGGAATTATTTCGCCCTTTAAAAACAAAACAAAATAAAATAAAACAAAAAAACAGCCACAGCCTCTAACTGAATGGCTTCCATAGGCAGTCAAAACAGTTTTTAATGTCACCAAAGGTCTGCAGCTATTGTCGGGCCATTGATTGTGAGCAGTATTACCATGACATTTGGGGATGATTCAGTTGTCATTTTCTTGCTACTTTGTTTTTGGTTAAGAAAAGCCATTTGATTCAGGGCCACTAACCACCTAGGAGAGATGTTTGCCTTGCCTTGCCTTGTCAGTTTTGCCACAGTTTTAATGAGGCACCGCTGGGGGAAGATAAGTAACTTATGTGGGTCTCTGCTTCTTCATATAACTTTACCAACATTTCTTGTGCTTATTAAATTTGCACAAGACACAGAGCAGGGAAGAATAGCTAGTATGTTCAATGACAGAGGCTGTGTGTGTATGTATATATGCACGCACACATATACATATGCATACATTACACACATATGTGTGTACATATATGTATGTTTGTCCATATTTATACGTATAGTCTCAATAGGTCAGAAAGAATGGACCTAATTCAATAAAATGGAACTGACAAGGCCTAAATGCAAAGTTTACACTTGTGTTAAGAAAAAAAAAAATCAGCTATGTAGGTACAGGATAGGTGTAGCATGGCTAGACAATAGTTCCTGTCTGAAAGCTCGGGAGATTTGTTGACTCTCTCGAATACTCTAACCAGGCAGTTCCTCAATCTAATCATTTCCCTTGATTTATTCCTATATCCCATCTCAGTCATACACAAAGATATTCACACCCTTAATCTGGTCATCATTCATAAAAGCACCATCTCAAGAATTCCCAAATCCCCTTATCCAACCACAATCTATTGATTTTTTCCAATTCTTCCTCTGCTTTCCCTTACCAAATTCTACTCTTCATCCAAACCATAACTTTCTATCCCCTGACCCCTCACTTTTCCCCCAAGCCATTATATCCCCTGCCCTAGTCATTCTCTCCTCTTGTTCCCATCTTGAGTCATTGGCGAATCAATTCAACTTTACATTATTCTCTTGAGTTCCTAATACCCTTATTTCACTAATAGTACCCCGCCAAACCTCAGCTTTGGATTGCTGCCACCATATGATTTCTTTGCTCCTATACACATGCTGCTGAATGAAGGTAGAGAAAAATCACATGATCATTCTGACCCGGTTCCCCAACACTTTATGCTGTACAAATGGGCCCTCATTGCTGCTGGGCAATCAATTCTACTATACCTTCCTCATCAGGCTCTTCCAAACTTTTTCATCCCTCCTTAAATCTATCATGCTTTCCTATCCTCTCCAATTTCTTTCTTATCTGAGACCCTTGCCTCATATAGTAATGAAAAAATTGAAGTCATTTGCTATGAGCTCTCTTTTCTTTCCTTATCCTCATCTCATATGACTCATATGTCTTTTGTCACTATCTCCTCCTTCACTCTTGTCCTGCATGAGGAGGAGGTCTTATTCCTTACCACAGCTAACTCTCTATGTGCTCAAGTGATCCCATTCCATCCCATCTCCTCCAGTAGGTTTTTCTCTCTGTCATCCACATTCTACCACATATTTTCAATCTCTCTTTGACTACTGGATCCCTTCTCAATGCCTACAAACATGCGTATGTGTCCCTCATCTTCAAAAAACTCTCCCTGGATTCTTCTATCCCTGCTATAATCCTTAATCTCTTCTACATTTTGTGGCTAAATTCCTTGAAAAGGCCCTCTACAATAGGTGCATTTACTTTCTTTGCTCTCACTCTTTTCTTAACCTCTTAAAATATGACTTCTGACCTTATTATTTCACTGAGATGGCTTTTCCCCCCAAAGTTACCAATGATTTCTTAGTTGTCAAATCCAAATACCTTTTTTTTTTAATCCTTAATCTCCTTGAAGTGTCCACAGCCTTTACCCTCTTCTTGATCCTCTCTTCTCTCTAGGTTTTCAGGACATCTCTCTCTCCTGGTTCTCCTCCCACTTATCTGACCTCTTCTTCTCAGTCTCCTTTGCTGGATCCTCTTCCAGATCATGCCTTCTTCCTATAGAGATCTGTCCTGGGCACTCTTCTCTTCTCCCTCTATCTTACTTCACTTGGTGATATCATCAGCTCCTGTGGTTTCATCTTTATGCAGATGATCCAGTAGCCAAAGTGATTTTCTTAAAGCACAGGTCCTACACTCTCATTCCCCTCTCCCTCTATTCGATAAACTCCAGTGACTCCAAATCACCTTTAGGACAAAAAACAAAATCATCAAATCGAACACTAATGCATTGTTGGTGGAGTTGTGAACTGATCCAACCATTCTGGAGAGCAATTTGGAACTGTGCCTAAAGGGCTATAAAACTGTGCATACCCTTTGATCTAGCCATACCATTACTAGGTCTGTATCCCAAAGAGATCACAAACAAAGGAAAAGGACCCATTTGTACAAAAATATTTAGAGCAGATCTTTTTGTGGTGGAAAAGAATTGGAAATTGAGGGGATGCCTATCAGTTGGGGAATGGCTGAACAAATTGTGGCATGTGAATGTAATGGAATACTATTGTGCTTATAAGAAATGATGAGCAGGCAGATTTCAGAAGAACTTGGAAAGACTACATGAACTGATGCTGAGTGAAATGAGCAGAAACAGGAGAACATTGTACACAGTAACAGCAACCTTGTGGGATGATCATTTTTGATAGACTTGGCTCTTCTCAGCAATGCAAAGATCTAAGACAATTCCAAAAGATTCATGATGGAAAATGCTGTCCACATCCAGAGAAAGAACTACGGAGTTTGAATGCAGATCAAAGCATACTATTTTCTTTTTTGTTTTTTTTTCTCTCTCATGGTTTTTTCCTTTTGTTCTGATTCTTCTTTCACAACATGACTAAAGTGGAAATATGTCTAATAGAATTGTACACATATAACCTATATCAGATTGCTTGCCATTTTGAGGAGGGGGGAGGGATGGAATGGAGAAAAAAAAATTTCAGAGTCAAAATCTTGTAAAAGTGAATGTTGAAAGTATCATTACATGTAATTGGAAAAAATTCTATTAAGTGGAAAAGCAACTGTTTCCTCTTAATAACTTCCACACCGAAGTTTTCTGTTAATGCCTAGCACTAAACTATGCATGATCAGATGATTAATACTTTTTTACACATTTGAATTCAGAAAAAAATCCTCTATTTGGCATTCAAAGCCCTTCATAATTTAGTCCGTCCCACCTTTCTAGTTTTCTTATATCTTAGTCCCCGTTGCATACTCTTTGAAGTCCAGTGACACTAACTTCCTTGATGTTCCACTAGCAAGACTCTCCATCTCTCAGCTCTTGGCAATTCTCTGGCTCTCCCCAGTGCCCAAAATGCTTTGCTTCCTCATCTCCAACTATTGGCCTCCTTTAATCCTGACTAAAACCCCATCTTCTACAGGAAGCCTTTCCCAACTCCTCTTAATTCTAGTACCTTCTCTCATTTACTTTCTATTTATCTTGTTTGTACCTATATACTTGCTTATTGTTTCTGTTGTTAGATTATGAGTTTTTTAAGTCAGCTACTATCTTTTGCTTCTTTTTGCATTTCCAGAACTTAGCACAGTGTTTAGAACATAGTAGGAATTTAATGTTTATTGATTTACTGACTTACTAACTACAAGCTCAGTATGAATCAATAGAATGACATGGCAGTCAAAATTCTAATTTGATCTTAGGTTTCATTAAGACAGGTCTAATGTAACTGAATTACAGAATCTAACAGCTGGGAAGGGACCTTAGAGATGATCTAGTCCAATTTTTCCCTGACCAATAATTCCTTTTTACGACATTTTGGAAAAGTAGCCATCTAAACTTTTTCAAAGCCTGCAATGAGAGAAAAGCTACTACTTTCTTAGGCAGTTTTCCTTTACATAGAGCTGACATTTGTTTCTCTATAGCTTCCTTGTTTTACCCTCTGACGCCATCTTCCTGAAGTCATGGGCCTCTTCAAGAATGAAGGACAAACTATAACCACAAGGAGACCAACTTGAACAAGTCTACTCTTTCTTTCTTTTTTTTTAATTAATAAATTTATTTCTTTTTAGTTTTCAACATTTACTTCCACAAGATTTTGAGTTCCAAATTTTCACCCCATCTCGCCCCTCCTCCCACCCCAAGATGGCATGCATTCTGAATACCCCTTTCTCTAGTCTTCCTTCCCTTTTAACTCTCCCCCCCTTCTTTTATCCCCTTCCCCTTCTATTTTCCTGGAGGGCAGGATAGATTTCTGTACCCCATTTCCTGTATTTCTTATTTCCCAGTTGCATGTGAAAACATTTTTTTTAAACATGTGTTTTTAAAACTTTGGGTTCCAAATTTTCTCCCTTCCTCCCTTCCCACCCACCCTCATTGAAAAGGCAAGCAACTCAATATAGGCTATACAAAACGCTTCAATAGTAGATATGCTGTGAAAAACTAACTCTATTTCCCTTAATCCTATCCTGCCTTCCCCATTTATTCTATTCTTGCTTTTGACCCTGTCCCTCCTCAGAAGTATTTGCTTCTGATTATCCCCCTTCCCAATCTGCCCTCCTCTCCATCATCCCCCTACTCTCTTGTCCCCTTTCCCCTCTATTTTCCTATAGGGTAAGACAGATTTCCTTTCCCAATTGAGTGTGTATGTTATTCCCTCCTTAGGTCAAATCCTATGAGAATAAGATTCACTCATTCCCTCTCACCTTCCCCCATTTCCCCTCCACTGTAAGAGCCTTTTCTTTTCTGTTTTTTTTGAGATAATTTACTCTGTTCTACCTCTTCCTTTCTTCTTCTCCTAGTATAATCCTCTCTCACCCCTTAATTTTATTCTCCAGATATGACCCCTTCATCTTCAACTCACCCTGTGCCCTCTATCTATCTATCTATCTATCTATCTATCTATCTATCTATCTATCTAT
>NW_020954564.1:7935544-7994678 GCF_900497805.2 Vombatus ursinus | reverse complement strand
TATCTATCTATCTATCTATCTATCTATCTATCTATCTATCTATCTATACATACATATAATTTTGTCGCTCCAACTACCCCAATACTGACAAAGGTCTCATGAGTTACAAATATCATCTTTCCATGCAGGAATGTAAACAATTCAACCTTAATAAGTCTCTTATGATTTCTCTTTCCTGTTTACCTCTTCATGTTCCACTTGAGTCTTGTATTGGAAAGTCAAATTTTCTATTCAGCTCTGGTCTTTTCATCAAGAATGCTTGAAAATCCTCTATTTAACTGAATGACCATTTTTTCACCTGAAGGATTATATTCAGTTTTGCTGGGTACATGATTCTTGGTTGTAATCTTATCTCCTTTGCCCTCCGGAATATTATATTACATGCTCTGCGGTCGCTTAGTGTAGAAGCTGCTAAATCTTGTGTTATCCTGATTGTGTTTCCATAATACTTGAATTGTTTCTTTCTGGCTGCTTGCAATATTTTCTCCTTGACCTGGGAACTCTGGAATTTGGCTACAATATTCCTAGGAGTTTTCCTTTGGGGATCTCTTTCAGGAGGAGATCGGTGGATTCTTTCAATTTCTATTTTGCCCTCTGGTTTTAAAATATCAGGGCAGTTTTCCTTGATGATTTCTTGAAAGATGATGTCTAGGCTCTATTTTTGATCATGGCTTTCAGATAGTCCAATAATTTTTAAATTCTCTCTCCTGGATCTATTTTCCAGGTCAATTGTTTTTCCTATGAGATATTTCACATTGTTTTCTAATTTTTCATTCTTTTGGATTTGTTTTACAGTGTCTTGATTTCTCATAAAGTCACTAGCTTCCAATTGCTCTATTCTAATTTTTAAGGAAGTATTTTTTCAGCAAGGTTTTGGATTTCCTTTTCCATTTGGCTAATTGTGCTTTTTAGGGCATTCTTCTCCTCATTGGCTTTTTGGACCTCTTTCACCATTTGGGTTAGGCTATTTTTTAACTTGTTATTTTCTTCAATTTTTTGGGGGTCTCCTTTAGCAAGCTGTTGTCTTGTTTTTCATGATTTTCTTGCATCACTCTCATTTCTCTTCTCAGTTTTTCCTCTACTTCTCTTACTTGCTTCTCAAAATCCCTTTTGAGCTCTTCCATGGCCTGGGACTGATTCATATTTTTCTTGGAGGCATTGGATGTAGGAGCTTTGACTTTGTTGTCTTCTTCTGGTTGTATGTTTTGATCTTCTTTGTCACCAAAGTAAGATAATGTGGTCTGACTCTTTTTGTGCTGCTTACTCATGATCCCAGCCAATTACTTGAGTTTTAAACTCTTTGTTAAGGTAAGAGTCTGCTTCCCATGTGAAGAATGTACTGTCCCAAGTTTTGGGGGTTTGTACAGCTATTTTCAGAGATACTTCTAGGTTCCTGTATATTTTCAGTTCTTCCAAGGTGGTATGATAAGGGTCGAGGTGTTTCCTCTCCACCACCACCACAACAAACTCCTCCACACCAGCACTCCTCTTCACCCCAGGACTCCCCCTCAGAACTGTGACCCAGATCCAGGCATGGGCAGAGCAAGAGATTCCTGCCACAGTACTGGCAAAGAGATCCCTGCAATCCCCCTCTGATCAGCCCATTCCATTCCCCCTCAGTCTGTGGGCCCGAAGTTCAGGAAGCAGCCACGGCCCCAGGAGCGGCTGAGACCTAGCTCCTTCTCTCACCGCAGTCACAGACTTTTCCCACTGACCTTCTAGGTTGTCTTTGGTTCTTATGGGTTGAGAAGTCTGGAAACTGTCACAGCTGCCTGCGATTCAGCCGTCTGAGGCCTGCTCCAGGTTCACTGCGGCCTGTGCTCCCATGCCAAACTGCGTTCCTCTCCCCACCTGGCATAATATACCTTTTTGATCAACCATCCAGGTTGTCTTGGATTGGAAATTTGTTTCATTCTGTCTTTTTGTGGGTTCCACTGCTTTAGAATTTGTTTAGAGCCATTTTTTTACAGGTATTTGGAGGGGTTTGGGGGAGATCTCAAGCAAGTCACTGATTTCACTCCGCCATCTTGGCTCTGTCCCCTACTCATTCTTTCACATGACAACTCTACAAAGGCAGAGACTGTATCTCTTCCAATTTTTTTTTCCTCCAGGCTAAACAAACCTATTTTGATTTCTCCGAGTTCAATACTCATTTTGTAAAATTCTCATGTGTTTTTCAATTGTTTATGTCTTTTGAATTTGGTCAATTTTCTTTTCTTCTCTGCATTTTTCCATTCTAATTCTTTCATTCTCCTTTTCAGAGAATTTAATGTTTTGGAATGTGTTGCTGTCCTTTTTAGAATAAATTTTCTGGTCAGATTTGTTGATTTCTTCCTTGAGAGCTCTAATTTCTGTTCTTTCTTACATATTTTCACTCAGTTCTTTGATTGTTCTTCTGAATTATTCTGGATAGTCTTGGAATAGTTCCATTATTAGTTCTGGTAGTTAGTTCAATTGCAGAATTCTTGAATCACTTTTTACCTTCCCTAGGGAATTTTGACTCACTTTGTTCTGAAGCACTTTTTGCTGTGGCTCTTTTCTTTGGTTGTTTGTTCACTTCTCCTTCTCAGTCAACTTTTAATTGACTTTATCAGCATTGTTTATTTTTCTATGGTGTCTTTGCTCTAAATATTATTGCCAATCTCTTTTCTTTCTGTAGGCCCAATGATATAGTGGTCTTCCCATAGTTTTTATTGCCTTTACTCTGTTTTTGTATACCACCTGGCTTGGAGGTTCTGAAAGGGTAAGAGAGACCCATTAGGCCACTACTCTGAGGAGACTCCAAGAGACCACTATAGTTATGCCTATTCATATTTTTCTGGAATCCATCCTTCTCTCTGTTACTGACTTTCTTCAGTCCATAGGCTGATCCAGGGTGGTTGGTTATAAAGTGGTTGGGGCAGAGCCCCTGGAACAGTATTATGGACAAATCCTGAGAAGTATTTGCAGTTGGGCCTCTTCTCCATCTTCCTCTTAGCCTGCTATCATTCTGTGTCCTCTTGTATTACATTAAATAATTTTAACTGGAATTCCAATTCTGGGCTGCTTTTTTCTTCACAATCTTCTTTGGGACTCCACAGTCTCCTAAAGTCACTCTCCTTCCTTCCTTTTGAGCTATGATGCTGGTCTGATTAACTTGGCTGAATTCATTTGGGGTTTTCCATGGAAAACTACAAAGGGGTTAACTCCAAATGTTGAGGCTTAAACCTACAGCCACTAGTAGGAATGTAGAGTCATCTGGATTATACTGTTGTGGGCTGTTTGAGGTGAAAAGAGAACCAGGAACACTACATCTTTCCCTGAGAAAGGGTTGGTGAGCTGGTGAGCTCATCAGTTTGATTTCTTTAAGAATTACTTTGTAGTGTGTTCTTTGAAATTTCCTTTTCCTGCCATTCCTAAATGTTGCTGAATTTTGGGGAAATTATCTTATTTAACATGTGTAGAGAAAGGCACATCCTCGCTTGCCATATCTTCTGCCAGCTTCCCAGGATTCTTCTCTTCAATAGATTCTCATATGTTATATTCTCCAGTCTTTACACCAACTGAATCACCTTTTTTTTCTGGACACACCCTCAATTGTGTGTGTCTTCTATAAAATGTAGTGCCCAGTATTTAATATAGAACTTAAGATGTGACCTGAGTAGGTTAGAGTAAATTGGACTCTTCCTTATTCTAGACAGTGTTGATGTCTCTCTTCATCTCATGTAGCTTTAAGCAATAGATTTATTCATTAATTCATTCAATTATTTGTTTGGGTGTTTATCTAGCTATTCATTTATTCATTCATTCATCTATTTATTTATTTTTGGCTGCCATGTTCTCCTCTTGACTTCCATTGAGTTGGTATACTACTAAAGCACCCAAGTCTTTTTCATGGCAATTTTTATTTATCCATACTATCCCATATTTGCAACATTATCTTTTTTGAAAGTCAAGTCAAAATTTTATATTTACTCAGATTAAGTTTTGTTTTGATCCATTGGTTAAATTGAATGTATAAAATGAAGGTGACGGTATTGCTGTCTTCTACTACAGGTAGATCACATCAAGAGTATGTTTTCATTTCTGAATGGAATATTTCAGGAAAGCCATTAAATTGGAGCCAGCTCAGAGGAGAGTGACTAGGATGTTTAGGGAAGTAGAGACCGGTTACAGGAAGGTAAAAGGTGGAGCTGGTGGAGGAGGAAGGGAGTGGCATTTAGCATAGAAAAGAAAAGTCTTCAAAAAGGAGAGAGAAACTCAGAGGCAGAGATAAAGAGACAGAGAGAGACAGAAAGAGACAGAGAGACAGATGAGAGAGACAGAGAGTAACAGGAGAGAGAGACAGACAGACAGACAGACAGACAGAGACAGATAGAGAGAGCCCAAGCCCAGGACACCAACACAGTATGGGAACCGTGAGACTGTTGCTGAAAAGGAGGTTGCTGGTGGAGGGAACAGGGTGGGACTAAGTTAGGGAGAAGGTCATCTGAAGTTCACTCCCAGGGACAAAGTGCCCCATCTTATTGTGTCAGTGCCTCCTCTAAACGTTGGCAACCCGAGTTATAACCTTAGTCATTCCACCTGAATGAAGACTCAGCTTTAGGCTCTGTATTCTAAGGTTCCTCCCAGCTCCGCCATCCTATGCTGCATGTATAAGAGTACCTTCATATTCTAGTATTTTATAACCCTGTGATTCAAAATGTATTTAATTGACCCTTCTCTGGGGGGAGCAGGGGAGGGAGGGAAATTCTTTCATTTGGCAGGTAGAAGTTTATCAGTATAGGCTGGTTAGGATTTTATGAACTAGTTCTCTCTCTCTCTCTCTCTCTCTCTCTCTCTCTCTCTCTCTCTCTTTCTCTGTTGAGTCCCATAGCTTCCTATTTGTTCCTACTGCCTGTTTTTTGTTTTACTTTTCCTATCCGTGGCTGAACTACCTGTACTGGATCTTTTCTGAATGTGACCTTAGAACCTGACAGTTGAGTATGAAAGGGAATTGGTGTTGGGGGAGGCAGTTGTGCTCTTTTCCTCTCCCTCTCCCTCTCCCTTTCCCTCTCCCTCTCCCCCCTCCCACACTATGGGGTAGTGAAAAGGGAGTGAGTCTTGAAAACAGGATTTCGATTCAAGTCACAGATTTATTTGCTCCTTATTACCCATACAGTCTTGGGAATCTTGGGCAAGTCACTTTACCTATCTCAGCTACTCTTTCTTCATATATACAATGAAGGGGTCTGGAATAGATGACCTCTCTGGTCTATCCCATGTCTAACACTTTATGAAACAAAGTCACTTCTCCTGTCTGAGCCCCAGTTTCCTCCTTGGTAAATTGTGGGTAATGATTCTTGCCCTGCCTATCTCACAGGGGTATTGTGCAGTTCAAATGAGATAATGGATGGGAAAATGCTCTGTGAATTGCAGTGCTGTATGTAAGGTGTTATTATTTTTGTCATGTACTTTTATACATGTTAGCAAGAAGCATGGGAGGGGCAGAGCTCAGCTCAAGCTACGCAGTAGAGATGAGTATGGAGGGCTCCACCCCTATCCAGCAGGGCAGAAGCAGGTATTTTAAGCCAGTTTTGTCCTGCTTTCAGCACTAATGTACTGCAGTCAGACAGGCCTAAACCTTGTGCTAGTAGTATGGCAGTGCATGAGAGAAAGTGAAGAAGTAGATGGCAGAAAAATCTCCTGAAGGTCTAGAAGAGCTTAGCTGTGGTAGTCAGGGGTTTTCCCCTCCTGTCTGCCCTGGTATTCCAATATTTGTGGTTCCATCTTCTCTGTCCCTGGGGAGGGCAATTAGTTAGAAGCTTATGTGATGTCTTTGTTTCTCTTGCTGTCTTATATGATCCTTGTATGATCATATAAATCTTATATGATCTTGCATATCTTGGCTGCTACTGCTTGGGATTCAAGACACTAAGTAAGTGGGATTGTGCCTTTAGATCTAGAAGGGAACAATGAGGTCATCTAGTTCTATGTCCTTATTTCACAGTAGAGAAAATGGGTCCAGATGGATGAACTGAGTCACTCAGAGTCATACAGGTAGTCAGTGTCAGAGTCAGAATTTGAACTCAGTGACTTTGACACCAAATACGGCACTCTTGATGGCATTTCCAGCAGGTTCAGCCTCAGATATGCATACGTGACCTTTCATGACTGAACTCAACACCCATCATTGGCTGGCAGTGAGAACCTTTGAGATTTATTTATTTTTTGACTGTTTCAATTGGGAGGAGCTCCCAATGATGGTAATAAAGCAGAAATAATAATAGCACTTACCTTCAAAGGTGGTTGTGAGGATAAAATGAGATAATAGCTTATCACAATGCCAGACTAAGTAGGCACTTAATCAATGTTTATTGATTGATTGATTTACTGATTAAGGAGCTTCTTCTATTAATGTGGATTAGAAACTCCTCTATACCTTGTAGTCTAGAGAGTTTTCTGGGGCCCTGAGAAGACTGGGATCAGAAGACATGAACCCAAATCTTCCTGACTTAATGCTCTCCCTAACTAGCCCCAGATTATATTTCTACAAAATTGTCTATAGCAATACAGTAAATGAATATATGGAAGAATACTAAGGGTTATATGACTGACTAATTTGGCTAAATATTATAACATCTATTAGTTCTAGTGTCTGGGATTCATCAAACATGTTGATGATTTTCTTTCCTATTGCCTTCATAAGTTTATAGACTTTTATCAAATTACCTTTATAGTTCCCATATTTCCAGACTGAAGAGGTATAGACATCAATTTAATCTGTCCAATAAAGACCTAATGATCTCAGACAGGTATAGAATATATAGCTTCAAGGACCCTGATAGAGACACGGAGTTGTTACAATTCTCTTTACTGAGTCAGTTCCCTTTATTTATTTATTTTAATTATTTCATCCCTGAGCCAGCAACTAAAGACCTTCCTTAGTGGCCAGATCTGGGAACCGGGCCAACTTAGTGGCCCAAATTCCTTGGTGTTACTGGTGGTAGGTGGTTTGATCACCATAAATTTAGGACAGCTGCAATTGTACTGAGAAGACAGAAATCATAAATCCTCCATTGTAGAGAGCTCTATTTCCTATGGCAGACTTTTCTGTGGGGCAGTTCATAGTTCTTGCAGGGAGATCTGGGACCATTTGCTTCTCCCCCACCTCCAGTGTTCCATGGATCTATCAGGCACCTCTGCTAGACTCATAGTACTAACTCTCCCCTGACTGTGACCATGAAATGTTGCATGTTTTACAGCACATTGGGTTTCCATTTGAAAAATAGCCTGATTGGCTCTTGACAACTACTTTCTCCAACTCTACCTCCCCTAAAAGGTCAGAAAACCTTGAAAAAGGATGCCTTCATTCATCACAGTTATATATAGGCAGGAGGGAAATGGTGTTCTAACTCTGGGATCCAAGTAGGAATAGTGAAGATCAGAGAGCTTCAACAATTTAACCAACATAACTGGCAGCTAGTCAGAGAATGCACAGCATAAGGACCTTCTCCTGCCAAGCTCCAGACCAGGATTTAATGAGCAAGCTCTTCTCTCCTCCTCCAGTTCCCCAAACTCCCATATGCATAGGGACCTAAATGTCTGTGGTAATGAGGATGCCTTCTGGGTAATCCATGTTAAATGACTGCTGAATTATGCTAATGATTAGCACTCAGGCTTTTAGAGTTGGAAGATACCTTAAAAGGTATATACTATTAAGCTCTAGAATGTCAGAGCTTGAAGGAAATTTTAGAAATGAATCTTATAGGAAGGAAGAGAGGAAAGAAGCATCTATTAAGTGACTACTATGTGCTAGACCCTTTGTTAAATTCTTTACAAATATTATCTCATTCGATCTTCAAAACAACCTTGGGAGAGAGGTGATATTAGTATCTCCATTTTATATTTGAGGAAACTGCAGCAAACAAAGGTTGACTTACTTGTCCAGGAACACACAACTAGAAAGTGCCTAAGGCCAGATTTAACTTGTCTTCATGACTCCAGGCCCAGCACTCTAACCATTTCTCAGAAGTGCACTAGAACTCAAAAGCTCAAACACAGACTAGGATTATAGGATATGAATTGGCTCTTGAAGGACACTATTCATGATCTACTCTAACCTTTCCCTCTGCCTTATAAGAGGAGGAAACTGAGGCTCAGAGAAAGGAGTTTCATAGTCACCTAGAAAATTAATGGCAGGGCTACTGGGACTAGAGCTTATGATTTTTGATTTTCAATCAAATGCTTTTGCCATTCTACTAAGTATTATGGGATAAGACTTGGGGCATTGTTAAACACACATCTGAAACTCAACTATGCAATAAACTCTGCTATCCAGAACACATTGGGTCACTAGGAAATAAACCAAAAAGCCTTATAAGTAGATAAGAAAAATTATCTTAAAGTCCATGTCATCCCCAACAATCCTGACAAAGTAGGTATTCTTACTCCCATTTGACAACTGAGGAAACAGAAGACCAATATAGTGAATTTAGTCTTAGAGATAGTATTTAAAACTGGAAGAAGCTTTAAAAATCAGTCAGTTCAATTTCCATGCTTTACACAGGACAAGACTAAAGCCTGGAGGTGAGAAATGATCTGCTCAAGGTCACATAGATATTGGCAAAACCAAGACTTGAACCTATGTTCCCTTCCTGTTGTGCTGCTGATCTTCTCACTTCATCAAGCCCATGCAGTTAGTGGCAGAGTCCAGATTAAAGAGTAAGACAGTTCTTTTCCATCAAGCTGTTTTAATTATTAAATCTTTGGCAAACATCCCAGCTCACCTTGCTAGAATAAGGCCAGAACCAGGTCTTCTGATGCCCAATTCATTGTAACACATGTATTTGTGGAAGCTTTCAGTTTTTTTCAAAATACTCTGGCATCTACTATTTCCTTGTGTCCTTGCAATACCCTTTTCATTTGGGAATGAAAGATGCAGTTTTCCAAATTTTACAGGTGAGTTAATTGGGGGCCTGGAAGGGTGAGACAACTTCTCTAAGTTCATACATTAAAATACAGAGCTAGGGAGTAAAACCAAGGCTTTTGACTTGTGGTGACAGGCTCCTTGCACTGGACCACCCTAATGAGGCATAAGCATAGATTTAGAACTAGAAGGGTCCTAAGGGGCCATTGAGTCCAAACTCCTCATTTTACAGATGAAGAAAATGAGGCACCGAGAATTTAAGTGGCTTGCTCATGGTCACACAGTAAGTGTCTGTGGTAGGAATTTAACTAGGTCTTCATCAAGTCTTGCCCCCACATTTCATAGAAGAACCTGAATTCTATAGAGATCATGTGACATGCCCAAGGTAATATATCTAGCAAGTATCTATGGCAAGATTTGAACCTAGGTCTTCTTAACTCCAGGTCTACTCTTCCATGCAAATATAGTGTCCATAATGAAGGAGATGATATAATCCTATTGTCTCTCTTCCCTGGTCAGACCACATCCACTGTTTTATGGTTAGTTTTAGACCACAAATTTTAGGATGTGGCAAGCTGAAGTGTATCTCTAAGAAGAAACCAGAACACTAAGGGAACTGCAGACTATATCACATGAGAATCAATAGGAGAAATTGAGAGTATTTGGCCAAGAGAAGACTAAGGTGTTGATAGTTATCTTCAAGTATATGAAAGGAGGTCATGAGGAAGAAAGATTCAACTGGTTTTGCTTAGTCACAGTGGGAAGAACCAGGAACACCAAGCAAGAATCACAGTGGCAGAATGCAGCTCGATACAAATGAAAATATTCCAAACAATTAGAACTACCTAAAAATGAAATAGGGTGCCTTGAGAAGTAATGCTTTCCCCCGCACATCAATCTCTGCCTTCCCTATCAGGAATCTTAGAGTTGGGCTTCCTGCTCAGCCCTAGGTTGGGCTAGATGCCTTCTGAAGTCCCTCTCTCTTTTGAGATTCTGTGATTCTGTACTCTTGTCAGGAGAGAGTAGGTGGGATCTTCATTCAACAGGAAAATGAACCCTTTAGGTTCAAGCTATGAATGGAGTAATTGACATAGGCCAGGGAACTGCTGATTCCATCTGAATCTCCAGAAAGAGGGGGAATTAAGGGCCCATTATGGTGTGGTGTGAGGGCTATAAAGAAATTGATAATTGGGAAGGGCACGAAAGGCCTGGTGGTACTGATTGGCATTCAGCAAAGCCTGTAGTGGCCCACTTCGACAGAGGCCAGATGAGAAAGCACTCTTGGAAGAACTAATTGTTTTCAGATGACAGTGTTGTTAGGGGATCAATCTAAGAAGACAGGCTTTTCCTGGCAGGTAAAGGCAATTCTGTCCAATTTATATCTAGTGAAAATGAACATTTAAAAGGACAATATTCGCAGATCGGTACAAATTCAATTCTGTCACTCAAGCCTGCCCCACACAGAGGGCAGAAATTTTATTTGCCTTAGTGAGAGCTAAATGTAGCCCTCCTCTCATGATATCATCTTTATTCCTTCTCCATGCTTAGCCAGAGATGTATTCCACTGAAATTTGGAGGTCAGGAAGAGATATCTTTCTGGTCCCTGCCCATGCTGTCATTAAAAGTAATGTTATATATCACATATCATACACATACATCATGAGGCAGTATGGTGTAGCAGATACAAATGCTAGACTAGGACTCTGGAAGATCTGGGTTTGAAACTTCATCTCCATTTTACTAAGTATGTGGACCTAGGCAAGTTATTTAACCTCTCTGAGGCCGTTTCCTCATCTGCAAAATGGGCATTATAACAACATTTTTCTCACATCGTTGTGGTGCAGATTATGTGATGTACATAAAGTGCTTCACAAACATTAAGACTGTATATAAATATGAGCTATTATCATATAAATACAGAATTTAGCAACTAAAAGGATCCCTGGAATATATAATACAGAATGGATTTGTATAGATTATATTGGTCTATACCTTCATTTTGAAGATGAGAAAACCAGTATCCAGTGAGGGGAGAAGTGACTTTCACAAGGTTACACAGTGAATAAGAAGTAGATCCTGAGCTAGATAAACAAATCCAAACATATGCATATGACATAGATAGCACAAACACAAAAAAACGAATCCCCGAACATTTGTGGCACGTGCCCATACTTATGCTCAGTGTCTGTTAAGAATATTGGAGAAGGTAGGGTCTTTACTTTTTAGAGTTGGGTTAAGGTGACAAGTCACATACCAATAAAATAATTAGGGAGCAATTAAGTACTCCATCAGGTGAGTCAGATGATAATGCAGAGGTGGGAGAAATCACACTTGAAGGCAAAGACCCCAATAATTTATTACTAATGAATCAGAGCACCAGCCCCTTCTCTATTGGCAGCATCTTTTGTCCCTAATACCCTAAAAAAGGAACCACTCAATAGCCTAACAGATCCTTGCTTTCATTGAAGCCACCACATCAAGGTCTCAACCCCTTCCTAATCTTTTCCAAGCTGCTGCTGACTACAAAGCACATGCTTTAAAGAAACAAACAAGACACCTTTTATTCCCTTTTCATGTTAGTGTTCTTTAAGATATTCAAATAGCCTCTTTACCTACTGTACTGAAAGCATTGCTGCTCTGGGCTCCAGCCTAATCAGCCTGGGTGCTGTTCCACCAGTCATTTTATTCAATTTCATGTTCTCTCTCCCTGAAAGGAGCTGAATTACTTTGATAGATTAAAGCTTTTGGCTTAGTAGGGTGGGATTTTTCTCACCCTCCTGGCTGGCTGTCCCCTATCTCGTTGTACCTTTAGGCAGGAACCTGCTAATTTTCCCTGCTACTGGTGTAAAATTTCAAGCCATCTCTTATTCTCTCTCTCTGTCTCTCTGTCTCTCTGTCTCTGTCTATCACTTATATCTGTTGGAATCTGAAACAGAAGTTGTAGAGCATGGTCCACCTGCTCATCTCTGGAACCTTAGGAAACATTTGGTTACCCGAATCCTGACACTGACATGAACTCCCCTGTAAAACCTCTAATGAGTCACTTAAACTCTTTGGGCCTCAGTTGCCTAAAACATAAATTGGAGATGTGGTAATTACTTCCACTATGTAAGTTCTGGAGTGCAAGGCCAATATTCAATCCTTTAAAATTCTTCCTTGATAATTTGTCTACTATTAGACTACATTGCTACCACTTGAATATCACTATCTTAGATGTGGTCTTATATCCTATGTGCCAGGCTTCTTGTTGGTATGTTTATTTGATAGAAAAAAAAAAGATTAGTAAAGTTTTCCACACAACTTTGCGTGTATATGTAGATTTTACATGTATATCAGGATTGTTTTATGTATATACACATACAAACACACATATAAATGGAGATTATGTTATATAATTATTTTAAAAGTGAAAAATATTAACTAATATTAATGATTTCTACATAAAACAACATTCATTTGGAATAAGTTCTAAATTTTTTTTAATGAAACCTAGATAGGATTTGGTACTTTTCTCACTAATCCATAACCAACACCAATCTCTATTAAATTGATTTTTGGTTCCTTTCACCTTTAGAACTCAATAAAATATTTCTTTCTATTTCAATATCTGTGTTAAAATTCATTGTTGTATAGCCAAAGGCATGGGTCAAGGTAAGTTAAAGCCTTTAGCTAGCCTCCTCTCCCTATGTTTTTGGATACTTCTTCTCAGGGAGTCATTCTGGTGACTTCCTTGTGGCATAGCCTACTATGAGCTCTGTTGTGGATTGGAATTGATTTAAATGCCACAGCTGCCAACAGTTGAGACATTTCCCCTTTTCTACACCCCCTCCCCAGACATATCCACCCCAGATGGATAATATGGGCTATAATCATAGCCTCCTGGATGGGCAGCCATCTGGAAGAGAGGGGCCTATTTGAAGAGCAGAAGGAGGCTGAACCACCTGCCCCTCAGGAATTTCTCCAACCTAACAGAAATAACTTTTACATCCTACCTGCTTTTGTTGAGCACACATCAATGAATAAATGCAAGGGGTGAAAGTGTGTGTATGGGAGAGGGTTGTCATGCTAAGAAAATTGGTAAAACAATATTATGTATGTCCCATGGTAAGACAATATTATGTATGCACTTTTATGTTGCTGCTTAAATAATACCATGCTTAATTATATACTCATATGTAAGACATCTTGTGCTTTATTGCACTAGAACAGATTTTGTTTTTTTATTTTTTAATTTTTTTTTTTTTTAGCTAGGCAATGGGGTTAAGTGACTTGCCCAGGGTCACACAACTAGTAAGTGTTATGTGTCTGAGGCCAGATTTGAACTCAGGTCCTCCTGAATCCAGGGCCGGTGCTCTATCCACTTTGCCACCTAGCTGCCCTAGAACAGATTTTGAATTTCACCAGAGCCAATTGGTGAAACAGAGCAGTAAGGGAATAGCAGTTCCTAAATGGCAAAGAAGATGTGGGGAATGCCCAGGTCTGTGGGCAGTAGCCTGCACAAGCATCTACAACTGTCCCATTTCAGGCAAGGTGGCAAGGCTGTTGTTTCTCTTGTAGCCTTCTCCTTACTGTCAGTAAGTCAGCAAGTATTATTAAGTACTTACTACATGCCAGGTGCTATGTTAAGAACTGGGGATATAAAGAAAGGCAAAAACATGGTTCTTACCCTCAGGGAGGTCACTGTTATTTTATTATCTGGGATGGAATAGCTGCTCCACTCATTTAAAGTAAAGTAACACTATATGATCTTACACTTAGACTCCAAGTGTTTCATAGTATCAGAATAGAATAGATTTTGAGTGTCTATCAGACAATCCCCCACCCCCTCAATATTATCCCTGCCCTGTAACTATTTTCCTTTCTATTGCCAATGATCTACTCCCAATCATCCCATCTCACTTTCTAAGGTACTTAGCCCTTAGAACTCTCTCTTTTCCCTGCGGAGATAAATGGAAAACATAGAACGATGTCATTCAGATGTACACCTTATGAGAAGGCTGATTTTTGCCACTCTCTAAATATTGATAGTGTTGCATAGGAGATCCCTAGACATGGAATCCCACACTGTCTCAAGCTCAAAGCACAGATGGAGCATGCCAAACTCCACCCACCCTGGTACCTGCTCTCCCCATGTTTCCTCCACATCAAGGTTCACTCACATGTCACTGGGGCTAATACCCTAGATGCAGACAGTCTCATTCTCCTTTCATGCCCAATCACTCTACTTCACCCTTGTCACACTTTTAGTTAGGTTATATATTCTCTCATTTGACTTACACCAACTAAATTCTGCATTGACTCAAACCCTCTAATCACTATGATTAACTCTCCAGTCATACTCCATTTTCTCCGTATTCAACATCCCATTCTCAACATACTTAGGACTAGGGACAGAGGTCTCCTACCATTATATTGCTACATGTGTCCAGGGAATGTACTTAAGTTCTTTATAGCCCAGGAACTAGTTAACAATTATGGATAGCTGCAGAACCCTTTTACTTTCCATGCATAGCTGTCTGCCTTTCAAGTAAGATTGCCCCAAAGTCAAATGATCTATTTGGGTTTTTGGGGGGAGGACCAAAAACTAGAAGAGAGGATTGTAGGTAAGTAGTGTATTTCTATAGTTGCTATGTGAAACACTGTGATTGCCTTTTTTCCCCCAATCAGATGGGAGTAATTATCTCTTTTCTCAACCTTAGTTCTGTGTTCTTTGAAGCTAGAGGCTTTGTTATTGCTCATTTACATCAAATGATCCCTTAGCAACCATCACAAACTTGCTTAACTATAAACATGCTACTATTACAGAGAGCAGAGTTATGAAAACTAGTTTGTCGGGACATAGGTTTTTAAAACATGCTTAAACCTAACTTAACAAAATTCTTAGAAGTATATAGTTGTGTACAATAATCTATGCCTTGTATATGTCTTAGTGCTTTGAAGAGCAAATTTAATAATGGATGGAGAAGGAATTTGAAAAAATATACACTGCTATATAAATGTAAAATGACCTTATTATCTTCCACTGACTCAAATAGGCTTACTGGATGAGGATGAACAAGTACTGAAGAATCCTTTTTCTTTTTTTTTCCCTTTTCTTATTCCCAGAGAACAAGACTGTACCTAAAAAGAATCATAGAGTCATAGGATGTTAGGGATGTGTATGTAAGAGAGCTCAGAGCATAGAATGAATGTTAGAAAATAAAATATTAGGGTTTCAAGGAACCTTGTAGCATGTCAAATGTTAAAATATGGAACATAGGATTTTAGAACACAGAATGTTAGACCTAGAAGGAATATTCGAGATCTAGTCCATACCCCTTTTACAAACAGAATAACTAAGGCATAGAAGAAAGATCTGATTTGCCCAAGGTCACATAGCAGAGTCAGAAGATTGAAGATTCAGATTTAAGACCTTTAATTCTAAATGTATTGTGCTTTCTTTGATGGCCTTGGTCCACTCTGGAGTGACAATCTCCAGGATGACCATTTCCTTCAAGTTTTGAAGAATCTCCTATGTGCCTATAACTAAGTTTACTATCCTTTTGTGTCCTTTCTTTGAATTATAATTTGTAGTAAACACTTTTGGGGGATTATTTTCCCCTCCATAACACAGGATGTTTTTATAGCTTGATGAATCTAACACATCTGTGTAATTACACAATATCCAGAAATCCAGATGTTCCCTGGAGCACCTCTGGCTCACTTGCGCTCTCAAACATTTGCTGTAAACACCAAAGGCTGTTTGTTGGTTTTAATGTTCTATTTCATCTCATTACCCAGTGAAGGTGAAAGATTGAAGCCAGATAGTGTTTCCAGTAAAAGTTTTCCTTCCTAATACTTCTTTTTTCTAGTGAGTTATTGGTATGCAGTAAGATGCACAGACCTCCCCCCTCTCAAATGACCATTCTGCCAGCATTGTTCTAGATAGGCAATCTATAGCTTTGGACATAGATTTAGCTCTATTTCCTAGCCTTCAATACACCCCTGGATATAGTATTTCAAAGAACAAATAAAAGACTAGTTGTAAATATCCCTCACTCTCCTTTTTGCCCCTCTTCCTGGGAAGGTATCAGGGTAGAGAGTACCCCAAAAGATTTTTGTTCTAATCTGAAACCTGTCACTTATTTGCTATGAGACCTTGAGAAAATCATTTATCCTCTTTGGGGTCCAGTTTTCCCATCTGTAAAATGGAGATAAAAATATTCAACTGCCTTATAAAGATGCTGTGAAAATCAAGTGAGATAATGACAATAGAAAGCTTGTAAAGATTTTTATCTAAATACAAGGGATGATGATGGTGATGTTGGATGTGAGAATGATGATTGTATTGACGGTCATGGGAATGGTCATAGTGCGGATAGTGGTAATTGCAGTGTTGTTGGCTGTGATGACTGATGAGAGTAAGAGCTAAAGTACATTATTAGAGTGACTCATACTTCCTAGGCTTAGTTATGAAAGGATACTCAAGAATACTTTTCCCCAAAGAGTTTTGAGCAACTTGAAGATGGCTTGGTTAAACTCCTGACTGGAATTACGGAAATGGACTATATGACCTCTGAAGTATTGCTGAGCTCTCAGCACTGATAAAAAAAAAAGTATAAAGATGTCTGACTAAGGAACAGTGAGGTGGGAAAGCATAGCAAGGGGTGGGAGGGTGGAATAGACAACAAAAAAAGTAGCAGGTTCAAGAAAAGATGGAACAGCTGAGAGAACTACATTAAAATGTGACAAATAACTTTAGCGAGAAAAGGAGTTGGCAAAAGGAAAATATTAAATTAGAGGGGGAGAGAGGAAGAAGGGGGGGAAGAGAGAGAAAGAGATAGACACAGACACAGACACAAAGAGACAGCCGGAAACAGAGACAAAGAGACAGAGTGCCTAAGAATGATTTTTCACATCAAAACCTAGAGATGGAGCTATGCAGTGGATCTTAAATATTCCAAAATGATTATCAACATGTTAAGAGGGAAAGATTGATTTATTCTTATGTGCTTGAGAGAAAATTATGAAAAGCAATAACAAGTTTTGAGCACAATAAGCTACCCTACTTGCCTCTATCTGAGCAGATAAGGCTTAGAGGATTGAGGGAGATTAAATGATGATGAAATATTTCTCCTGGCTCAGGCAGAGATCAACTTCCATTGGAAGCTCTTCTCTGGAAGCAAGAGCATTTACTCAGTTGTTATGTTGGTATTCTCCATGGACCAGCAGGGGCAGAGCAGCTTCTGAAGCCAAGATAGAGACGAAATTACCTTTCTGATTCTTTCTATACCCACCTAAAGCGTGCATCGCCTTTACACCACCTCTGACAAATCGTCATCCAGACGCTGCTTAAATAATTCTGGGAAGGGGGAAATTATCCTCTAGATCAGATGTTTCAAATACATAGCCCACAACATTCTCAAATGCTTCCAGAACCAGATTAAAATGTAATTCTTATTATATTTTAATGTGTTTATGTATTAATAAAAAAGAAATATATAAATGTGTGATTTTCTAAGTCAATATGCCACTCGCAGGGAGCCGTATGTACAATTTAGTGGCACCCATTTCTATTTGAGTTTGATAGCACTGCACTAGACATTGCTTTGCCTTTTTGGAAGCTATAATAGCTAAGAAGCTCTCCTTTACACTGAAATCAACTGTATTCCTCTGTAACTATATCACTGTATTCTACTATCTGTCACAAAAAAAAAAATCTGATTCATCTTGTATTGCACTCTCCATATTCGAGGACAGCTAATGTGCCTTCTCCCCATAAGTCTTTTCTTTAAGTTCAACATTCCCACTTCTTCAGTCTCTGTGTGATATAGTTTTTTGTTCCTATTGCATCCAGTGGTGTGCTGATAAATATTTAACAACCAGCTCTCTAAAAAAAAAAAGATGACCCATGCACTTTAAAGCTTAATCTTCCTTATTAACATTTTATCCATGTTTTTTTTTTTAGTTTAGGTCATCAACAATCTAATAAGTCAAGTCCTGGTTTGTAGTGTTTGCTGATTGTCAAAATGTAAATGCTTACAATGAAAATTTAACAACAGACTTTTGATTTTTGAGCTGGTTCCAGCACAAGCCTGGCTGAATCCTTCCCTTTCCTTCAACTCATTCTCATTTAAACTCAACCAGACTGGGTTCTGACAATCATGTCATGTTTTTTGTTTTATTTTATTTTTCATTTGTCTTGGAACAGACCTGTTTCTGTTTCGATTGCTAGGTAGGCAGTAGGAGAGTAACTATAAAGTAATGTGACCAATTAACAAATGGCCCAAAACTTTTATGTTCTGAGGAGTTCTATCTCCTTCAAAGAAGTCTCCCAGGAAAACTATATACTCTTTTCAGCGATGCCAACATTGTTCAGACCATATCTAAACTCCCATCTTCAGAACTTGTAGCACATTCTTTTGACTATCTTTAGTGATGGCATTTTTTTTAAACTTTTGAGAGTGGCTTTGATTTTTAGAAATAATCTGAAATAATTCAAAGTCAAGCTTGGTGAGTAAGGTGCATTACAGGGTCACAAATTTCAAGAGGAGAAAAAACCTTACAGTTCATCTGGTCCAGAAGTATCAAACACTTGCCTGCAATTTCAATTAAAAGGTAATTGAGAGATATTTAACAAAATAAATAAGAATACAATAGAAGAGGGATAACATTAATATGTGGTTTTCTAAGTCAATATATGGCCCAAAGAAATCCTTATATATGGTGGGATTAGTGGTTCCCATTTCTGTTTGAGTTTGACACTGATGATCTAGTCCAATCTTCTCATTTTATAGATGAGGACACTGAGCCCTAGAGAAAGTTGTGTTATTTGCTTGCAGTCACACTGTTGGCTAATTGACAAAGCTAGCGAAGTAGAAAGATAGTATTTAGTTATATGGGGAGAGGTAGTATGGCCTAGTGAGAACATTGACTTGCCCTCAAAAGATCTGGGTTGACTTCATACCTAAGGACACTCATTAATTGTGTATCTGTGGACCAATTGCTTTATCTCTTTGAGGCACAGTTTCCTTATCTGTAAAGTGGGAAGAATAATCCTTGCCTTCTTTATCTGACTGAGTATCATATTGCCCTGTACTTAATACTTAGTACTTTAGTGCTTTAGATTGGAAGCAATCTCCACTCAAGAAAGAAAAGAAGAGGATATCAGAAGACCCCTGGGAGGGAAAACCATTAGGATAAACTCCATAAACAGCATTATGAGTGGCACACACCATTCATTCTTAGATCTTGAAGGATCCAGAGGTCATTTCACTTATGTATAAAGTTTTGCAGAATTATATTCTCCTGGCTCCTGAAACCCTTTCCCTGAGGTATCATGTAACTGACAAAAAAAGCCCCATTTATCTCCCTCCACTCCATTAGACATGCTGGTCATGTCATGTCTTCTCCCCCTTTCTAGTCCCTACTTCTTTTATCACCTCCCTTCTACTTTGCAGTAAAAGTGTCGCTAGTGGAATCCTAAGGGCAGTGCCAATGTTTTTCCATATATCCTCCACTGAGGGACTCTATAGAACAATGTAGTGTTGAGTCAATGTCCGGCTGGCAATCAGGAAGCATATAGTAGCATAGTGAGTGCTACCATAAAGTGGCATAGTAGTACACTTGGAGTCAGTCTAAGCTCTAATGCTATCTCAGACACTTCTCAGCTGCATCCCTGGGCAAACACTTAACTTCTTTCAGCCTCAGTTTCCTTAGCTATAAAATAGGGATAACAGTACCTTCCTCATAGACTTCTGAAGATCAAATGAGATAATATAAAAAAATAAAGCAATTTTCAAATGTTGAAGTGTCATATAAATGCCTTTTATGTCCCCTTTGGTAGGTAGAGTCCCCAGCATATCTAAAACATCAGTGAAGCCAAGTAGCAGGGCTGACTATTGACTGGAGCTGCCATTTCAAGGCCAAGGAAATAGACTGAGGATATTCTGACTACTACTCAGTCCTATATATCCTTCACTAAACATCTGAAGTCTTGTAAGTCTCTCATGTAAAGTCACTCCCAGCACCTTGTGATTTGAACCTGAACACTGATCAGCTGGGGCATGAGACCCACAAACACAATTCATTTAGGCTACATGGGCCAGAATTTAATGTTCCAACTTTTCACCTCAGTTGCCTCTTTTCGTATTTATGCTATACATGGATGGGGAGCTTGGTGGTGCAGGGACAGAGTGCCCAGTCTAGAGTCAGGAAGACTCATCTTCAAGAGTTCAAAACTGGCCTCAGACACTTACTCGCTGTGTGACCCTGGCCAAATCACTTAACCCTATTTGCCTCAGTTCCTCATCTGTAAAATGAGTTGGAGAAGGAAATGGTGAACCACTGAAATATTTTGCCAAGAAAATCCAAAATGGGGTTACAGAGAGTTGGCCATGACTGAAAACGATGGAACAACAACAACAAAGATGGATGGAGCATTGGACAGCTTCATAATCTCTATTTTACACTCATTCCCAAGCTCCTGTTGCTTCAGCTTACGTTTCAAATGCATTGCCATGTATTCTTAGCTTTATACTCTCAAGAACACAATCACAACATACCATCACCATAATCAACCAATCAATAAGTATTTGTTAAGTACTTACTGTGTGTACAACAATATGCTAGGCACCGGACACTATAACTACTTTCTCTTCTCCCAGTTGGTGACCTTCACTCATAGCTCTCAGGCTGCTTCCCCAAAACAGAAAGTAATACTCACTAGCTTAGAGGTTACTTCCTAATACTCCTTAATGTTGACATGTGGAATAGCAGATCCTTGTTGAACTTTGTAGCTTCTTCCCACTATCTCTAAGGTAGAACATTGGGAGAGAATCATACTTGCTGACACACTGCTGTCTCTCCTTTCCTCTCTCACACTCAATGGCTTCAAGGTCCTAATAAACGTAGTTGTTGTGAAGAACGTGCTTTGTTAGCCTTAAAGCAGGATGAAACTAAACAGACAAACAAAAACACCTGAAGAAGAAAACATACATTCTTCTTCCCTTCTATAAAAAGGGGGGGGAGGAGTTATGGTATTAGACCATCAAATATACTGTCAAATTCCATTGCTACGTTAATTTTATTGGACTGCTCTTTCTGTCTTTCTGTCTCTGTCTGTCTGTCTGTCCCTGTCTCTCTCTCTGTCTCTCTATCTCTCTTTTGCTCTGTCTGTCTCCCTGTCTCTCTCTCTCCCTCTGTTGCTATGCTCCCACTCTCTTTCCTCCTTCTCTGTTCCTCCCCCCCCCCCAGGGGAGAAGAGGAAAGATATATTTGGAAATGAAGGTGAGATATATATATATATATATATATATATATATCACATACATATACACATACATACATACACACATATACATACATATGTATACACACACACACACACACACACATATATATATATATATATAAAAATATATATACCCAACTATAAAGTTACAAGAATATCTTCTGTGGATGGTGACCTGGCTTTGAAGATTATGCCCAAAAAAAGGTTGAGGGTATAGTCTAAGCAGGGACAGGATCTTCAGAAAAGCTAGTAATGCCTTTGGAGGGGACAAACTCATTTGAAGGGAATCTGTATTCCTTTACCTGTGTCGATGAGGGTCTGTTTGTTAAACAGTCAGTCTTATTCCTTACTTATGCCTGAAACAAAGCTCTCCTTTGTTATAGTTGGAACAAAATGCTTTCTGATTCTGCTGGGGTACTGAACCCTGATGGCTGCTTGTTAGAATTGTCTTACCTCTGTCTCTGTTGACATTTGCTTACATAATACCTGAAAATATTAAATTAGTTTCTCTTTATAGGAAATAATTTTCCATTAGGGCCACTGTCATAGCTATTGAGAGACTCCCAGGAGTGTGTGTGGTTCTTGGAAACATCTTACGAATCTTACCGCACTCAAATAGAATCACTTAGTGAGGAACTAGCTTGTTGATAATTTGGTATTAAGTGGGTTTAATAATATAAATGGAGGCCCAGGATAGAAGCAGTATGGTATATTGGGAAGAACCCTGTCAGAGGTCCTGGGTTCTAATTCTTATGCATTAATTGTGGGACATTAAGCAAATGAGGTAAACTCCATGGACTTCCATTTCATCATTTCTAAAATGAGGACATTGGAAGAATGATCTCAAAGATCACTTCCAGTTCTGAATCCCAAGATAGGTGTGAAAATGATCCTAATTAAAGTGGATATTATTCAAGTTTCCCAGAGTATTCTTGGGAGAAAGTGATAGTTGTTAAAGTCAGCAGAACTGTCCTTCAGTCTAACAGACCCTCTGCAAAAGGACTGGGAAATGCAGACATGGCTATCCAACTGATCCTGGGCCCGGTTGGTCCAGGCTTGATTGAGAACTCAGTGCTCACCTCTGACCTCTATTTCCAAAATGCTCATCTGAAAACTTGTCCTCAAGGTGACACAAACCAAAGGACCCTGAATTTCCAGTCCCAGGCAGAATATGCTTCTCTCCTGCTGATAAGAAAGTTTTTCTTGCTGGCATTTAAAATTTCAAATCAAAACACAGTGCTCTGTGGCTCCAGGGAAGTCGACAATGCCCAGACAGCCCCTGAAGTGTAAAACACTTCATTTCTACTTTGGATTGCTTGGAACTGTCTGCAGTCAGATGAAATTCTCAGGGAGGAGATTACAAATCAGTAAGCCATCATTGGCATCCTTCGTAGGGCTCGTCTTTCCCTAGAGCCTGGGGGAGGCAGTGTGGTGTAGTGCAAAGAGACATGGCCTCTAATTCCAGCTCTATTGCTAGCTATATGACCTTTGGCAAGTCATTTCAATGATGAGCTTCATTAGCTGTAAAATGATGGGCTTGCAAGAGAGCATATTAAAGGTCCTTTTCAACTCCTGGGTAAGATGTTTTAAGCTCTAATTTTCTATATTCTAACATTCTGTGTCAACATCCTAGGTATTATGCGTCAACATTGTATTTTTAAGGCCCATCTCACTCTAACATTCTACATTCTTCTAAGGTTCTTTTGAGTTCTGGAATTCTATGATCTTCTAACTTGTTCTCACTCCCTATGTGTTTGTGACTTTCCATAACCCTTTCAGGTCTTTGCCTGGCTCATTCTGCTACTCAGCAATAAACTGTTCCTATTTGATGCAGGGGGAAAAAATTACCCTTAATTACTTGGGTTCCTTTACAATTATAGGACGTGGGTTTGAACTCGGAAGGGTCCTCTCCCGAGGATAACCTTTGTTTGCTTGATTGCCTCAGTTCGGTTAATTCTGGCTAATTACTATTTTCTTCCTATTAGAGTCTAATTATATACAGTATTTTCATTATAAAGCATAATGTTTCCCAGAGAACCATGTCAATTATACAGGCGATATTACTGGAGGTCTCCTGTACTTCATTAAATGAACGAAGAACCCACACATCTGATTAAAACAGGGCTTGGTGGGGTGGACTTGAGTAGTGACTGTTCTCACAGTCCAATTGAATACATTAACTTTTTATAGAGCCATGCTAAATGAGGGGCTTTGAGACCCACCTTGAAAAAAGGCAGGAGATTATAATGACAACATATATTTATATAATACTTTAGTATTCATAAGATACTTTCTATAAGTTATCTCAATCGGTTCTCACGACAATCCTGTGAGCTAAGCAGACTAGGGATCATTGCCGCTGTTTTACACATGGGGAAATAGACTCAGAGAGAGATTATATGATTTTCTCAAAGTCACGTAGCTAGTGTATAGAAACAGAAGAGACCTAAAAGATCATCCAGGTTCTTAATCTTTATTTTTTTTTTAATGTCATGGATCCCTTTTGTAGTTTGGTGAAACCTGTAGACACCTCAAAATAATGTTTTTAAGTGCAAAAACTAAAATACGTAAAATTACAAAAAAAGTCAATCATATTAGAACACAATGAACAAAATACTAAAAATAAAAAGAAACTCATGGCCTCCGGGTTAAGAACCTTTGAGCACAACCCTGTCATTAGACATGAAGAAATGAAGCCCAGACAGGTTCAGTGACTTTGTCTAAGTAACTCAGTGAATAAGTGTTAGAACAGAGACTCAGAACCGATTGCTACCCCTAGGTCCAGGGTTCTTCCTATTTAGGACTTAGACTTTATAGAATCATTGATTGAGATTCAGAGGGTCACTTAGGGGTCATTTAGACCAAACCCTTCCTTTTACTGGGGAGGAAATTGCAGCCCAGAGAGAAGTAACTTGTCCAAGGTTAAACAAATCAAATACAAATATCTCATTTTATCCTCACAACAATCCTGGGAGGTAGGTGATATTATTATCTCTCTCTCTCTCTCTCTCTTTTTGTCTAGGCAATGGGGTTAAGTGACTTGCCTAGGGTCACACAGCTAGTAAGTGTTATGTGTCTTAGGCCAGATTTGAATTCAGGTCCTCCTGACTCCAGGCCTGGTGCTCTATCTACTGCGCCACCTTGCTGCCCCTATTATCTCTTTTACGTACTAGGAAACTAAGGCAGGCATAGGCTAATGACTTGCTCAGGCTTACACACTTAAGTGTCTCAGATCACATTTGCATTCAAGAATTCCTGATTCCAGGTCCAGCACTCTATCTACTGTGCCACCTAGTTGCTTCATTTACTACTGGTTTGACCTTGGATAAATCACTTGGCCCCTCTGGTATTTGGTTTTCTAACATATAAAATGAAGCATCTTAGCTAGATTACCTCTAAGGTTCCTATCAGCTCTGAATCTGTGATCCTAGTGGAAATACCATGGACTTTGGTGTCAGAAGACCTCAATTTGTGCACTAGCCACTCACTAGCTGTGTAATTTTAGGTAAGCTGCTTTACTTTTTTTTGAGCCTCATTTTCTTCATCTGTCAAATGGGGACATTAAGTCCTGCCTTATCTATCTCAAATGTGGATGCAATGAAATAATACGCAGGTAAAGCACCATTGTGAGCTGAAAATATAAATAAACATCAGCTGGTGCTGATCTTTTTATATCCTGTACAGCAACTAGCACAGTACCAGGGCACAAAGTTTGCATTTAATAAATATTCGCTGACTTGCTTTGATGCTTAGGGGAAATGGGAAAATAATTCAGTCATTAAAGACACATGAATTCAACACATATTTATATTCAAACATATACCCAAATATATTTATTTAATGCTTTTGTATTCAAAATGGATTAGTTAATTTAAGTCTCCCTTTTAGGGGGATCTCAACAGTATAGTGGGTTTTCTTTACATTAGCATCCTTGCTTTCGAACTTTCCATGTTTTTCAACTAAAAAAATGTTTCTGTGACTAACTTTTAAGTTTTAAGTCAAGCTGTCCTTTGGTGACAGGTAGACCCCAGGTACCAAGTAGGGGATGAACTGGTTTCTAGGCATTGATTGTGTAGATTCATAGATTCTCAGATCTAGAATGAATCAAGGAGGTGATTGAGTCCTATCCAGACCTGAACATAAATCCCCTTATAAATGCCCTGACAAGTGGTCATCCAGCCTTAATTGAATATTTTTCGTGATAGGAAACTCACTACCTCGCAAGACAGGTCATTTCATTTTTGGACAAGTCTTATTTTCCTTGCATGGAGCCTAAATCTGCCCTCTCTGCAGCTTCCATTTATTTCTTCCAGCTCTTTCCTTTGGTGCCTAGCAGAACAACTAATCCTGAAGACAGCTCTTTTTCTACATTATATCTAAAGACAGTTATCATTTCTTCCCTAAGTTTTTTCTTCCTCAGGTTAAAAATCCCATGGCCATCTTCCTCAGGACATTTGCCAACATGTCAATGTCTTCTCCCCAGTATGGCACCCAAATTTGAACAAATACTCCAGAATGAAGTGAATTGACCAATATTAAGGACAGCAGGACTATCTTCGAGTTGTTAAGGCCAAGAAGGGCATAAACCCTCAACATCTCTCCTTAGAATCTTCCTTTCATTCCTATGTCCTAGGTTGGCAACTTCTGATATTTAAAAGCAAACTTCTGACACTCATCTCATTTTCCATAGTTTGGCCAAAATCATACTCATACCAGTAATGAATACAACAGCTGCTCACATTGATCATTTACAAAGTACTTTCTTTCTCGTTCAATCCCTGTGAGGTAGACAGAGGTTATTGTCCTCTGATAGGTGAAATGACCTTGGCTAAGATCATACAGAATCCAGGGCCCAGAATCACAGAATTTCAGAACTGAAAAGAAACAAAGGTCTTTTAGTTCAGCTCTGACTTTTTACAGAGGAGGAAACGGAAGCCCAGAGAATTTTAAGTGGCTTCCCAAGGTTGCACTGCTAATTAGCAGCAGAGTTGTGATTAGAACACATGTCTCTCACCTGTCAGTCTGGTCCTTTCCCTTTTGCAAACGCGGCACACCTAGTTAAGCCAAAGATGGAAACTGTATGGGAATTTGTTACATCGATGTATGTTACAGCTCTATTTTTGATAGATGTTTACAAAGTGCTTTTCTCACTTCAGTATAATTACAGGTGAGGATCGTGAAGCTCAGAAATGACCTACCTAGGGTCACATGACTAGTAAATCTCAGAGCTTCCAAATCCAGAATCATTTCCATGGTACTGGTTAGTGACCACTTGCATGCTAGTGGTTAATTGGTCCTGTGAAGGGCCTGAGAATAACCTAGCTTCACAGAATTATGGAATCTTAGAGTTAAAAGATCACTTATTCCAGGAATGTCAAACTATTTGACTACATGGGGCTGCTTGTCTCACTCTCCCTGCCTCTCAAGCCCCTTGACCTATCTAATATACACATAAATTATACTATGTAGCCCATTGTCCAAAGGGACATGAGGTCATTTGCCTATTTTATGGTTAAAGACAAACAAAGAAAAACAATGATATTGGGAGGGGTAGGACAAATAGTTCCCTGAGATAAACATAAACCATAAGAGACAGTGTTGCATAGTCAATGAAGACCCAAAGTTAGGATGACTTGGGTTCAAATCTCACCTCTGAAATATACTGACTGTGAGATCCTTGACAATTCTCTTAATGTCTCAGTGCTGGAGGAAATTCCTTAGGACTCTAAGTTCCAAAACATATTCAATTCAATGCAGTTGCAAAACATGTTCAATTCAATTCAATAAGTATTTATTAAGTGTCTACTATGTGCCAGGCAAGGACGAGGGAGTTTCCTTACTACAATTAGTGAGTTCACAGGCCTAGGCAAAACAAAACAAAACAAAACAAAACAAAAACAAACAAAAAAAAACCCATAAATCAAATATAGACTTTGAGTCTGAAACTTTCGCTTTTGTTGTTCAGTTGTTCAGTCATGTCTGACTCTTTCTGGTCCCATGGATCATAGAGCGCCAGGCCTTCTATCCTCTACTGCCTCCCAAAGTTTGTCCAAGTTCATATTCATTCCTTGCATGAGATTATCTATCCATCTCATCCTCTCCTGTACTCACTTCCTTTTGCCTTCAATCTTTCCCAACATCAGGGTCTTTTCCAATGAGTCTCATCTTCTCATTATGTGACCAAAGTATTTCAGCTTAACCTTCAGTATTTAACCTTCCTGTGAATAGCCTGAATTAATTTCTTTATGTATTGACTGATCTGACATTTTTGCTGGCCAAGGAACTCTCAAAAGCCTTCTTCAGCACCACAATTCAAAAGCGTTCATTCTGTGTTGCTCAGTTTTCCCAATAATCCAACTCTCACAGCCATACATTGCTACTGGAAATAAACATAGTCTTAACTATATGGACATATAGGTGTATATACATATAGTAAGGTGATGTCTCTGCTTTTTATTATGCTGTCTAGATTTTTTCAAGGAGCAAGCATCTTTTAATTTCATGGCTACAGTCACCATCTGCAGTGATCTTTGATCTCAAGAATATAAAATCTGATGCTGCTTCCATTTACCCTCTATTTGCTAGGGAGTGATGGGACCAGTTAGCAAGATCTTAGTTGTTTTTTTTTTGTTTTTGTTTTTGTTTTTTTAATGTTATACTTTAAGCCAGCTTTTACACTGTCTTCTTTCACCCTCATCAAGAGGCTTCTTAATTCCTCTTCCCTTTCTACCATCAACGGGATATCATCTGCATATTTGATTGCTAATATTTCTCACAGAAACCATAATTCCAAGTTTTGATTCATCCAGCCTGGCAATTCACATGATGTATTCTGCATGCAAATTAAATAAATAAAGTGACAATATACGGCCTTGTCATACTCCTTTTCCAATCTTAATCTGATCAGTTATTCCATGTTCAGCTCTAACTGTTGTTTCTTGGTCCTTATATAGATTTCTCAGGAGACAAGTCAGATGAGCTGGTACTCCCATTTCTTTTAGGGCTTGCCACATTTTTGTTGTGATCCACACAAAGGCTTTAGTGTAGTCAATAAAGCAAGAGTAGATTTTTTTTTCCTGGATCTCCCTTGTTTTCTCTGTTAACCAGTGAATGTTGGCAATTTGGTCTCTAGTTTCTCTGCCTCTTTGAAAACCAGCCTGCCCTTCTGGTAATTCTTGGTTCATATATTGCTCACTCCTATCTTTCAGAATCTTAAGATAACCTTGCTAGAGTATGAAATGAGTGTAATTGTTCAATAATTCGATCATTCCTTGGCATTGCCTTTCTTTAGGATTGGTACAGAAACTGATCTTTTCTAATCCAGTGGCCACTGTTGAATTTTCCAAATTTGCTGCCATATTGAGTGCAGAATTTTAACAGCATCATTTTTTAGAGTTTTAAATAGCTCAGCTAGAACTCCATCACCCTCACTCACCTTATTGTTAGCAATGCTTCCTAAGGCCCTCTTGACTTCTTTCTCCATGAAGTCTGGCTCTAGTTCTGTAACCACATCATCGTGGTTATCAGTGACTTTAGATATTTCTTGTATAGTTCTTCTTAACCTTTTCTGCTTCTGTTAAATCTCTACCATTTTTGTCTTTTATCATACCCATTTTTTCATGAAACTTCTCCTTGATGTCTCTAATTTCCTTGAAAAGATCTCTTGCCTTTTCCATTTTATTGTTTTCTTCTATTTCTTTACATTGCTCATAAAAAAAACAAAAACTGCTTTTCTTTCTTTGCTATCCTCTGGAATTCTGCATTCAGTTGGGTATGCCTTCCCCTTTCTCCTTTCCCTTTCCTTTTCCTTCTTTTCTCAGCTACGTGTAGAGCCTCATCAGACAGACTGATCATTAAATATGTGTGATCTTAAGTAACTCATTTCTCTTCAGGCTTTAATTCCTTCCGCAATAAATTGAAGGATGCAATCTTGAAAGTTTTTTTCCATAGTCATAAACTGTGGTCCTACAAATGTACTTCTAAGACATGAATTGCCTGTATGTCATCCCTTGGCTTCTTGTCCGTGAAGCCACCCAAACTTCTCATCTGGGAACTCTCACCTGTAGGATCAATTCTACCCTGAGTAGGTACAAGGACCAAAACCAATATTTCAGCTTTTCAACATCAAGTCATTTGGTCAAAGACCACAGATTTAGAGTTGAAATGGATTTTTGAGGTTAGCATTGGAAACTAAGGCCTAGAGAGGTTAAATGACTTCCCCAATTTCATTTTAGTAGCAGGAAACAGAGCTGAGATTTGAACCCAGCTTTTGTAAACTCCAAATCTCTTCTTTTCCACTAAGTTCTTGCTTAGCTGTCCTTTGACCAATCCCACAGAATGGCATAGTGGAAAGAATGCCAGACTTAGAAACAAAGGACCTGGATTTGAGAATGGACACCAACACTTGTTAGTATTATGATCTTGAGTAAGATTTTGACCAACAGTTTCTTATTTTTTAAAATGTGGACAATTAGTGCTAACATTACCTATGTAGGAGAGTTGTACACAAAGCACTTTATAAACAAGAATTATAGAAATGTTAGCTATTATTATTACAGTTCTGATAACTGCCATGTTTCTCTGCTACCAAGTTCCTTTCTTGGTACCTGGGTTTTTCTCATTCTCAATGAATGGTTAAGGAGCTTCAGTATGATGGGCCTAGCTTCAGGCTCCTCTTCACTACTAAAGTCTGGCACAAGGGCCTACATATTTTAATTACAGAATGGGGCCATGAGTGGCTCAGAGGCAGTTCTTTGTGAAGGTAGGGGACTGGACCAGATGAACTCTGGAAGTTTCTTTCAGTGATGGGATTCTCTGTTACACTCAAGGCAGATAGATAGGAATAAGAACAGAAGACCTTAGCCTGAATTTCATACTCTCATAAATCTCCTCCTGCTGCCCAGCCGTCATATTTCTGTCTTCCGATTAATCTTCTCTTGCTTCCTCCAGGAGCAGAAAGACCTATTGACCCTCTCATCTACCCCAGGCTGTAAGTGAGAAATTGAATTCTCAGAGCTCCAAAGGCCTCAGCCTGGGCAGGCAGGAGTCCAATCCTGGAGACATGCAGACTCCTAGGGGAAGGCAAAGGGAGGTTATAGGCTGTTTCCTTCATGGATCTCTACTAGGAATTTGCCAAAGTCCCCAACTGGGTCTAATTACATTTGTAGATATCTCTTGACAGAGACTTAAACTACCATTTTTTTCAGCATTTTCTCTTTGACCACCCTGAGAAAGGGAACTTTTTGTGTCATTCTCTTCTTTGTTCTTCTCCTCACAATGAGTAATCCAAAAGGGGATGATAGAGACCAGGGCCATTTATTGGGAGGCAAGTAAGAAAGGGTGGGCTGGAGAAAAATCTTCAGAAATCTCCTAAGTGAACACAATTTGAAGGATGCCAAGTCAACATTAGACATTCTTTACAGCTGACCTGGATTTATAACATCACAGGAGGTTAGAGAGGAAAGTAACTTTAGAACATAGAATTCCAGAATATAGAATATGGAATGTTAGTACTGGAAGGGATCTTACTAGGTAAGATATTAGAACACAAAATATGATGCTAAAGATAATAGGGACCTTAGGACCCAGAACATTACAATATCACACATAGCATGTAAGAGATGAAAGGGAAAATGATTTTTAGCTCTTTCTCTCATTAAATATCTGCAGTTAGCATGGTTTTAGTCCAGCATAATTTGTTCATGACCCATAAAAATGCTCTTGCTTTCTGTATACATTATCATCTGCTTATTCTTTATTATCACAGAGACATAGTCTTAGAATCATAAGAGATCTTTGAGGTACATTTAGCCCAAATTCCAACTAAATGCAGGAATCACCACAACAATATCCCTGAAATATGGTTATCCAGACTCTACTTGAATAGCCCCATGACAGAGGACTTATTACCTGAAAGATTGCCTGTTTTATTTTTCCTTAGTTAGTAAGCAAGCATTTAAGTCCTTATTATATGTCAGGCATTGTGTTAAGTATTGGGGATACAAAGAAGAGAAAAAAATAGTTCTTGTTCTCAAGAACTTACATTCTAATGGAAAGTCAGTGTATAAAGATATAAGTGTATGCAATATACAAACAGTATATGTAATATACAAATATGCCCATCTACTGATGGGTAAAAAGAAGGAGGCTTTAGCAGCTGAAGAAAGGTGTCCTATGGAAGGTAGAATTGGAGCTTCTTCTTGAAGGAAGTCAGAAATTTTAAGGAGTGGACATATGTAGGGATATCATTCCAGGCCTGAGAAACAGATAGTACAAAGTCTTCTTGTTGTTGTGCAGTCATTTTTCAGTTATGACTGACTCTTCATGACTCCATTTGGATTTTTCTTGGCAAAGATACTGGAGTCATTTCCTTTTCCAGAACATTTTACAGATGAAGAAACTGAGGCAAATAGGGTTAAGTGACTTGCCTAGGTTCACACAGCTAGTAAGTATTTGAAGCCAGATTTGAACTCAGAGGAAGATGATACCCACTGTGACACCTAGATGTCTCGAGTACAAAGTCTAAAGGATGGAAAACGGAGTGTCAGATGGGATGTAGGTCAGTATATCTTAGTTATAGAATACATGGAAAGGAGTAAAGTATAAGAATTCTGGGAAGGACAGAGGGGGCAAGGTTGTCAAGAACTTTAAATGCTAAATAAGGGAATTTCTGTTTGATTCTGGAGGTGACAGGGATTCATTGGAATTTATTGAGTGTTAAGATATGGTCAGATCTAAAAAACTTAGTTTGACAGCTGTGGTGTGGATTAATTTGAATGGGGAGATTCTTGAGACAGAGGGACCTATTAGAAGACTGTCGCCCTGGTTCAGATGATAAGAGGCAAGGGCATGAAGTAGAGTGGTAGCTTTATGAGTAGATGGGGTGTGTTACGTATAAGAGAGAAGTAACGATAGAAAGGACAAGATCTGGCAACAAATTTGAGGTGAGTAGATGGTGCAGTGGCTAGAACACTGGTCCTGGAGTCGAACTAGACTTCAAATCTAGCCTGTGTGACTCTAAGCAAATGACTTAATTTTTATTTTCCTCAACTGTAAAATGGGGATAATACCAGGACCTATTTTATAGGGCTGTGGAGAGGAACAAATGGGATGATATTTGTAAAGCACTTAGCCCTGTGCCTGGCGCATTATATATATTGAATAGAATATTGCATCAGAAGTCAGGAAGACCTAAGTTCAAATCCATATTTAGCCACACACTAGCTGTGTGACCCTAGGAAAGTCACTTAACTTTTGTCTGCCTCAGTTTCCTCCATTGTAAAATGGCGATAATGATAGCACCTACTTTGCAGAGTTTTTGTGAGGATATTTGTGAGGATATGTTGCGAGATATTTGTAAAGTACTTAGCACAGTTCCCGGCACATTGTTGGCACTACGTAAATTGTAAATGCTTATTCCCTTCCCTTTACTCTCTCCCCCCTGCAATGAAACAAAGAATCAAAGATAACACTGAGGTTTCAAATCTGGGTGACTGGGAAGATGGTGACAACCTCAGCAACAGAGAAATCCGAAAGAAAGCAGAGCTTGGGGGAGGGGGGAAGGTAAATTTACTCAATATTTGCCTCTCTGTTGCTTCCATCAATTAGTCCTAGTTCTGACCTCTGAAGAAGGAGACAACAAATCTAAATACTCTTCCACATGACCCGCCAACAGATATTGAAGACAATGACTATGTTATCTTTCTTTCTGCTGTTGCCTCTTCTCCTTCTCCTTAGTATTCTCTTCTTTAGTCTAAGTACTCACAGTTGCTTCCAGCCATTTGTCAATGACGTGGTTTTTAGCCTCCTCATGCTTTTCATGGATAAACCAGCTTGTCAAATATCATAAAAACTCCTTGATGGCAGGACCTGTCTCACATTTATCTTTATATCCCTAGGAACTAGCCTACTTTCTAGAACATAGTAGGTACTTAATAAATGCCTATTGATTGACTGATCTTTGTGCAATGTGGCACCTAGGACTGAACCCAGTCTTCCAGACAAATGCCTAAGTTTGGTTTCTCATTAAAAAACAAACAAATAAACAAACAAAACTAAAAACCTATTCAACAAATAGACTAGTACTCATTCCAAAGTACCTCAGGCATAGCTGAGGGAAACACATGAATTTTCTATTTCTCTTTGCCTTAGTGTTGTTGCCTAATATTTCTTAAGCAAGTCTGTACCAAATATCAATCAATATGCATAGATATTCTTGTGCTAACTTATAATGGGTGAGCACCAATATGACTCAATTAAATTCAATAAGCATTTATTAAGCACCTCTTATGTACAAGGTGCTATTCTAGGTCTTCTGGTCACAAAGGAAAAAAAAAGTTCTCTGTCTTGAATGAGCTCACCTTCTGGGCATGGCAGGTTGGGTGTATATAACACATGGGTAAGGATATCCAATTATAATTTGAAGAAGGGGAGAGCACTCAAAGTGGAGGTTCAAAACAATTTTCTTATAGAATGTTGCATCTGAAGGAAGTACCTTGAAGGAAGGTAATGATTCTAAAAGATGGAGGTTCGATATAGGTATTCTAGGCCCAAAGGCAGCAGATAGAATACCATAGTCAGGAAAAAGCAGGCACAGTTTGGCTGGAATATGGATTGCATTCAGGGGAGTAATAATGTAAAATAAGTTTGGAAAGGTAGGCTGGAGTCAGACCGTGTAAGGTTTACTTGCCAAACTTTGAAATTTGTAGTTTGTTTAAGAAGTAATAGGAAGCCATTTAACTTGAGCAGGAGAATGATGTGGTCAGACCTGTGTATTATCTTGCTAGCTGTGTGGAGGATAGACCTATTAGAAGCAGGAAGATCACCCAGAGGCTATTGCAACAGTCCATGAGGGAGTGAGTAGAGCTTGAAGCAGAGTGATTGATGTCAGAGAGGAGAGAAGGTGATGGGTGCAAGAGATGTAGCAGAGGTAGAATTTAGAAGACTTGGCAACAGGATTCTAACCAATAGCTATAAAATCCCCCTTTTCAAAAAGGTGGAGACAACCCTACAGTCTCCTACCAAACCTCATGCACTACTATTGAGGTAGGAAGGCATCTTCTCTTTTAATGTGGATCAAGCAAGCAGAAAAAAAAAAATCCAGGATAGATGTGTCGAAAGCCCCAGGACAACCCAAGAAAAATGCCTCCATTCCTCTAAAGGAAGACGGACTAGAAATGGAATCTTTTTATGAAAAGCATGCCTTTAAACAGAGACCTTTAAGCAATGAGCGAGGAAGGAAAAAATATGCCTCTTAAATGCATTCTGCACTGTTCCTACAAGGCTTCCAAGGCAGGATTGTTTATTAGAAGATAAGATAGTGAAAAATGTATTTTTGCAGAAAGAAAATAGTAAAGCTGGGCCTGGGATAGATAAGGAGCCAAATTTCTATTTTATGCTCTATTGAGTGACTCAGTTACATTATCTGGGAAGCAGGGGTGAAATAACACCCTTGGGAAATGAGTAGCAGATTGCACTGGTCTCCTTCCAGCCCTAGTCCAGATGAAGTCCAGAGAGAACAGACTAGTTCTCCTGTCCAGGAGTGGTATGCTTATATTCCTGAGATATAAGGAAGAAAGGTTCCTTTCTCTGCTTCTTAGTCTCCTCACCTTGCTAACAACCACTGGGCATCTGAAGTTGCCATATAAATATTAATTGTGAAAGTCAGTGTCATGTAGGAAAAAGATTGCTCTACTTGGTGTCAGAAAACCTGGCATTGAATCATGTGGTGGGAAGTGCACTGGATTTGGAGTCAGGTGACTGAGGTTCAAATCCCAGCTGTGGTACTTACTACCTGTGTGACTACAACTAAGTCACTTGGCATCTCCAGGCTCCTGATTCCTTATTTGTAAAAGGGGGCTGGAAAATAAAGGGGTTGGCTTAGAGAGCTGTAAGGACTTTTTCAATTCTGGGTGTGTATGTGTGTGTGTGTGTGTGTGTGTGTGTGTGTGTTTGCATGTGTGCTCACCTATGATTCTACTGCAAGAGCTCTGCTATCTTGACCCCACCCCCCAGAGCTCTCTTCTGGAAGATGAGTTTTACTCAGGATGTTTCCAGACACCCATTGTTTAGTTTAACACTTCCCCAGGAAAGGATTGTACAGCCTCCACAGCCCATTCCTGAGTCGGATGTGCCTGGCAGTAAAGGAATTCTTCCTTATGTTTAACTGAAGTATCTCCTGGTTTATTTGAAGTTAAGCCCTTGGTTCGGTCTCCATAGACATAGGGAGCTGATCAGCTTTCCTCGTGAGCACAGGGTCCTGCGATAGGCTGGCTTGACCTCTCCAAAGACAGCCCAGAGAAGAGCACAGGCTTCAGTAGCTGCTTTACGAGGCTGGAGCATTCATCAGCTTTATTGGCCCTGCTTTCCCCACAGTTGCAACAGAGTAGCTGGGTGGTAGGGAAATGAAGCAGGTGAGCCATAGAGTTACTGAAGGGAAACTCATAACCCTTCATCATGGCTCCTAATGAAAAGGCAGAGATGCCCCAGAACCATTAGAGGAGCTACCCCATGCTGAGTTGACATGGTGTTTATGCCTTGCAGATAAAGAACTGGGAGTAAATATTTACAATCCATGAGCTCCCACATGCTAATGAAATTAAAAAAAAAAAGTTGTTTTGTGTGGATGTGCATGTTTCATTTCTTCCCTTCCTGAATGATACAGGCATTTTCAGTGTGGGGTTCCACAGAAAGAAGAGTGATTTGTAAAGGACTGCTACCCTTTGTGTATATGTGGAGTGGGGTATAAGAGGATTGAAGAGGGTTCTATTAAGCTTCAGGAAGTTCTTACTTTCTTGTGACTGGGATGATGGGGATACATGAGGTAATGGAAAGAACACTGAATGGGGAGGCAGGAATTCTTGCTTTGATACTGCTACTCATTATGAGACCTTGAAAAAGTCACTTCTCCTCTCTGGGCCTCAGTTTCCTCATCTGTAAAAGTAGAAAGGAGGATAGAATTAGAATGTCTTTGGTGGTATGTTCAGCTCCACAATGCCACAATTCTCCTTTGGTTATTTCTTCATTACTTCAATATATCTGTGCGATCAGTTGGGGTAACTCTCTCTAATCAAGCAGGCCACAAATCCTTTATACCTTCTCCACTCCCTGTGCATTTTTTACTTATATCTTTTCAGAAACCTTCCATAAAAGATCTACTGAATGAACTTGAGGCCTTTCTCTAGTCCTTTTACTATTTGATAGATGCCAAGTGCAGTCTCAGTCTGTCTGTTATCTCTCACTCATAACAAATGAAAAAAACCTCCTTTTCTAGTCCATGTATGACTGGGATGACACTTTGGACACTCATAAGAGTTTTGCTGGGGCTGCATGGAACCATGAGAAGGTCACTGGTTCTAGAGTCAAAGGACCTAAGTTAAAATCCTACTTCTGACACTTAATAGTTGTGTTACTTTAGGTGAGTCACTTAAGTTCTCTGGGTCTCAATTTCTTCTACTGTAAAATGAAGGAGTTGGATGAGATGACCTCTGAGATCTATTCATTCTTTTGATCTATCATCCTATGATCTACCTTTTCCATCATTTCTAGTTGTGATTCTTCTGTGACCATGTCTTGTGTTTCATGTCTTACAACCATTAGGATGCACAAGGAGAACACTGATGTTAAAAAGATGGTCTAGTCAGTTGCATAGCTTGGGACCATGGGGAGTGCTACATGGTTGCTTTAATTTGAACCAGCCCAATCTTCTCTTCTTATTCAATTCTGGACTTGGATTATTGTCCATCTTTCTTGTCGGTGTAGGATATATGTACAGATGAACAAACTTAACGTCCAGGAAAGGGAGAGATCAATAAGGTTAGAGCATCAAGGAAAGCTTCCTAAAGAGTTGGGGCTTGAAGCAGGCCCTGAGGGATGGGTAAACTTTGAGTGGGCTAAATACTTTTAGATAGATGAGTTTAGTGCACTTGTTTGAAGTAGAAGTTAGCCTATGGCTGCAGAATCTAGTCCCCAGGCTGTAATTTTAGACCCTTGGCCTAAGTCTTAAGGGTGATGTGTACATTTTAAATTTTTGAAGGGCAGGATGACAGAATATAGAGAGGATTGGCTAGGGTCTTAGAGGATTTAGGCTTCTTCTAAGACAAATTAGTTTGTGCAACCATGGACAAAACATTTAACATCTCAATGCCCCTAGAACTTGTGTTCTCTGGATGTTAAGTTGCAGATGAGTTGTTGACCTGCCTTGATGGACAGAGTTCCATACAAGGAGACCCTTTCACTGATGAAGCCTTAGGTCTAGACTCCTCTCCTGGGGGTGGGTGGGTGGGGATATTCAAAAGATACATGCCTGGACCACAAAGGTTAAGTTTACCTAGGTATTTATCTAATAGAACAAAGGACATATACACATGTACATACACATGATACATACATATATACATATTCACAAATGTGCATATATATGTAAATACATATCTATACATACACATTCATACACCTATCATACTTTCAATGAGTGAATGTTTGGTGCATATATATTATATATAATAGATATATAATAGACATGCAGATACACATATTTTTCCCTGATATATGTACATATATACACACATATACATATGTGTATAGATATGTATGTATGAGAAGAAATAGTGCAATAAATGGTAATAATACTAGTAGCAATTGATACACATATATTCACACTTAGAAGTTTATAGAGAGTGCTGAACTTATGAATGTCAGAATGTTTCAGAAGTCTGGAAGCTTCTAATCCTAATTCTGCCACCAATTGACTATGTGACCTTGAACAAGTCACTTCTAAGCCTCTGTTTATTTATGTCTACTGGAAACAGGCACTATCTATCAGCACTACCTATTTTGTTGTTCTGTTTTCAGTTGTGTCTGACTCTTTGTGACCCCATTTGGGTTTTTCTTGGCAAAGATACTGAAGTGATTTACTATTTCCTTCTCCAAGTCCTTTTACAGATGAGGATATTGAGGCAAACAGGGTTAAGTGACTTGCCCAGCATCACAGCTAAAAAATATCTGAGGCCAGATTTAAACTTGGGAAGAGGAGTCTTCCTGACTCCAAGCCTGGCAGTCTCTATCCACCATACCACGTAGCCACACAGCACTACCTATAAGACAGGGTTATTATGAGGAAAATCCTTTGTGAAAAGTAAACCATTGTGTTATTGTGAACAACTATCACCATGTGTTCCACTCTTGTATCTAGAACAGGGTTCTGCACATAATTGGAGCTAAATAAATGTGTCCTAAATGTTGACTCTACCCAAGGGTATGATCATTGTTCATATAACCTCTTAAAGGTCAGGCTAAACACAGCCAAGCTTTCTCTTTCAGTAGTTAAAGAAAAAAAAATCAAACTAGATCATTAAAGGTTAAACAAAGAATGAAGACTTTTCACTGACACCCCTCTCTGTCTCTCTCTCTAATATGTGATAGATAATTGTTTCTTCTAATATTCCGGGGGTGGGGAATTGAGGGAGGGATACTGGGGTGGGGTTGGCCCAAAGGGCATCTTAGAAGTCCTGGTTTTCTGAGCCATAATATCTTTTCAAAAGATTAAAACATCCAAGTATCTAGTAACTACTAGAAAATGAAAGTGAAAGAAGGGGAGGAAAAGAAGAGCAAATAGAGGAAAGAGAAGATAAGCACAGGAGAGAGAAAGAGAAAGAGAGAGAGAGAGAGAGAAGTGGAGAGGTAAGGGTGACAGAGGAGAAAGATGAAGATAAGGGGTTGAAGAGAGATGTATAGAGCTAGAAGGATAGAGAAAGAGGTGATGGAAGAATGAAAGAGGAAAATGGAAAGAGAGAGAGAGAATGGAGATTTGGGAATAGAAGGAGAGAAATGGAGAGAAATATAGAAAACAATGGTACAGGATTGAGATATAGAGAGGATGGAGGCAAATTAGTTGGGATGGGGTAGAGACATGGATGGAGAGGGAGAGACAGATAACTTACGTGAAGGATCAAATGCTCTTCACATAGAACTAATGAGTTTTTCTGGGGAGTAGCAGAGACCAAATATATAGATACACACATACACTTACTATACATGTACTCACCCTTTATTATCTGTAGTTTAATTTTTTTTTTCTCTCTGGGAAAAAAAAGATAAAAAAGACAACACAATTGGAAAAATATTAGCTTGAAACCAGGAGATTAAAAAAAAAGTAGAGGAAGCTAATGTTTCCTGTTGTGAATCCTCACCTCTTTTGATATTAATGTTTGTGATAATCATACCCTGTTAGAGTCCTCCAGCTAGTGCTCGCTGCAGCTGGTCCTGAAGCTCTTTTCTGGCATCTTTAATCTTACTGGAGAGCAGAGACATCCCCTCCCCTCAACCCAAAAACACCCACAGTGGGGCCAGGGAGGGGCTGAGGAAAGACAGGTTTCCTTTCTGTAGTGTTATAAATGAGCTGATACCATGCAAAGATCATTGAACTGAACTGGGAGACAAGAGTTCTTACTTAGTTTAACCATGAGCTCATTATGCAGTATGGAGTAAACCATTTCAACTCCTTGGAAATCAGTTTCTCCATTTGCAAAATCAAGGATATAGGCTAGGTGAGCTATGAAGTGTCTTTCCTGTGTTACCTAAGGCATGTCACTTCTCTCTAAGCCTGAATTTTCTAGTCTCTGAAATGGGAGGGATTAGATGGTGTTTAATCTTTCTTTCTGAATCTATGATCCTCTAATTTTACTAATCTAAGTGGAAGAGGAGGGGAATAAAATAACTGGGGTTGCTTCTATATTATCTCATAATGGAAAAAAAATGAATTTATGAAGTATGGTTATGAAGCCATAAATAGACGTTCAGAACTACCACAAGCCTATGTCTTCCCTGCTCTCATATCCTGTCCCTTGCTTCAATATTCTTTCTTCTACACCATGGTGCCTCTTGCTTACTGAAAGAAAAGGTGAAGCTAAGAGGGGGTACTTCAAGTTAAATAGTTCATCAATCTCTGACTCATAAGTGAGTGGGGAGAGACAGAAGACAGCCCCCACTTTACAGAGAGAACATTTTTTACCCCATCCATAGAAGAAGGTCAATCAGAATGACTGCATAGAACATCTCCTCCCAGAGGCAACAGTCAAATATGAACGATTTACTGCTTGTCTCTCTATTCATTGTGGATGGTATAGACATCTGTGGTACACATCTGGGATCAGGAGCAGAGGAAGGAGAGTGCTGGTTACAAATCAGGTTTTGATTTAGAAAACAAACAAACACATCCGCAGACACAGTTGCCTTTAAGAGGAATGTTAAACTGGTGAGGGAATTGTTAATTCCACATCATGGAAGTAGGAAGCACTGTCAGGGCATCTATTGAGGCAAATCTAAAGCTATTCCTTTCTCTCTCTCTCTCTCTCTCTCTCTCTCTCTCTCTCTCTTTCTCTCTCTCTCTCCCTCTCCCTCTCTCAAATACACATCATAATGTGGAAAATGTGAAGTACTTCATGACTCCTAAAACCCAAAGAGGTTGTGTGGAATTCATTCATTCATTCATTTATTCATTCATTCATCACACATTCAATCAGTACCTACTATGTGGAAGGTCCTCTACTAGGTAGGCACAGAGGAGGCTACAGCATAGTAAAACACAATTTCTTTTTCTTGGTCTGGGAATAAGGCATTAGAACAACACCAGATTTGATCTCAGAAGACCTGGGTTTAAATTCTGGCTCTGCCGCTTATCAGCTGAGGAAATTTGGCCCCTCTGGGCTCCAGTTTCCTCATCTGTAAAATAAGAGACTACATTATCAACACAGTTCTTTCAGCTCTAAATTCTATTATTCAAAATAACTAGAATACAATTAATGAAGTGAAATTGCAATAAAAGAAATTCTGACATTGAGGGTGGAGGATGATGTCTTGGACCCCTGGAGCCTCAAGGCATCTGGAAAATTCACCAAATCCTATCCACTACCTTAAGACTGATAAATATCTTTTCCTCTTGAAAATCTACAGGGTTAGAGAGAATTTTGGAAAGAATCTGAAGCTTGGATTTAGGAGATCTGTATTCAAATTCTGCCTCAGAGGATTGTATGACCTTTGTATGACCACAGGAAAATCACTGAGACTCTCCAAGCCTTAGGTTCTTCATTTATAAATTGAATAATTATTTCATTAGCTCACAGGCTCATGAAAAAAGTCCTTTGTAAACCTCCATAGAAAGTGGAGTTGCTGGAGGCAGCTAGGTGGCACAGTGGATAGATCACCAGCCCTGGGTTCAGGAGGACCTGAGTTCAAATCTGGCCTCAGACACATAACACTTACTAGCTGTGTGACCCTGGGCAAGTCACTTAACCCCCATTGCCCAAACGAAAAAAGTGGAGTTGTTGTTACTTCTTGCTGCTGCTACTACTCTGGTCCCTTAGGGGCACCTAGGAGGCACAATGAATAGCTACAGTGCTGAGCTTAGAGTCAGGAAGACCGGAGTTCAAGTCCTATCTCAGGCACCTATAAGCTGTGTGACCTGGGGAAGTCACTTTACTTCTGTTTGCCTCAGTTACTTCATATGTAAAATGAGGATAAAAATAGTACCTACTTTTCAGAGTTGTTGAGAGGGTCAAATGAGTAGTTGTAAAGCAATTAATAAGTGCCTGATAACTATATAAATATTACCTATTATCTTTCTATCGCTCTTCATTCCTCACCAGGCTGTACCCTAGATTACTTCCACCCTACCCCAGAAACCTTTACACCTTGAAGCCTGATGGCCTGGAATTCACACATTAGAAATACTCTCTACTCCTGTTTCCTCTTCCTCTGATTGGACAGCTCCTGACAGAACCTCCGGTTGAGGAGAGTGCTCAAGCCAAGCAGGTTTTATTACTGCACTCAGGTTGTTGTTAGGATGAAGTGAGATAATAATTGTAAAGTGCTTAGCAGAGTGCCTGGTACATAGTGAACACTATATAATTGTTAGCTACTATTTAAAAAAAAAAAAAAGCTGCACTCTGGACTTCCTCTGCCTTTACCCCTTGGCAGGCATTTTGGTCCCTATTGACCCACTATCCCCTTTTCCCTTTTCAGCTTCCTTTTATGTGTTGTCCTTCTCCATTGGAATGTAAGCTTCTCAAGGGCAGGAACTGTCTTTCTTTCTACTTGAATTTGAATTCCCAGCACTCAGCTTAGTGCCTGGTAATTAGCAAGCACTTAAATGCTTGTTGAATGACTATGGCCTGAAAGGAAGTTCTTATATCTAACTGTGATCCCTCATGCTTTAATTTCAGACCTTTCCTTCCTATTCCTTCCTGCATAGATGTGTAGAATAACTGATTAGCATAAGATTCATAAAACACCTTTAACTCCTTAAATGCAATAATCAAGTCCCCCAGTCTTATGTTCTCTAGCATGAATAACAATTCCCATGGATCTATTTCTCCTCCCTCTATTTATCTTTGAATATAAGTGTGAACAAATTAGGATCTTATTAGAGAATGTTATATTATATTCAAATCTAATATATAAGGATGAGCATCTTGGATGAATAATGTCTCTTTTTGGGGGCCTCAGTTTTCTCTTTTGTAAGATGAAAGTATTGGATTAGATTGGTGGTGTCAAGTTCAGTTAGAAACACGGACACAAAACAATCCATAAAGATCCTTGTGAGCAGCATAACTTAGAAAACACATGCTAATATCATCTACCTTCAATTATATTTTTATTTCTTTCATTGAATATTTCCCAATTATGTTTTAATCTGCTTCAGGTACACTCAAGACTCTTCAGGTTAGTTTTTTACACCTCTGTGCAAGATCATATTTGAGATTCTCTCTAGATCTAATATTTCATGTTGAATATTCTAATCTTCTATATGCTATGATCCAACATTCTTCTAACATGAAGGCCCTTTCATATTCCATGAGCTGAAATGGAATATTTCCTAATGATAGTTACTCTGCTGTTCTGATGCAATCCTAAACCAAAGGGAAGCAGTGCCCTGCAACAAAGAGGCAAGGCGCTCCAAGTGTCCTTGTAGATGACACCTAGTCTACTTTCACTAAGCTATGTCAGGTGGAGTGATTTTCTTCCTCTACAAGCAGCTCACTATAAGTCAACCAGATGGTAGATTTGTTTGGAAAAATAGGAGATTGCCTCCAAATTGCCCCTGTGACCAGATCCAGACAGCCAAATGGACAGCTGAGTCATTATCTGGTCAATTTGGCCAGTGTAGACTGCCAATATGGGGTGTTCAGGGCTCAATACACAAAGTGAGTGGCACATCTAGGCATGTATAGCAACTGAATGGGGTTGGCCACAAGGAAGTGAGACTGTATGCCAGAGAGGTTTGGCCCACATTTTGAGTCCAGACAGTCGAAAATAGGGAAGTGAGCTAAGGTGGGGAGAAATAATATGCTACCGATGGTATAGTTTTTTTGATGTTGAGTCATTTTGTAGTTGTGTCTGACTTTTCATGACCCCATTTGGGATTTTCTCAGCTAAAATACTGTAGTGGTTTGTCATTTCCTTCCTTAGCTCATTTTATAGATGAGGAATTGAGACAAATAGAGTTAAGTGACTTGCCCAGGGTCACACAGCTGGTCAGTAGCTGAAGTCTGATTTAAACTTAGGAAGAGGAGTCTTTCTGATTGTGCCACCAAGCTGTCCTTGGTATAGTTAAGGTCCTGATGTAGTAGATAGAGTATAGGGCCTGAAATCAGGAAGACTCCTCTTCCTGAGTTCAAATCAGCCTCAGACCCAGTGTGACCCTGTACAAGTCACTTAACCCTATTGGCCTCAGTTTCCTCATCTGTAAAATGAGTTGCAGAAGGTAATGGAACACAACTCCAGTCTCTTTGCGGAGACAATCCCAAATGGGGTCATGAAGAGTTGGACGTGACTCAACAACAATAACAAAGAATCCAGAAGGTCATAGGGTTATCAGGACCAGCACTAGGAAGTACAATAGGGTTGGTGAGCTCTGATCCCAAGTCAGAGACCACTATCTCTCTGCCCTGTTTTATGTTGTATTCTTGGGTGTGGGTGGCCCTAAGTCTACAAGTATTGATCATAGTTAAAGGAGGTCAGAGATCTATAGATGGAACCTCCTTCTGATTATGAAGTAGATAGCCATATGAAGATTATAGCACAGAAGGGTTTCTGCTCTTGCTTGACTTGATTTGTACATCTACCCAGCTTGAACTCAGTGGAGTTCTCTTCAAACCCTTTATGTACTGACTTAGGGGGAGAGAGGGAATTAGTATTTGTATAGTGCCTACTATGTGCCTGGCACTGTGCTAAGTGCTTTTTATGAATGTTATCTCATCTGATCCTCACAACAACCCTATGAAGACGGTGCTATTATTATTGGTTGAGGAAAAGGAGGCATACAGTGGTTAAGTGACTTGCCCAGGGTCACACAGTAAGTATTTGAGGCTGAATTTGAGCTCAGGTCTTCTGGACTCCAGGCCCAATGTTCTATATATAGTAACCACTAGCTAGCTTCCTCTCAGGATTGGGTGACCTGTCAATTGGAATCAAGGAATAGAGCTTGGAGGCTGGAGATTGTTAGGCTGTAACACAATCCATTGGGGTTGGATCAGTGGCTTGACCCTTATTTTGCTATAGCCTAAGGTAATGCTCTTCTTCCCACTTTGACTCCCAAGACTGAACCTCATCTATGAATGTTCTGTCAAATCACTTCCCTTTACACTATTGCAGTTGCTCTCTTGGCACTAGGCCAATAAATAGACCCAATCCAATGTTTACTCTTTGGTCAAATGCATTTATTTGCACATTATCGGTGGCTTCCTGAAGGAATTATATTGCTACTAGAGTAGATGGAGGTATCAATCCTTGAATATTTCTCTTTATGCACTATTTTTTAGATAGTTTCAAAATCCCTTCTATGTTTAGTGCTTTCTATTCTATGGACTATTGTCTGTTTACCTCCATTATTATGTTTTCCTAAACTCTGACACTCTATGTTCTAAACCAGAGGTATCAAATTCCAGGGCATTGCTGCCAATATTCCTGAGTGTGTCAGGGTCAGATTAAAATGTAATTGGGAACAGTTTAACATTTATTAAATTAAATATCACACATATTTACATTATAACATATAATGATTATATAATAATATTACATAATGTATAATAATTATGTACTATAAATAATATAAATAAATACTTATAATTAAATAAAAATAGAACAGAACTTAGATAATGTTAATATGTGATTTTCAAAGTAAATATGTGGGTTTGCAAGGAATCTTATGTATGGTTTAGTGACCCCAGTTCTATGTGAGTTTTACACCACTATTCCAGACATTTTAACAGAAAAGTCAAAGTTGTAGGATGCTATCTAACTTGCATGACTCTGCCTTCCACTTATCGGGTTCCAATCTCTCTCTGTCGATAAGCCTGTTTGTTACCTGTGTCATTCGTTAAAACGTTAAAATCTTAGAACGTTGAAGAGCTTTTTCTTATAAAATCAAGACAGAAATGTTGTACAACTGTACCCTTAGAAATTTGGCTTTACTTCTTTCTTGTGAGAAACCTTATAACCCTTGTATGTGTTCTTTCTTCTGTATGTTTTGGTGAGGCCATTCAGTAAAAGTGATGGAGCTCTGCTATGAATCTTAGAGCTGGAAGGAAGGTTCCTTGGATATCAGCCAGGTCATCCCTCCTCTTTTACAAATGAGAAAACTGAGGCCCAGAGAAGGGAGAGGTCACTTGCCCAAGGTCACACTGAAAGTTAATGACAGACAATGAGCTAGAACTCAGAGTTCATGACTCCCAATTGATTTTTTTTCTTTGCTATTACAGCTCACTATAGAAAATAGTTGAAATCCAACTGGGCTCATTGGTCTACGGTAATAAGACACAAGATAGGCACTAGGGTGGGGGAGGAGAAAAATAACTTCTCTAGGAGGGAGAAGATGGGCTACAGAAAAGGGTGCTAAGGAAAAGATTGGCTAACTCATGATTTTTCATAAGCTTAGTCCTGTCCCTTATAAATAGTGGTCATTCTTCCCCGCCCCAGAGGTGTATGCATCATGGCATCTGATAGGACAGTTAGCTAAAGAGTCCTGCGTACTGTACTGTCAGTACATTATTAATATTTGGCCACCGACTCATACAACATCTTGCACACAGGCTCTGTGAAGCAGCCTCACTTCTCTCCTCCTCCCTATGTCTGCATGAAATTAGCCAGAGAGGGAGCAAGGAATTTGTCCTGAATTTTAAACAACATTTGATTCCAAAATGTGAGATTTAGCAGACAAAGCTTTTTCCTTCATCTTACTCTTTCTATCTTTTTTTAAACTGAGGTTGAGATATGGTTCACCCACTGGGGACTTTTTTTCCTCTTCTCTCCCCACCAAATGGGCGCTGTGAACTGCTCTCTTGAAAATCTCTTGAAAAGGGCAGCATATTGGAATTTGAGACAAAGGAAAGAAAAATGAGCTCGCTTGGAAAGTCTGCTGGCATCATAATGAGGGAGATTATTCTGGGAAATGCAGGCGTCTGCTGCAAAGGCCTATACTAGAGGCAGTTTATAACCAGCCTCAGGTCAGACACATGACTACACACAGGCACACAAGCACATGTACGTACACACACACACACACACACACACACTCACACACAGAGCTGTTCTCCTCTACTTTGCACTGCACTGACTTTGGTCATATCTATCACCTTGTGTTGCTAAGGACAGCTGTGTACAGCTGGTTGGCTCATCCAATTATGAGAGTGGGGAGAGAGACTGGGTCCTTAAGCATCTCTGCCTTGGAATCCCACAGGATCGTATTGTCAGACCCCTGGGCATTAGATGGAAGAGGTCCGGTCTAGAAGGGTCTCCCTTTACCATCTGTGCCACAAAGCCACAGAATGTTTGAATCCAGAGGCAGCTGTCACTGTGGTATAGTTCAAGATTTTCTGTGGAAATGTGGGTTCAAATTCCAACTCTGAGGTTTGACAGCTATATAGATAGCATGGGGCAGCTAGGTGGAGCATACCTGGCCTGGAGTCAGGCAAATTCATCTTCCTGAGTTCAAATCTAGCCTCGGACACTTACTAGCTGGGTGACCCTGGGCAAGTCACTTAACCTTGTTTGCCTCAGTTTCTTCATCTATAAAATGAGCTAGAGAAGGAAATGCCAAAACACTCTAGAATCTTTGCCAAGAAAATCACAAATGGGGTCTTAAAAACCACTGAATAGACAAGTCACTTAACCTGATTAAACCTCAGTTTTCTCTACCGTGGAAATTTGTTTTGTGAAAAGTGCTTTGTAAACCTCAAAGCACTCTAGAAAAGTGAAATATTAATATCATTAATGAATGTATTCTAGGTTCTGATTATTTATATATTGGCACAACTGAGTTTCTTGAATCTGCACAAACCTTCAGAGATGGATAGACTGCTGTCCAACATCAGTGTGGTACCACCTCCTTGGTCAAGTTTGGGCTAGTCAAAAGAGGAGATGAAAAATCTCAGAAAATTCCAAGGTTGTTACATAGATTGGAAATCCTGGAGCTGATGATTTTGGACATAATGCCTAGAGAATGCTAAGGCTCTAATGATCCAAGAACACAGAATACTGAAAGGTAGAGGTAGGAGGCATCTTATATGTAATATTAGAATATAGAATCAGAACATATAGTATTAGAAGATAGAATTCAGATGGTTAGAGCTAGGAGGGATCTTAAACCATGACCTGACACATAGCAAATCCTTTGTAAATACTTGTTAATTGATTATTGACTATATGTTAGAGTGAGAAAGGAACCTTAGAAGGCAGAATGTTAGAATCTGGAATAGGAATTCTTAACGTTTTTAAGGTTATCAACCCCTTTGACATTTTGGAGAAGCCCACAGACCACTGCAGAGAATAATGATTTTAAATAGCTGGAAAAAAATGCTAACTTTCAATTTGAGGTTAGTGAAAATAAAGATTACATTTTTTCCCCCATCCAAATTCATGAACTTTCAGGATGGCAGTAGGCAGTAGGGAAGCATTTCCTTATCTTCTCTGGGCCTCAGTTTCCTTCTATGTAAAATGAAGTCATTGGACTAGATAATCTCTAAGGTCCTTTCTAGCTTTCTATCTTTCTCCCTTTCTCCTATCTAGCCTCCTTCTCTCCCTCCTAGAGACCCAAGTTCCTTGGACAGATCTTTTATGTAAATCTGAACATCCTTCCCTATAGATTAGTCACAGGAGCAGATAAAGAGGGTTGAATGACTGAGGCAGGGAAAATGAACGCCCATTAGCTCTTCCTGGATCTCTCTGGTGGAAGGGGTTGGTAAACAGTTTGCACTTATCTCTCAGCTTAGCATTTAGCTGATTTCCATAACGAGCTTCATTGAACTGAGAGGCCTTGAGGTGTCCCAAGGCTTCAGAGACAAACTGCGTTCTGTAAATCTGATTTATGTAAAGGTGAAGGCAATTGTGTTAACAAAGGAGGGGAACACTGATCAACATTCAGTCTGCAGCAGCTGGGAAACCAGGCAGTGGCAGCCAGGCCTGAGGCGGCCTCCTCACTTGCTAGGAAGACAAATTTGAACAGCCCCTGGATTTGAACAGTCTCTCTGGATTTGAACAGCCTTTGGTCACTCAGCTCTGGACTTGAGCTTATCACACTGTGCCTGCCCTCACTGACAGTAGGATATCCCACATTTCTCCATCCTCTTCCTGAGAGCCTCTATTCACACTGTTCTTATCCCTGGAGAGGCATAGTGGAAACAGAGAAAAGATCACTGGATTTTGAGTCAGAGAACCTGGGTCCAAATCCTGACTCTTTCACTTATTACCTCTGTTTCCTTGAGCCAGTCACTTCACCTCAGAGGGCCATAGGCCCTCAGAGAGGCATCATGGTGTGGTAGAGAGAGCCCTGGATTCATATCCCACCTCAGACACGTGCAAGTTCTGTGAAACTGGCAAATCAGTTAACCTCTCTGAGCTTCAGTTTACTCACCTCTAAAATTAAGGAGTTGAATTAGTTGTCCTCTGTGGTCCCTTCCAAGTCTAAAGGAGTCATCCTTTTTTCTCTCCTCTCCACTGTTGATGCTCCACTTAGCCTTCAGAGACAAGTCCCAAGGTCATTTCCTCCTTGAAACCTTCCTAAACCCATGCCATCCCCCACCCAGAAATGATTTCTCTCTCCTTGGAGTGAGAATAGCCCTCTCTACCTTTCCTGTGTCCTTAGATTCTATTTTCTATTATTCATTCTTTTGCTCATTCAGCAGATATTTACTAAGGCCTAGGGTGTGCTGGTGAGATACAAAATGTAGATAGAACATAAGCCTGACTGCCCTCAGGAGCTCGGAACCTAGTAGGGGGATAAGCCACAGACAGAGATAACTGCACTACACACTGTTACATGATAAATGCATTAGAGAGAGCATGACGTATCAGGCTCATAGGTGAGCTTGGTACAGGGGAAAGAATGCCAAGATAGGGTTCCAATTCTTACTCTGAAAATTACTGTCTCTGAGACCTGATCCAGTCCCTTAACTTTTCTGAATCTCTTTCCTCCTATGTAAAATAGGAAAGAGGATATTTAATTGTTATTCAATAAGGGCTCCCTGGAGATAATTTTAGCAGGAGTGACCTGACCAGATTTTTGTATAAGAAAGATGGAGACTTCCACTATATTTCTTTCTCGTACACCCTCCCTTTATTGTTTTTTCAGTTAGTGTGGGACTCTTTGTACCCTACTTGGGGTTTTCTTGGCAAAGATACTAGAGTGGTTTGCCATTTTCTTCTCCAGCTCATTTTATAGATGAGGAAACTGAGACAAACAGGGTTAAGTGACTTGCCCACGGTCACACAGCTAGTAAGTGTCTGAGGCCAGTTTTGAACACAGGTCTTTCTGACTCCAAGGCTGGCACTCTATCCGCTGCACCACCTAGCTGTCCCATATACTCTCCCAGCCTTACCTCCTAATAGTTACCTATACATACTTTATACCCCAACCTAATCAGACAACATATTAGCTGCTCCCTATGTCTAATTTCTGTAAACAGAATGACAAGTGAACTGGAGAAGCCAGAGAGTAGAAGCAAGAAGACTTGTTAAGAAAGATGCTGCAATAATTCCAGCAGTTTGAAATGAAGGCTTATATAAGAGAGGTGTCCATGATGTCTGAATGAAGGAAAGAGAGATATCTCTTTGTGAAAGGAGGATCTGCAGAACTTAATAATCTGAGCAGGCAGAGAAAGGGACAAGTCAAAGATAACTACAAGGTTTCAGATATGTAACGAGGTGAATGGTGGTGCTGCTGACAGAAATAGAGAAGTCAGGAGAAGGGGCAATGTTAAGAGAAAAGACAAGAAGCTCAGCTTCAGATGAGGTGATTTTTGAGGCGCTAGTGAGTCACCAAAGTGTAGATATCGTGAAGACATCTGGGGATGTGCAGGTGGAGTTCAGTAGACATTTGACGAATGGAGCTACAGATTCAATATGATACATTTATTCAACCCATTCTGTGCAGGGCACTAGATCACACAAGCAGTTACAAAGTTGGGAAGAGATTTGGTGTCTACCCTCATGGAACATACTGCCTAGTAAGTGAATAAAATAGCAACACAGATAGATTAGGCTATAGCACACAGTAACATATGGCCAAACCATTGGAGAGGTACAAAACAAAATAATAAATTAAATCAAAGGAGAAGGATTACCTAATGGGGCCTTAGAAAAGGCTTGCTGAGGAAATTATAGAGTTTAGTGGGATTCATGAGGGATAGATTGTATAAAGAGGGGAGAGAAGAGGCCCAGACCCCAAAAGAAACTTTAAAACATTAGGAAAAACACAATGAGATATCAAAAGAGACAATGAAGAAAAAAAGGGGATGATAATGAAGGCATGTTGTTTTTTTAAAACAAAAGAGGAGAAAGTATGTGGTCATAGGGTGTGGTCAATCATATCAAAAGCTGCAGAAGGTCAAGGAGGTTAAAGACTTTTAGAAGGATATTGAATTTAACAATTAGGAGATCATTGATGAATTTAGAGCTGTCTCTCCTCCACTATACCATTTTGCTCCTCTGGTAGCTGTGGAGTAGAAGAAAGAAGAGAAGCAATAAAGAATCACAGATGTTTAGAGGAGGATCAGACCTCACAGAGGCAGTCTATTGTAGAAGAAGGAGTAGATTTAGAGTAAGACACCTTGAAATAAAATTCTGGTTCTGATACTTAGGCAAAACACTTCTCTCTGGACCTCAGTTCCATCATTTGTAAAATTAGGGGTTGGACTAGATGGCCTTTAAGGTTACTTCTAGCTCCAAAACCTATGAATTATGAATGAATCAATTTGTTTATCAAACTAATTACAAATCCCTCCACCATCTTGTAGACCCTCTGCTTATTGACCTTACCTTATCTGCACAACCTGATCTTAAACTCTTTCCCAACTTGTCACAGGTGTCCTAAAATAGACTGGTCTTCTCAGTGTTCAGAAGATACAGCACATTCTCTATACCCCTGTTCATGCTGTTCTCTCCACATCAAATGTCTTTTTTTTTTTTTTGCTCACCTAGCAAAATCTTACCCTTCACTGATATCAGTACCTTGCACCAGGTTATCCTGACTCTAAGGCTAGTAAATAGCTCTCCTGGGAATGTGATCATTGGGGTTAATTATTCTTACCAACTGTTGTTAATCTCATTTGTTTCCACCTGTTGATGGACCATGAGTCCTTTTTATATCCTCCAAATTTTGCCATGCTAAAATCCAAAATTGCACAGCCCCAGTTATGTTTCTGTCCTGTATTATCCTATGTAATATTAGCCATATAGGCATCCTGTTCCTGACCCTTCCTGTGTCTTTAGACAAGTCATTTTCCCTCTCCTTGGTCTTCAGGCCCATTTCAATTGTAGCATTAAATGTTCTAAGGTTTCTTCCAGGCCTAATATTCTGTGATTCTTTGACAACATAGAAGATATTACTCAATAAATGCTTGTGAAATGGAATTAAATTGGAAAGGTATAAATGCCAGCAATTGATAGCTATTTTCAGAGTGACTCAGTAGGGTATGTAACTAAAAGATCATGAGCTTATGGTAAATAAGTTTTATCTAATATCTATACTTCATTTTTCTCCAGTGACTTGAAGGATTGAAAAGACATTATTTTATTAATCCCCACAGTATCCCAATGTGGTAGGAATTTCACAATTGCCCTTATCCTGTCTTCTTTTATTGATATTCACATTGAGTATGCTGCTGGTCAGAGAGTAAGGACTATCCCCAAGGTCACACAAGTTTTGTTTGGAGAGTCGAGTGGTAGCCATGTGTGATTTTAAGTAGGAGGGCCTAATATGGGTAGAAAGGTAGAGTTATTCAAGAGAAATTCATTAGTGGAAAGGATGGGAAGCCATGGGTAGAAAGTGTCCCTGAGATGACTGGTAGAGGCCACATTATTTTGGTCAATTTTCTCTGGGAAAGAACAACATCATAGAAACATGTCAATTTGTGTCCAAAGACAATGTGGTATTGAGAGAAATACAATGGATCTAAGTTATTATAACAGAATTGTGAGGGGGAAAAATAAAAAGAAATATCTGAAAAAATCAACAAAACATTTCCTTTACAACAAAGTGGCAACTTGGAATATAGAAGGTTGGAACATGGGAAGGTCATTTAAATTCAACAAAAACTAAGTGACAATGTATGTTCTAGTTATTGGGGATACAAAAAAAAAAGATGAAGAGTGTCTGCTTTCATCGAACTTCCCTTCTACTGAATGCGACCTAGAATATTAGAGCTAAAAGACACTTTAAGGCATGGAATGTGTCTTTGTATACACAGTGCTTTGGACATAGACGGTGTTAAATAAATGCTGTTGGATTTAATTGAATTGGGAGACAAAACATGGAACATCAGAAGGGACTTTAGGAAACAAAATATCAGACTATAGAACATCATATCCAGATTTGGAAATTACCTTTGGATTACATCATTTTATCTAAAACCTTTATTTTACAGACATAGAGACTGAGGTTCAGAGAAGAGAAATTACTTATCTAGGGGTATACGAGTTGGAAAGAAACATAGAGATGACCTATTTCAACCCTCTCATTTTAAAGAAGACAAAACTGAAGCTTAGAAGGGGGAAAATGGCTTTCTCATCATTACATAATTAGCAAGTGGCTGGTACTCAAACATCGTCCTAGGATGATAGGGTTAACCTCTTCTGACTCTAGTGCTCTTTCCACTATGCAGCACTGCCTCTGACTTGTCCATTATCATAGTACAGAGCAATACCTTGAACTCAAGACTTTTGTCTTCAGATCTTAGGGCTTTGTTCTGTAGAATGCTCCTCTAGTTCAGTCCTTTTTTCATTTATGTCATGATGGTGCAGAAACTATGCCCCCCCCAAAAAAACCACAAAAGGAATCTAATCCTGCCATTTTTTCCCCTGGTTATACCTCTGCTTCTGATTGTAGGGAAGAAGGTGGTGGTGGTGGGGAGGGACGTTCTAGGCCAGTTGCATGTAATTGTATATTTTGGAGTTTATCCCAAGTATAACCAGAGCTTTTCTTCCCAACTTCACTTAATATTCAACAAACACTCACCACATAAACAACATATCTTGTCTCAGTCCTTATTATCATTCCCAGAACCACTTTCAGGCTTTCAGAAACCCATTATTATAATTATAATCAAGAATCTTAGGACAGAGCCATTTGTACCAAAAATACATTTACACTTTGAATTGTTTGCAGTGTGAGGGATGCAGTTTTCCTTTTTCTAAGTTTAATGGGAGGAACAACGAGGACATTTAATTTTTCCCCTGTCTAATTTCTTAATTTAAATTTTAGGCCTGAAATCCTAGCTAATATTTACTTTTGTCTCTTCAATATTGCTTTCTTTCTCCCTGAGTCTTAATTTTTTAAAAGTCTCTTGCTAATGTTGCCTCTATTTCTCTACTATTGGTGGAGGCCCTGTGAGAAAAGTGGATTGTTGCCTCCTATGTTTGACTCAGGGAAGGCATCTTTGAATTCTCACAATACTCATTGAGACATCAAACGTCTTTCCCATTTTTCTATTTCAAAGTGACAGAAGAGACATGAAGTAAAAGTACCTTTAGGTAGGAATAGCATAGGGACTGACTGTTACAGGCCTCCTTAAATGGAAACACAGTTCTCAAGGCTGATTGATGTCAAAGCCTTGCCCAGGAGCAAACTTCCATAAGAGAATAAGATAAAGAGCTAAAAGGAATCTTAAAAATCATTATGGAATCATAGATCTATAGTTGGAAAATGTTTTAATGGCCATCAAGTCCAATTACTTCATTTTACAGAGGAGAAAGCTAAAGACTTGAAAAGTTAAATAATTTGCCCAAAGATTCAATCTAGTCTAGCGCAATATCCCACCCACATTGTCTCCCTCCTTATTTTACAAGGAGAGGAAATGAGGCCCAGAAAAGGTGGGGGTGGGTGAGAAAAGTGAAAGAAGATGGCAGGAAAAAAGAGGGGAGGGAAGAAGGGGGGAGGAAAACAGAAAAGAGGATAGTATATCCTTGATGAAGAGAAAGGAATGATCAGTGTGCAATAGCTATAGCCAAGCAGAATTGTGTAATGGTAAAAGTACTAGGTTGACATTAGGAGACTTGGATTTGAATCCTAAATTTTCCACTGTGTGACTTTAGGAAAATTATTGTACTCCCTGAGTCTTTTTTTTTTTTTTTTCATCTAGGAAAAAGGTATATTAATAAGGTACTGCTTATGCCATAGGCCTTTTGCGAGACTCAGATGAGATAATGTATGCAAAATGCTTGGTAATCACAAAGTCCTATACAAACACTGAGGAGTTATAAGGGAATGGAATTAGGAGGCAGTTTTGCTAGACACAGATGGGCCCATCTCTAATTCACAAGGAGACACAATATTTTTTTCCCCTCCCAGTCCTGTGTCCCTCTCTCAAAAAGTAAGAAATTTTGGTAGGTAGAGGATGTTCAGGACCAACTATTTGACATCTTGAGAGTTGAAGTTGCCTAGAAGCCTCTAAGAAATGTCTGTACTAGTTTGGCAACAATCATTAGTGAATTTGAGATAGAAGCTACGTTGCACATACAGACTGCTCTGTTGGGGTTTATTAGATTTTCTCACCCATGTTTCCTCTCTTGAAACACTTTGCAATCAAAAGATTTTGGAGTGGATTATTTTCCACCCTCAGTCTTCACCCTACAACACACTACAAATTGATTAGAAGAATACTGTAGTATTGGTGAAAGTCAGCATAACCATAACCAATATGGGATTAGTCAATTATGAGACAATTATTTTTCCCCAGAAACATTTCATTCTCAACTTAGACACCCTAAAGTGAAAACTTCATGATTAAAGAGGCTGAATTGTCTCTGACGTTAACCAAATGTGTGGCTATTGTATAGGTTTTTTCTTCTTTTTGGGTTCTCAGCTTCCTTTTCCATAATGAAAGGTGTGGACCAGATGGACTCTGAGATCCTTTTCCTATCTGATAATTTTCTATCTTTTAACATCTCTGTGATTTAACATTTTATCTTCTATGTCATAACAATAAATACTCTATTTTCTAAATTATATGGCCTGTGATCCCTTCCACTTCTAAAATACCATAGTAATATGAGAAGTTCCTATGAGGTGAAAGGGAGAAATAATAAGGCTGAAGAGATAGGTTTGGACCAGGTGGTAGAAAGCCTTGAATGCCATGTTTTGATGTTCAAAGCAAAATTGGGCTTAAAAAGGTCAAGGTCATGTAATAAATGGCTATCCAGTGGCCTCTTTCCACTCTGCCAGGGCACAAGAGGCCATGTTTCCATTACAAGAAGATCTATAAGGAATCACAGCAATTAATGGGCTACATTAAATGCAATGCATGTGGGGGAAATTGTAGTTTGATTTAGCTTAGCAACATGAAGATATTGGCAAGATAATCACATAAAAGCGCCACCTTTTATGGTCGAGCTGTTTGATTTTATGTCAGCGGGTTTCAATTCCCCACATTTTTATGATGGCATATAGGTTCACCATCTAATGTATGCATTAGCCAGTGTAAAGGTTAAATGGATTGTTTTAACATTTCCGGATCCAGATCATGTCAGGGTAGAAGTTCCTCATAAGTGAGTTAAAAGGAGGTGGCAGAAGTGTGCAAGAGAATGGTTTCTCAAATTAAGAGATTACCCCCTGGAATTGTTTTTTTCTTCCTATTCTGTTTTCTCCTCCCCCTCAGCACCCTCAGAAATGAAATCCCCAATAATAATAACTTGCAGTTCCAGAAGACTTTGATATCATAAAGTGCCTTTCTCATGCCCTCTTTGTAAGATAATCAAAGTATTACTATAGCCTCTTTGTTAAGGAGGAAACTGAGGCTCAGAGAGGGGAAGTAACTTGTCTAAGGTCACATGGCCGATAAGTTTTAGAGATAGGACCAGACCTCAGATCTCCTATCTCAAAAGACGACACCTCTTTTCACTTGTCCATACTGCCTGGTGACAAACAACCAGGAAAGGGGGGTGGATGGACTAAGTTACTTGGAGATTGTTCATCATCACCCACCTTTCTCCTAAAAACAGGTAAAGAAATTGCCTAAAAGGAGAGGAAGAAAAGGAATCTTATGAAAGTGTTAATAATATTTCTGGTGGGTTATGAGAGTGAGTGATTGCCCTCTACAAAACAAACAAATAAATAAAAATGTAAAAAAAAATCAGGCAGCAGATAAAAAAAAAAAAACCAAAACACTGTGGTACAATGGAAGGAACACTACCCCAAGAGTCATGGATCTGAGTTTTAGCCACTCTTAAGAGTGATGGGAAAGGTAGAAAAGGGACTGAGAATAGTTTGCACACATAAACCCAGATCACTAAGGGTCAACAATTCTCATTTCAATATTCCTTCCAATAGTCAGTTACATTTGAGTTCTCAATGCCTCTTAATATCTCTTTCTTTGTCACACATTTCCAAGAAACCTTTGAAAGGAAGATCAATATTCCTTGGACTGGTGCTAACCAGTCTGGGGACAATCATCTCCACCCCAAGAACTTCTGAAAAGCTTTTGTTCTAGAAGGTTTGGTCATTATCAGCAGCTGCATCTCAAGAGATTCTTTGGTAGGTTTCTTAAAGAGAATTCAAACTGTTCCTTTAAATCTTTTCTCCTGTCTTTTTCATTTGGCCTTATTTAAATATTCTGGACAATTTTAAGACTTAATAATGATGAATAAGATTAAGATTAGGGTTTAATAAGAGTGTTAAGAAAAGATTTTTCATTCTGATGGAGGTGGGCTGCCTCAAAATTGAATTGGCACCGGGCCCTCACAGTATGCAGAGAGCAATGATGTTTGCTCCCTCCTTGCAGGATTTTAACTCTCTTAGATTGGACCTTAGCCAGGAACTAGGGCCAGTCATTTGTGGCATCCATTGTAGAAGACCCCCAAACATCACAGAACTTGGGTTCAAATCCCATCTCTGATGATATCTACTTGTGTGACCTTGAAGAAGTCAGCCTCCTTTGGCTTCAGTTTCCTCATCTGTAAAATGAGTGGTCAGACAAGATGACCTCCAAGGAAACTTCCAGCTTTAGATCTAGGAGCCTACGAGTGTAGAGTACAATTTCTCCTTCACAGTAACAGTTCACATTATATACTTTCCTCAATATAGCCTTGTAGGATAGATAGGGCACCTATTATTATTCTTATTTAGTAGATGAAGAAACTGAGGCTCAGGGAGAGGAAAGTGACTAGCCTAAGCTGACATGCTTAGGAAGTAATGTAGTAATGGATACTGTCCACTGCTTTTCCCATAATCCTTGCCTCTTCCCTCCCTGCCCCCCCCCCCACCACAGCTACTCAGTTAACTAATAGGTTGAATTATTCCTTCCTGTTATTTCTCGGGTTAAATTATAGCTTTCAATTCCCACTGTCACCCTCCCAGTCCAGAATTTCATCACAGTATTGCTCAGATGACCATAAACGTCTCCCAAGTGGTAATTCTGCCTCCAAGCTCTTCCCCCTCCAGTCCATACTTTATATGTACCTTCTCTTCCCCACTCCCCATACACGTACTCAGATACTTTCTCTGATCTGTTCTCTCAATAATGGACCAATGGACCACACACAACACATTTACATACCTCTTTAATATGTTTATCACATTAATACATGTGTGTTGTACTTATCTCTGTGTATATATTATTTCCCTACTAGACTGTAAACACAGGGTTCATCTTCATCTAACCTTTGTATCTCCCTCAGTGCCTAGCACAGTGTCTTTTATCTAACTATTTGTTGAATAGACTTGAATTGATCCTCCTAAAACACTTCCTTCAGCTTGATTTTTTTTCTTTGCTTATACACCTTCAGCTCACTCCTCACCCCCAATCTCTTACTGTTTGTCCAGGACACGTAGGAGCCTACTTTTATTTGAGGAACCCCAAAGTCACTTCTGAAGACTCTTGCAGCCTCAATTTGGATCGTGAGTCAAGTTTAACAACTGGACTCCTTAGGTGCCACTCACTGTTTTGTTGCTGTGATCAGGAAGAAAGGGCAGTTGATCTGTGGATTAGGAAGATAGAAGCTGTTGACAATAGGTCTAACAGGGACAGTAGCATTTTTTCCCACTTAAAAGGCAGTAGGCAACTAGATGGTACAATTGATAGAGCACCAGGCCTGTAATCAGGAAGACCTGTGTTCAAATCTGTCCTTAGATAGTTACTAACTATGTGACCCTGGCAAGTCACTTAACCCTGTTTGCCTTAGTTTCCTCATCTGTAAAATGACCTGGAGGTGGAAATGGCAAACCACTCCAGTATCTTTGCCAAGAAAACTCCAAAAGGGGTAACAAAAGTTGAACATGACTGAAAAATGATAAAACAACAACAAAGGGCAGCAGACAAATTATAATATATAGGAGAGGGAGGGAGAGAGAGAGAGACAGAGAGACAGAGAGAGAGAGAGAGAGACAGAGAGAGAGAGAGAGAGACAGAGACAGAGACAGAGACAGAGACAGAGAGAGAGAGAGAGAGAGTGAGAGAGAGAGAGAGAGAGAGAGAGAGAGAGAGAGAGAGAGAGAG
>NW_020954564.1:7802869-7935444 GCF_900497805.2 Vombatus ursinus | reverse complement strand
TTTTTTTTTTTTTTAAGAAAATATCATTCACTGGGCTCTATTTCTATTTGTCAGACTTAGGCACAGAATACATCAAAGAATTGTACAGTGATGACCATATGTCATAAAGTCAGTGATAGCTGCATCCTTGTCTATGGCCTCTGGCCTTTAAGTCATGGCACCCTGGCAGGTAGAGATCACCTTTCCTCTAGTGAAACTGAGATCTTCTTGCTTTCCAGTGTAACACTTCTTGCCTTTACCATTCTTTGCCTTTTCTCATGTTAATCCCTCTACTTGGAAAGTCTCCCTTCCTCTTGCCATTCCCCATTCCTTTTTCTTTGCCTCTCTGAATCCCAGCCTTTACATTGAGTGAAGTAGTACATTCTTTTTCCTTCTCTTTAAAGTCTTTCCTGAACACCTCACCCAACATTAGTCTCTCCTCAAAAATTCTGTAACACTGTAATACTCAAAGTGCACTTAATGATAGCATATGGTAGTTACATTTCCATGTGGGAGCCTTAACCTAGACTGGCACCTCCTTAGTGACAGGAGATAGCTTAAGGGAATGTTGTTGTTGTTCAGTCATGTCTGACTCTTTATGACCCCTTGGACCATATTGTCCATAAGATTTTCTTTGCAAAGATACTGGAATAGTTTGTCATTTCCTTCTCCAGTTCATTTTATAGATGAGAAAACTGAGGCAAAGAGGGTAGAATGACTTGCTCAGGATATCTGCTTCCCCGTCATTATCTTAATGTATCCTGGAAAGGAAATGGGACCTAGAGTTCAGGCAACAGTGATGTGTATTCCAGAGCTTGGCTACATGAAGAAATGGTAGTCATGGGTGAGGGAACAATAAATGAGACATTCCAGCAAAATGGAAATCACAACATTTCAATCATTGGCCACCAGTTAACAGTTCCAATAGCAGAACATAGAGTAGTTTGTAGCAGTGGCTAAGAATTCTTCTTCAGGATAGATAGATACATAGATAAATAGATAGATGATATATAAATAAATGAATGAATGAACGAACAGAGAAAGAGGGACCCATTCAACCTTCCCATAACTTTTGTGTCTTGATTCCCTGGATTGTATGCAAATGTCCCCATTTAAGAGTGTTGAAGATAAGGGGCATATTATCAAGCATATCAAATCTGGCATTTTGTGATGAAGAACCAAGTTATACTGATATATGTAGCACGTTGAGAAACAAGGATAGATCTTCATAGCTCAAAGCATAGAATTAGGCTCACAGAATGCTAGAGTTAGAAGGGAAAGGACCTTGGACCATAGAATATTAGAAGGTAGAGCATAGAATGTTACAATTCTGGCTTTATAGCCAGAGCTAATGTGTATAATAAGTGTTTTAAGGATTACAAAACACTTTATATACCTTTTATCTCTGTAATAACTCACAAAACATTATTATTCCCACTTTACAGAGGAGGGAAGTGAGACTCAAAGAGATGAGATGATTCAAGTATAATTGATCATGTAATCACTAAGTATTTATTAAGCGCCTACTTTGTGCCAGGCACTATATTGAGCACTGTGAATAAAAGTATAAAGAATGAAACAATGAAACAATCTCTACTCACAAGGAGTTTATATTCTAATTGTGAAGACAAAAAATGACAGAAAAATACATACAGAATAAATGCAAAGTGATTAATATAAGTAAATACAAAGTAGTTAAATAGTAGGTAGTTACAGAGGGAAGATGTAAAATGCCAGAGGTAAGATTTAAATGTAGTCTCTTCTGACTCCATGACCAATGCCCTTGGCACTACACCATGCTTCTCATTAGAACACAGAATCTTAGAATTGTAAGGGACTTCGGAATATATAATATATAGTATTCTGGAAGGGATCTTAGAATACTAGGACATAATAGAACTGGAAAGGCCATTAAAGGTGATGTATGCCAACCTTTTCAAACACTAGATTTGGATTCAAATCCCACCTCTGCCACTTTTACTACTTGTGTGACCTTAGGCAAGTGATTTAACCACTACAGGTCTCAGCTTTCTTGTCTATAAAAATGAAGTGGTTGGCCTCTAGGGTCTCTTCGAGCTTGTAAAGTCAAATTCTATGAAACTGAGACTAAGAGAAGGGAAGTAAAACTGCAAGTTGGTGGCAAGGGGAGGTCTTGAACCTAGATCAAGTGATTCCACTATTCCAGGCTGTCTCCTCTCTCTACCACACCTCAAAGGTCTCCATAATCCTGCAAAGGAAGTCTCCATAATTGGTAGATTAGTGGGTGTGTGGGGAGATGGCAGTAGATTTTTAAAGATCACAGTAGATATTTAGACATATCTCTTTAGCCATTAAGGTCCTATTTGGGAGCAGATGGCACTGTAATATTGTCCAAAGCATCTGATGGGCATCAAATTACTGAATTCATTATACCAATAACTAATATGTTTCTTTACACCTGATGGTCCAAACAAGGGTATAGGACCAATTTCAAAGATTGTTATAAGCTCTGCTGAAGAATGAGCTCAAGAAGGAGACACATCCATGACAGTTTTAGGGACTTACATGCTTTTAAATTTAGAAAACACCTTAGAGGTAATCTAGTTTAGTTTTTTTTTTTTTCACTTTTCTGATCAGAGGGGAAGTGACTTGTCTAGAGTTACATAGCTGGTGAGTGACAGTGCTGGGATTTGAACGTGTCTTCTGACTCTCATTTCACTGTTCTTTCTGTTGTACCCTTCTTCTGTCGAATCTTCTAGTTTCCGCCATGTTATTAATTTGGGAAGCACATATGGGAGAAATTAAAAAAAAACATTGAAGGTCCCAGTACTATTTGGCAGCTTCATGTATTGTTCTTGAAACCAGGAGACTCAGTTTCTACTTCCAGTCCTACTGTTAACTTACTGTGTGTCTTTGGGCAAATCATTTCTCTTTTCTGGATCTTAATTTCTTCATAATAAGCAGAAAGCAATCTTGAGTCTAAGGACATATGACCATTAGAACCAGGACTTGAATCCATGTTTCTGACTCTAAACAAAGGATTTCTTCTTCTTGGAATATGTCTCACCAAATGTCTCTGTTGTGCGACCACCACTGAACTAGGCATTGAGGAGGAAGCCCAAGGTCTGTATGGACCAACTTTCAGTCATGTTTTGGCTATGCTTTGATGGCAGTCTACATTTCCTAACTGACTGAATCAAGTTGCCAAAGGAGTCAACTTTGATTTCATTAATTCCACCACCTGAAGAGAAATGAACACTTATGAAGGACCAAAAGCCTATGCTAATGGGTTAATTTTTTTTGTCTGAATTCCTTTAGCAGTCATTTTCCTCTAAATTATCCTTGATACAATAAGGAAAGTGAGTTTCCCAAGGTCCACAGACCAGGATTTCCAGCAAGGCAAATCCAATCAGTTTGACTTTGGCGTCACAGACTCTGAGATGATCCCCTCCCCCAAAGTAGGAAGATGCTTAATTTTTTCACATGTAAGCATGACTCCTCTCCCTCTGAGTTACAGGCATCTATAATGAGATCTTTACCTTCCCACTCCCTTTTGGGTATCCTTAAGAAGTAGTTCAGGTTAGTTATCCCTGAAGAAGATGGAAGAAGAAAATAATAGTGACAGTTGCTCTACAAAAAAGCACTTTGCTGAAGCCAGTTCCAAGAGTCAAGCGTTAAATTTTTATTCTGAGCATTTACACCTCAGAAATAGGCAAACTCAAGGCTTGATTTTTTTTTTTTGTTTTCTTGGCTAAATAAAAGACTTTTAATTGTTTAGACTTTTAAAAGTGATGGGGAAAATGTAAAAAAAAAAAAGCTGTTTAAATGTTATATATTAGGAGGTTTTGGAAAGCCGATTGTGAAATATTTACCAGTATATCTTGGGAAATCTCAAAAGAATCAGTGGGAGGTGATGGCATAAGCAGAAAAAAAAATATCACCTATGAATGAGGGTGGGAGGTAGAAAGGAGGAAAAGACAACATGGAGAGGAAGAAAACAAAAAACCGTTGAATGATACAATAAAGAAATCTTTCTGAAGCCATCTGGAGACCCTTTGTGTGAAGTGTGAGGCAATACGACACAAAAATACTAACATGTTAAAGAGTCCTAAAGGATACCAGGGTCTCAAGGTGGAAAATATCAGCTTTGACTGACCCTAGTGTTATCCCTCTATAACAGATAGTAGCCCCGATACACTATGGCTGGTACCTGGAGAAGCAACAACTATTACTATATACTCTAGCAGAACCAAATAACAAGAAGCAAAGAGGATAGCTGAGGAGAGTGAAATAATTGAGAAAAATCCCATGATATTGGCCTAGAAAGGAGTGCAAGAGTATAGTCAGGAGAATTGTTCACAACAAAGCAACAAGACATTAAATACTAATGTGGAGGAGCAAAATCCAGATTTCCCCTTTCTAGGCCTCCATCCATAAGTCATGGGGACTGTACCCAGAAGGGTGATCCGGTAGGAGCAAGGAATGGTTTCCATCTTTAGTTCGATGCACTTGGATTTCAGTCATGTCTTAGCCTTAAAAAGTGCAGATACAACTCTTCCATGTTTTGAAGCTTTGTGAGCCTGAGTGCTTGTAAGGGAATGAATGGGCTTTCCTTGGGGAAATGCCAGATACAGAGGTTTCTAGGTTCTACCTGGTGGAAACAAGCAACTAGATAAATGAGAAGTCCCTTAATTGGCCCTTTTGTGTTAAGAAGAGAACCTTTGACATGAAGACTGCTAGTTTCAAAGACTTTCCAAAATATCAATTACTTTTGCTTGAGACTAAATGGGTTCCCATTTATACCTATTGTCTCACTTCAAAATCCATGTTGCTACCAGTGAGAATGAAGGATAGGGGAAAACCCAAGATATCATGATTTTATTTCTTACTCAGGAATATGCAGGAAGAAATGAAGGCAAACACATAACAGACACATATATTAACGTATGTATGAATGGTGTAGGTATATATGTATGTATGTACGTATGTCTGTCCAAGAAAAATTGCTACACTATTGGGACTCCATTCATTATCTTTTGTTTTCCATTTTATTCCCATGAATTTATTCCCCAGAAGTACACAATCATAAATCCTTTGTTAATAAGAGTTTGAAAAAGGTTGTGGACTGAGTGGTAGCAGAGTGTAGGGAATAGAATGTTGGAATTGAATTCAGGAGAACTAGGAACTGAGTCCCACTTCTAATCCTTACCAGTTGTGTGACCACGGGCAAGTCCCTTAACCTCACTAAGCCCTACTTTCTTACTCTATAAAATTAGGAGGTTGCACCATATGCTCTCTCAAATCCATTACAGCTCAAATTGATGACTCTATCATCCAGTTTGGGGATAAAAAATAATATAATATCCTTCCCCATGACAATCTGGGAACATGAAAGCCATAAAATCAAAGTAAGATTGTTTCAGCTTTAAACCTGAAAGGGTACACCATTGAACAGAAATCTGGACTGACTGGTGAGGGATGGCAGAAAGAAGGAATAGTGGAGTAATGCCACCTATACCATCCATCATAGATGTATGTGTGCACATTCTTGTGAATGTGCAATTTTATGCTGGACTTGTGACAGCATCAGTAGAGATAGATCCCTAGTGAAGAATATTCCTCATACCACTGCAGATCAGTACCTGCTCAGCAATTTAGGCTTGACTATTTCTTTAGACATTGAGAAGTTGAGGGACATGTCCACAGATGCATAATTAGTATGTGTCAGAGAAGGGACTTAGTCTTCTAATGATTCCAAGACTGGCTCACTATCCCCTATTCCATGCTGCTTGTCCATACACTGAAAGATATGCTATTATTTGGCTCCCTGACCCTGTTTCCTACCTTTGTCTCTATTTCTTGGCATAATCTCAGGATTAGACTAATAATAGCTCATGTTTCTCTAGTTATTTCAAGCTTACAAATTCCTTTCCTCATAGCAAGATGGTGATATAAGCAATGTAAGTATTAATTTCTCCATGTTGCAAATGAAGAAATGGAAGTTCAGAGGAGTTAAGTAGCTCACCCATGAACACATAGATAACTATTAGAGCTGCTATTTGAGGATCTAGGTAGCATAGTGGATAGAGTGCTGAGTTTGGAGTCAGGAAAACCTAGGATTGAATTTAGCCTCAGAATATTAATAACTATGTGATGCTAAACAAATCACTTAATTTCTGTCTGCTTTAGTTTCCTCATCTGTAACATAAGGATAATAATAGCCATTACCTCCCAGGGTTGTTGTAAGGATCAAATGAAATAATATTTTTGAAGGCTCCTGGTACATAATAGGTACTTAATAAATGCATATTTCCTTCTTTCCTGACTCCTATCTAACACTCTATTTTATTTTGTTCTTAACATGACACCATCCTACCTCTCAATTCCTTCATAAGCTTATGGAATTCTCCCAATGTTCATCCTTGGGATAGGCCCTAATGTCCCTAATACCCTTTAGGACACATTTTGTGTCATTGAAGAATATGCTTTCAATTAATAAATATTTGTTTTGTGTCCAGCTTAGGAAAGCACTGGTGGTTATTAGTGATGGTTGTGATGGTGATGGCTAGCCAGATTTATGCAGCACTTCAAGGTTTTCAAAATACATTACACTCATTATCTTATTTTATCCTCATAACAACTTAATGAGATAGTAGATTTTATTAGGCCCACTTTGTAGCTGAGGAAATTGAGTCTCAGAAAAGTTAAATAACTTGCTAAGGGTCCCACAGCCATTAAATATTTGAGGCAAGTTTTGAACATAGTTCTTGACTCCAAGTTAATCAGGAAGGAAAAAGATCCTCCCTTTGAAAATGTGACAAGTTAAGTGACTAGACAATAGCTGCCCTTAAGTAAATTTGAGCATAAGTCAAGGCAGAATTTGATCAAGTGCAAGACTGTAAAGTTCATTCAGTAGGTATTGTTCAGGAGAGGGATCAGTCAGGGTGGGCTAGAATATTAAGGTATGTTGCAAAAAGGAAATGAAAGTTCAGCTGAACCTAGAAAAGGTTCTGATTAGTCAGAGGGCAGAGGAAAGTGTGACCAGGGTGGATACAACTGGTTCAGATGCCTCAAGGCTGAGAGACAGAGGGGAAAGTAAGACATTGTTACAAATCTAGAGAAATAATGATGACACCCAACTGTCCTTCAGCCACTCATCATCTCAGGAATGTTCCTGTCCGCTTCACATCACATAGTCAGAATTGGCAAATTACATTATGCAGATGAAATCCTATGGAAACAAATCTGGCACAAGGAAAAAAAAAAACCTTAATCTACCTTAGACACTGGATTCTTATTAACCTTCACAGGAAAATGTTTCCTATATGAAATGTTTTCAGAAGATTTGTGATCCTATTATGCTGAGATCCTATTACAATATCTTACTTCTGGGGTTGTCTGAATTTAGGGGTGCAACGTTTCATGAGATCCTCAATGAAGTTATTGTTTGGCTTCAAGAAATTCTTGCTGCCTTTCCTTGACAGACAGTAAAGACAACAGAGAAAGGGAAATTATTTAAGCAAGAAGGGGAAATTTTAATCCATAAAACTGAGAAGCTCATGAAAAAAAAGTTATTTGGGAACAGGGAATCTGGATTTGAATGCTGGGCTGGCTCTGACATTTGTTACCTACCTGTCTGACCTTGAGAAAGTCACTTCATCCCATAGCCTCTGTTCCATCACCTGTAACATGAAATTGTTGGACTAGATGGCCTCCAACATTACTTTTAATTCAAAACACATAAGCTTAATAAAGAGACTATTGTTTTTGTTTTGTTTGTTTTTGTGGTGGTTGATGAGGGAGCAGGGGGACATATTTTAGTCCTCTTTTGATGGCTTTATTTTTCTAAGCTCTCTACTTCTATGCAAGGTGCAAATATTTGAGCAATACTATCTTATTTTTCACTTTAATTATCTGCTTTCCCTTTTCCAAAATCCAAACCAAAGTAGGTTATAGGTATATGGTAGGGTATGAACAGACTTTTATTGAAGAGAAGTGTGGTCATGGTTGAGGACAAAAGTAGATACGTGGAAGATGGGATTAGAATTGGGTATTATAGTGACTGGTATGTGTCATAGTGGGTAGAGTACTAAATTATTCAGGAAGATGACTTCATATTCTGCCTCAAATATTTACTAGCTTTATTATTTTGGACAAGTCATTTAACCTCTCAGTTTTCTCATGTATAAAATGTTTTAATAGTGCTTTCCTCTTGGTGTTGTTGTGAGGATCAAATAAGATAATATTTAAAGTGCTTTTCAAACCCTAAAGCACTATACAAATATAGATAAAATTGGGAATGCAGCCAACATGGAGGCTTATGGTCAGAGTTTTGTTGTGGTTATGGTAGAAAATATGATCCTTCTTGAGAATGTAGTTTGAATGGGTCATGATGAAGAATTCAGGGTTGGCAAGACAGTTACTGTTAGAATTTATGGGAGAAGTGGACAGGAATATGGACAGGGAGGAACGACAAAATGGTACAACTGGGAGATTGTGTTCTACATTCTTCCACCCTTCTGGCAGCACTTGTCAATGGGGATAACCAAAATAATTAAGGAGAAACAGCTCCTATTATTTTATAACTTTAACCAGGCTACTCAACTTTTACGCCTTTAAGCAGTTTAGATGATTTACAGATCAAGAGTTAGCCCAGGTGAGTTTCTGGAACTTGGAAAAGGTGATGTTGCTTTGATGTAGGTGTGTTTCCAGCTCTTCCCAATTAGCTGACCACAGGGAAATAGCTGAGAGAATGTTTGTGTATAAGTGTGTACATGTGTGTGTGTGTGTGTGTGTGCATCCATTCTGTAATTGTCCATTGATGACAACTGGTACTCTCTCCTGTGGAAAGGGTAGATACTCCATAAAGGGCTGGGCCTCTTATAAGACAGTTTTTCATATGCATCTTTAACTGTATTTTTGAAAAGAACACTTATTCTGAAATTGCTTTCCATGTCACTGAAGAAATGTTCAATAGCCTAGATAAAATAGTAAGAGTTGTGGCTGTGGTCAGGATTAGAGATATCTGGAGCATGGTCAGGGTGAGGATGTTACCTGGTTAGTATGGTCAGGATTTGAGAGTATGGCTAATTTTGTAGGCATAGTCAAGATGGAGGAAACATTTCCATATATTATTTTTCTTCCACCTTAAGCTTCACTTTCTTCTGAATATAAAATTCTAACAGGCCCAAAGTCTTTCACATAGTAGGTAGTCAATAAATTCTTGTTGAATTGAAGGGAACTGAATTAGGTCCTGTGTTAGCTTCACTAGGGACCATAGGCATCCACTTAAAGTTTATTTTAAGAATCCAAAGATGCTGTTTCCTTATAAACATTAGATCTGCAGCTGATGTAACACAAGGGGAAGATTCACAGAGGATCACAGAGGAGGCTGCATCAGGCCCAGAACACCCAGCCCAGGAAATCGTCACGCGATATCTATAAATATAAATGTTTCAGCTGATGCAGACAAAGATGTAACATCTATCCTTGCAGAATTCTGCCTTCACATACATTTCTTCAGCTTTCCTTTCTGTCTTTTCTCAAATGGCCATATAAATCCTTAAATTTGTAGTCATCCTTCTCTGACTCTATTTTTAATAATCGTCTTACTGTTTTAAAAAGAAAGAAAACCACTTTTTCAGGCCAATTTAATACCTCATTTGCTGCTATCTTGCTAATCAAGAAGTGAAATACACACAAACCAGGCATTAGGTTTAAATTCAGTCCTGTCTTCATATTTGGCCATTTGAGACCTGAAATTTACACACCCTCATCCCCATTCTAATTGATTCTTCCAACCTGACCATGACTTTTACCATCCTGTGGCTAGAACATTCAGTCTTCACTATTCCTCGACTGTCAGGATGTATATCACCTTTAAAGAGATCCATTCTCTCAATAGGTTTATGTTCCAAAATGAAGACTTCTTCCATAAAATGAAAGAGGATTAATGATTTAAGGAACCTAACATGATTTTTTTAAATCTACATGCTTTTTCTCTTCTCCTTTTCTCTCTTCCCCCCAGAAAATTTCGGAAAGGAAATTAACATTCTCCTCTGACACTGACACCTTTGATTTGCCTTAGTTCACAAGATTCTGAAATAGGACACATTCTAGAATTTCTGAAATTGTGCTGCCCCTAACTAATTAAAAAATTAAGATCAATGGAACTAGGTTGGGTTAACTCTTGAACTATTTTATAATGGGAGTGGTTGAAGAAACTGATATTGTGAAAAAGATTGTAGAAGGCATAGTTCACCTACTGAGAGACCAAGCTCTTTCTAAAAAGGAACCAAGTATATACATATATATTCTTTAACTAAAGTATATTAATTTTCTTTAGCCAAAAGATGTTTATAATTTCAAACTGGTCTTTAGTTCTTTAAATAAGTTCAGGCCAGACCTCCCTTTGAAAATCTCTTTTTCCTCTCACAAAATTTTAGAATAAGAAGAGGCCTAAGGAGCCATAAATGGTCCAACCCATACCTGAAAGGAATCCATATTACAACATACCTGACAAGTAGTCATTCAGTCACAACTTGAAGACCTCCAAGGAAAGGGAGCCCACTGCTTCTCAGTCAAACAGTCAATCAATCACCAAGCATTTATGAAATGCCTTCTAAATTCCAGTCACAATGCTGTGCACTGGGGACATAAAGACAAAAATTAAATAGTCCCTCCCAAGCTTGGGGTATGCCTTCAATTAGCTTTCATTGTATGGGGTAAGGGGAGAAAAAGCATTAATAAATATATACAAATAAGAACAAAATAATAGAAATAGCATTAACAGCTAAGGAGACTCCCAAGGCAATTCCAGGCTGAAACCCACCTTTCTGCATCTCCTATCCATTGTTCCTGGTTCTACTCTTTGTGATCAAACAAAACATGTCTGATTCATCTTCCAAATGAATACTTTGAATACTTGAAAATGGTCATCATGGCTCCACCTTTCCTCCACTCCCAATCTTCTTTTTTTTCCAGATCAAATATTACTTTGTTTCTTCAATTTACCTTCAAATGAAATGAGTTCAAGGTCCTTCACCATCCTGTTTGCTTTCCTCTAGAATGATTCTCTCCCATTTGCAATATTTTTCTTAACCTGCTGTGTCCAGAATATCTACTTTTGGATAATATCTATCTTTCTATCTATTCATACATCCATTTTTATATGTTCCCAATATATTCATATATGCATATGCACGTATATGTGTATACATATGTATATATGCATGTGTATATATGTTTGTATGTACATATACATATATGTAGGTTGTATTTATACACACACACACACACATACACACACACCTATGATTTCATCAGTGCAGGAAGCTCCTTGTTAGAAACTCCATCTACCAATGCATATCAGTACCTGCTCTGGGATTTATAATCTCAGAAGGTTGCATAGTACATTGAGAAATTAAATTGCTAGCCCAGGGTCACAAAGATGTATGTATGTATTAGAAGAAAGATTTGAGCCCAAATTTTCCTGACTCCAATGATTAATCTCAATCCATTTCAATTTACATTAGAGTGGAATCTTGGGACTGGAAGCCAGGTGATCTGAGTTTGAGTCATGACCCTGCTATGTTATGATCATGTGACCTTGAGCAATTTCCTTTATCTCTCTAAGCCTAAATTTCCTTATCAGTAATTTATACTATGTCATATGGTTACTGTGAAGAAATGGTAAAACACTATAGAAACATAGGCTATATATAAAGTCTCTTCTAGTTCTAATGTTCTGTGATTGTATGAAATCCAGGGATTAGAGAAAACCTCGTGGTCCCTGGGGAATTTTAAGCAGCAGAGAATGTAAAACAAAACAAAACAAACAAATAAATAAAAATTAGTTCCATCTCCAGAGGGGTTAAGACTAACATCCAGTCACTAGTGAGTTCAATATATAACCTAAGGGAAGCAAGTGGATAACCTGAAAAAGAAATATGGAAGGCATGGGTTGGTGGAAAGATTAGATTGGAAGCTAGCAGACCTGACTCCAGTTCTTGTATTATTAACTCACTTTGTGATCTCAGACAAGTCATTTTTTCACTGTGACCAAACATAGATGGTCTCAGGCTCTTTCTATCGCTGCTATTCATAGGGTCATAAAATTTAGAGTGAAAGAGATCTTACAGATCATTTACTCGCATCCCTTTATTTTACAGATGAAGAAACTGAAACCCAGAAAAATTAAGTCACTTGCTAAAGTTAGACAGGTGGTAAGTAACAAAGTTAGAATTGAAACCTAGGTCTTCTGCCTCTAAATTCACTTTACAACAGAGCTTAAGCTATAGGTGACAGGTATACAAAAAGATAATTAACACTATGCTGATATACACAGTTAAGTTCTGTAAGAATCTGAGGAGAAGGAGTTAGGTAAGAAGATGCTAGAACTAAAGTGAAGCTCTAGGCTGAGAAGTGGACATGAGACAGGTTTGGATGGGATGGCCATGTGGCCCCTCTTGGTTTGCTTTAATATCCCAAAGGCCAATCCAATAACTTGGGTGAGGACTAAGGCAGGTTAGTAGAAATGATAGTACAAGAAGAGCCAGTATATAGAGGTTATTGACGTTCGGTCAAGGCAAAGACTCAAGATATATATCTATCTGGATTAGGGACCAGGATGTAAGGTTGACAAGAGTTCCCATCCCACCTAGTCTCCTTTGTGTTGTCTTTATCTGTATATATTATTTTACCCTCTAAGTGGACTCCTTTCTCTAACTGTTCTATTTCTGTTGATGATATGAACATCTTCCCAATCATAAAGTCCCCCAAATTTGAAGTCATCCTTTACTCTTTTCTCTTCTTTCTCTTCACATTTAATCAGTTGACAAAGCTTGCTATATTTATTCAAATCCATTCCTTCCTCCTAATTCAGATGGCCATCACCCTAGTTCAAAGTCTAATCACCTTTCTAGGTCTATTTTAATAGCCTTCTAATTGTTCTCCTTGCCCCTATTATCTTTCTTCTCCAGGCTGACCTGCATATTGCTGCTAAGCTATATCTCCCAATTCAAAAATCTGCTCCTGCAATTCTCCTGTTTAACATTTTTAGTGTCTTCAAATTCCTTACAAGGTAAAAAAAAATTCTTTAGACTGAAGTTTAAGTTTCTCCACAGTCTGTCTTCAACCCTACCTTTACAGATTGATTTTACATCAATCCCCTTTATATACACTATGTTTCAACCCTGCTTACCTTTCCAGTCTTTTTTTCAGCTCCCACTTATTCTATAATCCTTTGGCACTGTCCTCTTCGCTGTTTCTTTCACAAGAAACTCCATCTCCCAGCTCTGGGCATTTCACTGACTATTCCGCATAACTGGAATAGACTCTCTCTCTCTCTCTCTCTCTCTCTCTCTCTCTCTCTCTCTCTCTCCCCTTATCTCCTCATCTCCACATTCTAGCTTCCCTAGCTTCCATCTAATTAAAATCATATAGTCTAAAAGAAGCCTTTCCTAATTCCTTTTAATGCTAATGTCTTCTCTCTGAGATTATCTCCAGTTTATCCTTTATATAGCTTATTTGTACGTAATTGTTAGCACATTGTCTCTCCCATTAGACTGTGAACTCCTTGAGAGCAGGTATTTTTTTTTTTGCCTTTTTAATCTCTAATGTTTAGTGCATTGACTAGCACATAGTAGATAGTTGATATATTCTTATTGATTGACTGACAGACTGTTCGACTATAGATGACTTGACTTTGAGTTACCATCTCTAGCTTCTGTACATTTGTATAAACCATTTCCCCCATCCAACAATTTCATTCTCTCCTCATGTCAGTCTATTAATATCTTTTTTCTTCCTTTAAAACTTAGGTCTTATGCCATTTCCTCCATAGCTTTCCTCAATTTTCCCTAGTTAAAACTATTCCTTCTTTCCTCAAATTTTCTTGGACACTTTGTCAGGTCCTCTCCTTTACCTCTATCATATTTTATCTAATTTTATACTTACTTATGTACATGTCTCCTTAAAATAAAGCGATTGAACTAGATGACTTCAGATCCTTTCCAGTTCTAAATCTATGATACATTAATGGGAAGCATAGCCTACTAGATCTTTAAATGCTTTATAACAGGGACTGTAACATTTTTCTACTTTTATCCTTAGCACCTTGGATAGTGCCTGACATAGAGTAGATATTTAGTGAATTTCTGTTGAATGGAATTGTTGAAAACATAAATACAGAGATAAACACCAATACTGATAATATAGATGATTTAAAAAATTTGAGGAAAGAATGAATAGTTTTAACTAGGGAAAATAAAGGAAAGTGATGGAGGAAGTGGCATAAAACCTAAGATTTAAAAGAAGAAAACATATATTAATAGACTAACATGAGGAAAGAATGAAAATATCAGATGAGGGAAATGGTTTATTCAAATGTACAGAAGCTAGAGATGTTAGCTCAAAATCAAGCCATCTGTAATAGAACAGTCCCTCAGTCAGTCAATAAGAATTTATCAACTATCTACTATGTGCCAGTCAATGCTCTAATTTTGTGCTAGAAATTATCAGTGTGCTAGAAACTAGCACTAATTGTGCTAGAAAAAATCTGATATTTTAGTTTTCATTATTGCATATTCCACCAATAATCAATGAATAAAATAATGAATAAAATATTTATTATGTGCCAAGCTTGTGCTAAGCAGTAGAGATACAAGTAGAAAAAAGATAGACAGTCCCTGTTCTTGAGGAACTCATGCTCTAATTGGGGGAGGCAACAAATAAAAGAAAGTTGAGTAATAGAGTAGATGGAAAGGCCTAGAAGTTCTAAGGATGCTGCAATAGGGTAGATGGAAAAGCCCAGAAATCTTCCCTGAGTTACTAATTAAATAATTCCCTGGGTTACTAATTAACTAATTAAGATGACTGTGTGCGGGGTTTGAAAAGTATAGAGGTAGGGAAGATGGTAAAATATGTAGGAACGTAGGAAACATTAGCAAGACTGATTATAAAACCTAGTGGCCTTCTATGTCATGTAACTCTGTGAACAGCTGAGCAGCCCAGGTAAGGAAATAGTATTTTCTTCTTGCCTGGCCACCTTGGGTAGATTTTGGGTAACTCTAGGTAAGGTAAAAAGTATAAGTAAGCAGGTAGATCTCCATTAGTGGTGGTGGCTTTTTTCAACATCTTGTTGTCTTTGATGGGTTCTGGATGGGGGATATGGTACCCTGACTGGTGATTGTTATTTCTTTCGGTCTCACCATGCCAGATAGGTTCATATGTGCATTGGGAATACTGGAAATCAGATTACAATACAATCCATTCCTGTCCCACCTGCTGCCCCCATAATCACTATAAGACCTATGCAGGAGAAAAATCTTTATGCTAAATCCTATCATGCACACTGGCTCTCATTTTCATCTGTCAGGACACTTGTAAAATATTCCATCCTAGACCAAACTCCTTATTAAATCATTTTCATAATTTTGTCAGGCCATTTTCAGAGAGCACATTTCTGTCTGTTTTCCCAACCTTCAACATAACATACATTGGTACTCTGGCTCCTTCCTGATACCATACTCCACTTTTAACCCAACCTCAATTGTAACTGCTCGGTTCTCTTTTCAGTTTACCTCTGCCGTAACAGTAGATGTGGAAGAAATCATCCCATAAATTTACCACATCTGTACTAATCTTTCCCTCTCAATTCCATAGTGTCTCAGACTCTTGATGCTATCTCATGCTATCTCCCCTTAAAGGTTCAAACTTCCCCTCTTCTACCCCAAAGGGTGAAGGAGATAGTTTTGACTTCCTGTTTCTGACTAGTTGAAAATATGATAAAGTATAAGGGACACTGATTTTACAAAGATAATGTTTATTTCCATTTCCATGGGTGACAGAGTAGATCATTGGGTAGAGAGCTGGTCCTATAGACAAGATGTGAGACTTGAACCATAAGTCCCATATGTGACACTTACTGCCAGTGTCAACCTGGGTAAATCACTTAGTATCTCAGTGTTTTATTCAATTCCCTAAGCCTCTAAGTTGCAGCCATGGTGAAGACATGCATTGGTAGAAGTGGTTTTCTTATTAAGGAGTTTCCTATATCAATGAAATCACATGTCTGCTCCCCTCCCTCTATCTTTAGAAGAAAAAAATTGGTGACATACTTATTATTTTCCATAGTACAACTGGATGGGGAAACAGTAAAACCTATTTTCCATGACCCCCCAAAAAGAGACATGAGTAAATACTCTCCCTTACTCTTTTATAGAGTTTGGCAATCCATTTGTATGGAGCATCACACATATTGTCAGGTTTTTTGATATATTGATTAGTTTTGCTGCTTTTTTCTTTCTCTTTTTTTCTTTTTATAAAAAAAATCTTTGTTATATGGGATGGCTGTGGGTGGGAAGGGAAAACTATAGGGGCAAATTTAGGTGATGTAAAATAAAATACACTGTGTGTTTAAAAATGATTACTTTCATGGAATGATGTTGTGAAGTAAAGAGTTTAATCATGAGTGATTGGAACACCTGGAACTGTAACCCAAGGCTTCCCCTTCTTCCACCACACCGAATATGATGGGGGAAGGGGAACCGCACCCATAGTATTGCTGGTGTGATGATCATTAGATTGCTCAGTACCCCCTGAATAATATGAAAAAAGGACACTAGAGAAATTCTGTTGCCAATGATCCAGATACATACTAAATGAATCTGATATTTTAATTTTTGTCACTATACTAATATATGCTGTGTGTGGGTATGTATGCATATAGGGGTGAGGGAGTGGCAATTAGGCTACAGCCCTACCTTTGTGTATATACCAGAGTTTCCATGCAAGTGAGGTCAGTTCTTGACAATCCCCGTGAGAGCCCCAGCCTCCTTTCTCATTTTCTCCTATCACATCATATCTCACATGCACGCACATTGCAATCACTGCCTCTCCCACTCATTCTCTATTTTCACATGAATATACATACCTAGAAAGCATTCACACTGCAATCATTGGCCTTCTTTGTATTCTGCTACACTTCTGACACCCAGGTTGGTCTCTAACCCCTCATTGTCTCAAATACCAGGCTTCTGACTGATTCCTGACATCTTAAATACCTGTTCCAGAATTGTAATTACTTGCTCCCCCTCACAGGTATCTCTTGCGATGAGAGGAGATGAAGAGGATGTCTTCCCACAGAAGAGCCAATACCTACATTTGTCCTCATAAAGTCCCAGCACCCCATGATCCTATATAGAGACCTTCTCTGATATGTACAAAGTGGAAAAGGAACAGATAATCCAAATGTTTTCCAACCTAAATGTTTGGGAAAAAAATCAGCTCATGTTAATCAATTATGGAATATTTACTTTATAACTGGAAGGGCTGTTGGGGTCATCTAGTCCAGTGGTGTTAAACTCAAATAGAAACAGGGGTCACTAAACCATATGTAAGGATCTATGTGGCCCACATACTGACTTAAAAAACCGCATATCAATATTATCTATTTTATGTTATATTTTTCTTTATTTTGCTAAATATTTCCCAATTACATTTTAATTTGATTTGTGTGGCACTTGGGAGTCCCAGCAAGCCATGTGTTTGACACCTCTGATTTTGCCCAACGCATTCACTTTACAAATATAGAAACTGAGGCCAGAATAAGTAAATTTACTTGTCCAAGGTTACATATATAAGTGAGAGAACTGAGAACTAAACTGAGTTCCTCAGACCCCAGATCTAGTACCTTTTCCTCTTAGAACTAGAAGGGATCTAAGAGTTTATCTAATCTAACCTTTTTACCTCATTTAAGATCTTTGGCATATTTGTCCAACAACAACTCAAAGATTTCCAGTGACAGGAGGTTCCTGAATTCTATGTAGCAATCCCCTCCATTGTTGGGCAACCCTGACTGTTAGGGAGGCATTCCTTACATTGTACTGGATTATGCTTCTCCATAATCTCCATCCATTGGTCCTCATTCTTTCCTCTGGATCTAGCAAAGCAAATATAAAACCCAGAGATGACAGAAGAAATGTGCATATCCCAGGCAAGTTTGGAAAATTGTGCCTTTCCTTCCCTTCTCCCCTTCCTCCAGTCCATGTACTACTCAGATGCTTTAAGTCTTTACTATCAAACATACAACTTGATTTATCATCAAAAATGCCCTGGAGAGTAAAAACATCTTGAACATTTGTATGGAAAATGTTCCTTATTGTTCCTTTCCCAAACCACATGTTGTACCCTAGTAAGCTGCCTCCTTTGTCTATCCCTAGCCTTAGTTAATCCCTCTTTTACGTGGAAGGCTTCTAGAAGACAGAACCCTCCTCCCCCCCCCCCCCCACTTAATATTCTATTTTCCACACTGAACATTCTTAGTTCCATTAACCAATAATAGTATGTCATGTCCTCCAGTTCCCTCACAATCCTTGCTCTCTTTTGAACTCATTCCAGTTGCAAATATTCCTCTTAAAATGTTATACATAACTCCTGAAAAGAAACTTTCAAAACTACAGGTGAATTAGCACTTAATTTGGAGTCCAGAAACAACTGTATTTGAACTTCAGTTCAAATGCTTACTGGCTGTGTGAGCCTAGGTAAATCATTTCAACTGACCTTTAAGTTTCCTTATCTGTAAGATGAGGAAAATTATATCTATATGACCTTTCTCATAGGATTGCTGTGAAGAAAGTTCTTTGTAGACTTCAAAACACTATATAAATATAAATTATTAGTGTGATAATTATTAATAGTAATGCTGTCATTATTATTTTTCCAAGATGTTCTGATCAGATCACATGCTGTAGGTCTGACTTCCAAAGAGCTGCTACATATCATTCAAAATGATTTCTTGCAATTTAGTTCAACCTTCAACCTTTCCATATTCCCCAAAATTTTTGCTTCAGCAGATGAAGGAAGCTGTCCACTGAAATTAGACTTCTATACTCAGTTCTTCACTGTCACCCTGTACCCTAAGCTGAGGCCCTTGATATTGGTTCTCTTCATATTTCATCCAGTCTCAGTTTAAGGAGCAAGAGAGAGGTAAATATCTCTCTGCCTCTGGTGGGTGATTAGTTTCCACCAAAATCACCCAACCTGATTAGAAGTTTGTAAGTGTCTTTGCTTGCAAAGAGAAACCTATATTATTAATGGTCATAAAATTAAATTACCCAGTGCATTTCTATTCAAAAAGAAAAACAGATCTGTGATCACAAGTCAGCCTGCATAAACTGGATGTATAAACAAAAAAAGGGGAAAAAACCAGTGTGTTATTTATTCTGTTCCAAAACATTTTCCACACACCATATGGTGTTTTTTTTTCTTCCCAAGCCTCTTTCACAGATGTAATTATAATTCTTTTCACCTTCCCTGGAGAGATCATCTTGCATTGTAAAGATTGTGTGAAACTTCAGACTTTACATGAAACTTTATTATTGTGGCAATCAACCGTCTCTTCCTCTGCTAATCTCCACTCACAGCATGTCCACAGACCCCTCAGAGAGGTTCCAGCACTTGAGGCTTTGCCATTGGATGATGGGTGAAGATCAGTTTCATTGAAATAACCACCTTTTGAGAGGTGTTGAAGTCAACTGGACAAATTGTCTACTCTGAGTCTGAAACTTATCCCTAGATTTCTTTGTCTATAAGGGACCTTAGAACACAAAATGTTCAAATCAGAGAATGTTAGAAGTGTAAGGGACCTTGAGCTCATAGGGTCATAGCTTTAGAGCTAGAAGGGATATTAAAGGTGATCTAGTACAGTCCTCTTATTTTACACATGGGGAAACTTGGAACATGAGAGGTTAAGTGACTTGCCCAAGGTTACACACATGACAGAACTGGGAATTGAACCGAGGTCCTTGGACTCCAAATTCAGTGCTGTTTCTACTGCACTGTACATTCTCTTCAGTCTAGAATGTCAGAAGACATTAGAATTTAAGATGTTTGATTTGGAAGCAACCTTAGAGACAATCTAGGTCATCCTTCTTATATTACAAGATTTACCTTGCGCAATGTATTTTATATACATATACACAGAAACAATCATATATATACATGCACACACAAACACACATATACACAAAATCATACACACATACATACATTCACACAGTACATACACACACATACACCCTCTGTAACTTCCTTCTGTTCTATTTTCTGATACTTGCCTAGTCTTTACAGACAAATCTCTTTTTCTCTCCCTCTTCTTTTTCTACTTATATGTCCTAAATGACCCTAATTATGGCTGATCAGCACGAGTAGTACTAGTGACATTCCATGAGCCAAGGGAAAAGAATTCCTTAAGTTTTTAAATTAAATTAAACATTGGGGCCATCAATCTGTAAAGCTCTTAAAACTGCCCAGACTTCCCCCTTCAGAATTTCTATGAGGTTTCATCTAACTCCTCATCTTCCTTTAATTAAACCCATTTGTACTCATGTACTAGTTTTCCATATTAAATAATAGATCTCTTTTCAATTTTGTTATTTTTCTGTTTTGTGTAATTTCTTTTTTGTGACAATATTGCTTTCTTTTCTTCTTTCTTTTTCTTTCTTTCTTTCTTTTTCTTTCTTTCTTTCTTTCTTTCTTTCTTTTTTTCTTTCTTTCCTTCCTTCCTTCCTTCCTTCCTTCTTCCTTCCTTCCTTCCTTCCTTCTTTCTTTCTTTCTTTCTTTCTTTCTTTCTTTCTTTCTTTCTTTCTTTCTTTCTTTCTTTCTTTCTTTCTTTCTTTCTTTCTTTCTTTCTTTCTTTCTTTCTTTCTTTTCTTTCTTCTTTATAGCTGTATGGCATTTCAGCTACACCATAAGTTTAAAAGGTCTTTGTATTCTACCCTGGTAACCTGATTGAAATTTACCCCCATGGGAAAAATACACTATGAATTCCAAACGACAAACATAGAAGCTAGTTTTTGAATATGATTGGATTGTAAGTCTGTAACTTTTGTAACGTGCACAATTGGTAAGGGAACAAACGGCTTCTATCTCACATCTTAAAAAAAAGTATGTCTGGCAAAAACACAAATTTTCTTGTGACTCTGCAGATGGTATCTCTTGTTTTCCAGCTGGATTGGGGATCCCAGAGGAATAATCCTTTCCTGCAAGATTAGAGTTGTACCCACTTTTGCTATTGAATATTACGGAAAACTAATATAGCTAAATTTGCCTTTTGAATGACTATGGTCACATGGCCAAAGCAGAATTAGAAGCGACCCAGTAAGTGAGTGGACTTAATAGCTATGGCTGGTGCAAACTGCCATTTAGAATCCAATAGGCCACATCCAAGTGGAGCCACTAACATTCCTCAGAGTCCTAGAATATTAGACCTGAAAGAGACCTTACAGATCATATAGACCAGTCTTTTCAACTTACCATTGAGAAAATGGAACAAGAAATGTTAAACATTTTGTCAGAAATGACACATGTAATTATCCCCACATCTGGGATTATAATCCAAGTCTCATGATCCCTTGCTCGAGAACAGTAGTCTGCCTGTTAAATATGTTGTTTTGGGAATCTGAATGAACCACTTCAGGATAACTGAGTATCATCTGGCCAACTGTTCCTTCGATGCCCTAAATAATGTGCAATGGAGTCATTGGGCATATTTCTTTTCTACCCTCTTCAAAATGCAAGTTATTTGCTACACCATCATACCTAATTTCCCCTGTAGTAGGTAATAAATACTTTAGTTGTCCCAGCAAGTTGTACTGGATGGGGTGAGAGGGGCTATTCTTCCAGGGGAGAATGAAGCCTTTGGAACCAGAGAAGCAGAGCCCCCATCAAAACTGCCTTGAGAATGAGGCCTGTTCTAGAATGCCCAAGAGACAAGTAATGAGACATCTGAGACTCAAAATGTGCTGATTAAATGGACATTGGAAGTTGGTAACTAGGATATAAGGATACTTGATGTTAGTTAATATTGATGATCATTATTGTATTTCTTTGGCCTTTTGTTTCATGCTGTTTATGTTTAAGTTTTCTTGGTTGCCTTGGTGATATGTAAATCTCCTCTCTCAAAATTGGTCCATTGCAAGCCCTCTAAGTAGTCTGATCCGCAACCTGACTTAGGTAATTCTGATTATGAATATATGAAAAAACCTTATAGTTTTGACTTATACATAAGCGATCTGTGGGGGGAATGGACCATCTTTCTCCCCCATGAATCCAAAAGGGAAATTGAAGGGATTAGAACAACAAATGGTATTGGAAATTGAATGAACCACACTGACTCCATCTTGTGATTCAATTCTGGAACTAGCTCACTACCCTTTCCATTCAATTATAGGTCTAGTCCAATTTCTGTCTTGTGAGAAAACTTTATTCAATTGTAGGAATTATGAGAAATCCTTAGTGCATTGTCTGAACCTAGCCCTGTGTCACTGGGAAGCTGGACCACCTCTACCTGCTGCTTAGAGACTCTTAACCAATGACCTAGGTTATGCTGACAAGAAACCCAGTTAGATCTGAAGATTGGTGCAAGGAGTTTTCTCATAATTATACATCTCAAGTAGCCCATATGTCTTATCTGAAAGCTGCCCCCTGATTGATTAATCAATTACTGTTCCCATGTTTCTTTGATTGTTTACAGACACTTTGAGCGGGGATGAGGATGAGAATGGTGGAGAGAGGGACACTTTGTTTTTTTTCTAAATTCAGGGAATTGCACCTGTTCATTCTTCCCCTCCCAACTTGGAAAGTTCTTAAACTTTCTTCCAGTTAGAAATCAGATTACCTAATTTTGTATCCTGGTTGATTATTTTCTTTTAATTAATTGATCTAATTTGGTTAACTGTTTTTATTTTATATAAATCTGTCTTCTTCTCCTGTATTCTGGTTTCAGCCCTAAGCTGAGGTCTGGTCCCAATTTGTTAGGCATGCATTTATTAATAAATGGATATGCTTAATAAATGGAGTTCAAACCTTTGTTTCCTCAGTCATTTCATCTTTCACCCACTACATTAGTGTATAGATTTCCATATATTTAGAAAATCAGTCAGTCAAAAGTTTTGTTAAATTCTTACTGTGTGCCAGGTACTAAGGATATAAAGACAATAACACTGTATCTGCCTTCAAGGAGTTTACATTCTAATGAAGACCACATGCAAACATACATACCATGCAAAATGGAAGGTAATTTTAGAGGAAAGGTATTAGTAGTGAATGTATGGGTGGGTCAGAGAGAAAAACTTCCTGAAAATGGTGGGCTTTGAGCTGAGTCTTGAAAAAAGTCAGGAAAGTCAGGAGGTAGTGATGAGGAAGAAGAAGATTGTAAGTATAAGAAATAGGCAGTGAAAACACAGAGTTACAAAATGAAGTGTTGTAATTTGAGGAAAAGCAAAAGGTCAGTGTTCCTGTATCATAGAATAATTGGAAGGGAATGAAATATGAAATACATCAGCAAGTAGACTGTAAGCTTCTTGAGAGTAGGAATCATAGGTTATATGCTCCATAGAACACAACACAGATAATTAAGCAGCAGTGAAATAAATATCTCATTACAGCAAGTGCATGATTAAATATCAAATGAGTGGTATCAACAATAAATGCTATGTGTTCAGAGGATGCAAAACTCACAATTAGCTGGAGGAGGAAAGCATCTTTGAAGATGTGAGAATTATTGCAATCACAGAATGATGATGCAAGCACAGTTGAAGAAAAAGTTAAAATGGACATTCTGGGAAGGGGACTGATTGATTAACATTAAGAAGGCAGGCAAAACATTTTGGATACAGGGAGATCAATGTGGTTGAACAGGAAGATTTGGTAGGACAATAGTAGGCAATAAATTTGGAAATGAAAATTTCAGTAAGAATGTGAAAGACATGGCATCTAGAAGAGAAATGTTAAACATGAGACCCATAGACCACATTGGTTCACATTTTCAAGTGTAGCTTGAAGTAGATTAAAATGTAGTACCTATCTGATTTTAATTTGTTAATGTATCGATAAAAAAGAAATATATAAATATGTGAGATTATATATGGTCCACAGGGATCCTTATTTATGGCTTAGTGGCTTCTGTTTCATCTTTTAGTTTGATCCTACTAATACAGAACACAGTCTAGGTCTAGTCTAGCATCACTGTCCAGATGACTTAATCCAAATAAGATTATAATTACTGACACTTGTATGATGAATTTCCTTTCTATGAATATGGATTCCACATTGCCTTCATGACCCTGAACAACAGCCAAACTTCACTGAATTGGAAGAACCACCTAGTGGTTAGTAAAAGGGTTGAGATTTTATTCAAAGTGCAGTAGGGAAACAACTGAATAGTTTGGGAATGTGATATAATGCTTCACAGTTTACAAATAAATTTCCTCATAACAATACTGTGATTTGCTTTATTACTATAATATTTTAACATTTGCAAAACACTTTCCTCACAGAAACATTGTGAAGCAGAAAATGCAAGTTTATAGCTGAGGAAACTGGGACTCACAGAGGTGGGCTTTCCCAGGGTCCAACAGCTAGTGGGTATCTGAGGCCATATTTGAACTCAGGGCTTCCTGACTCTGGGCCCAGCAATCTACCCACTATACCACCTAGCTGATTAAAGCATACACAGTCAAGGAACTATTTGGATTGACAGTCACTCTATTTGTTGTTGTTGCTGATGATGATGGTGATTATGATGATGGTGATGATGATGATGACGATGATAATTTAAGGTTTGTGACGTACTTTACAAATGTTATCTCATTTCAAACTCGCAATGACTCTATTAGGTAAGTGCTATTGTTATCATTTCATTTTACAAAGGAGGAAACAGAAGCAGAAGCCAAGTAACTTACTAAGTGATGCACAACTAGTAAGTTTCTGAGGCTGGATTTAAATTCCTGACTCCAAATTTAACACTCTATCCTCTATGATTTAATGAAGAAATAATTTCTGCTAGTTTTCAAATCTAATACCTACATCCTTTCCCAGAAAGAGAAACATACATAGATTCATAAGGTGTGGTTTGATGACACCAAAGTTCCTTTAGTCTCTGCTCAAACTTGCCTTCTGCTCCTCCTTTTTTCCCAATGAAATATCCTCATACTCTAAAGGGACAAATTGTTATTCGTCACTCTTCACATTTGGATAACTTTGTCAGAAATTCATCATTCCCTCCTATCTCTTGGCTAGGCAGAATAGGCACAGAATTATATAATTGTTTCCAACTAGATCTTATTTTTCAACCTGTTTTCATTCATCATCTTGCTTTTATTTTTCTCTCTGAACTACATCCAATTTATCACTTTTTTCCTTTTCTTTTTTGGAAACGATGCTCAAAATTGAATACAGTCATGCAATTAAGACTTAACTACTGCCAACTAGAGTAGAATAATTGCCTCACTTGTTTTACATGGCAAGACATTACTAGGTAGATTTGAGGAGAGGTGATCTTAAGCATACCTGGGATAGTTGTAAGTTTTTTTTTCTTTTGAAATAATATATGAACATCTTGATAATCAGATAATCCTTCTGGGAGAAGCTAACAAGCCAGTTCTTGATACAATATGAGTAAAAAAAATCAATAGACTTGGAGCTAAAAAACCTGAATTTACATCCTAAGCCCAAAGCTTGCGAGTTGTGTAACTGGATAAGTCTCTTTATGTCTCTGAATCTTGATTTCCTCATCTATAAATTGGATATACTCAATATACCAGCCACCTCACAGATGTTACTTTGAAAATTAAAGTGAAAGATATATAAGGTGCTTTGTGAAGGTAAGTCATTATTTCACTAATTTTGCCTTAAAAACACAAATTTACATTTGGAGTATTTCATTCACTTATGTGTATTGCCTTGATATTTATACCCAGGAAACTTTTTTTTTTATATAAACTTTTACTTAGGTACAGGGTAATAATGTTTACAAGATGAAAGCTTTTATCTGATTTTCAGTTTAATGTTAAAAAAGTTCTCAAGCTGGTGGATCTCTTCATAATTGTGTACTTAGAATCCAGTGGTGGTAAAAAAAAAATGCTTCATGTTCTGTCTGGAATTCCAAAAAGAGATAATTTATTTTAAGTGAATAGGGTTGGGGGAGGTGGGGTGGGGAGAAGAAGAAGAGGAAGGAAGAACTATGAGGGAACGTTTTCAACTGAGTTCTTGAAATACCATCTGGAGGCTTGATGAGTAGAGAAGAAGCTGTGGGGCTAAGAAAGAGCTGGACATCAGAAGGCAGAGAAGACTACCATGTCCTGTGAGATCCCAATCTAGTGGCTAAAATTATTTGCAGTTAAGGCTCTTCTCTTCAGTTTAGAGCAGGTAAATCTAGTCTTCAATGCTTATCTTAACCATACTTCCATATTTATCCATACTTCCATCCTGACCTGACAATGATATCTCTCACATGGTCTACACCACATTTAGTAATGAATTAACTTCTATCTTAAATCCCTGAATTTAGAACTAGATGGGATCTTAGAGATCATTTGTTCTAACATTTTTTATTTTACAGAGGGGAAAATTAGGTCAAATAAATTACCTTGGTGTTACATGGGTAGTAAGTAGTATAGCCTGGATTTGAACTCAGGGCCTCTCTGAGTACCAATTCAGTGTTTTCTCCATTATCTCACTCTGTCTTGCATTTCTTGCTATTATTCCATGTGTGTATCATAGAATCACAGAGCTCATCTCTGTATTTTATTTTTTTAACATTTACCAGTAATTAACAATTATGTATTCTCTCTCCTTCTCACTCCTCCCAATTAAACATATAAATGAAATAAAGTCCTTATAACAAATATCCATCACTAAGCAAAGCCAATTCTGTCTTTGTCCATGTTTGAATATGTGTCTCATTCTTCATCTTGAGTTCATGGTACTCACTTACAATCAGAGAATGGGGAGCATAAATCAGCTTTGGCCTTTTATCACCCATTGATTAAAGTTCTAATTTCTTTCAAAGTTGTTTTTATTTATAACTTTGTTATTGTATAAATTGCTATTGTTCTGGTCATTTCAACTACATAAGTTCATACAAATCTTCACAGCTTTCTATGAAACCATCCATTTCATTACTTTTTAAGGTATAATTATAATACATTATCATCCTATACTGTAATTTGTCTAGTCATTCTCCAATTTATGGGCATTGCCTCAGTTTCTAGGTTTTGCTAGTACAAAAAGAACTGCTATAAATATTTTTTCCTATTTGGCTCTTTTTATACCTTCTTTCATCTCTTTCAGGCATATGCCTGGTTGTGAATGGTTTTTTGATGACTTTTTTTTCAATCAACAAAAATGTATCTTCTTTCTCTCCTGCTTCCTCCTCCACAGAGAAATAAAGAAAAACAAACAAACAAACATGTATAGTCAAGTGAAAAAATTCAGCATTGGCCATAACAATTCATGTAAGAATGATGTTCAAATGTTAGACTCCTAACCCTTTCTATCAGGTCTAATTAGGCTTCCTCCATGACACCTGCTGATGATGGAGTTCAGAAGGGACATATGTATCATCTCCCCATATTATAATATAAACAATTTATCATTGCTGAGTTCCATATGATTATTTAGATTTATCTTTTGATATTTCTCTTAACTCCTATGTCTGCACTTCTAAGTTACTATAAATCTCTGGTCTTTTTATCAAAAACACTTAGAAGTCCTCTATTTCATTAAAATCCATTTTCTCCTATATGATTATACTCTTTTTTTTTTTCTGGAAAAGGTATTATTGCTTGAAAGCCTATACATCCTTTGCCTTCTGGGATATCATATTACAAGGTATCTGCTCTTCATCACGGTAGATGCCAAAAAGTATGTGATCCTGACTGTGGCTCATCAGAACTTGAATTATTTCTTTCTGGTTTCTTGCAATATTGTTATTCTTTGAGCTCGAAGCTCTGGATTTTAAATATAATGATTCTGGGAGTTTCATTTGAAGATTTCTTTCAGGAGGTGATGATTGGATTTGTTTTTTAATTTCCACTTTTCCTTCTGATTCCAAGAGATCTGAGCAGTTTTATAATTTCTTGAAATATGATACCTAGTATCTATTTTGTGCTCATGACCTTCAGGTAGTCCAGTGATTTTTAATTTATCTTTCTTTGATCTGTTTTCCAGGTCATTTTTTTCCTATATGTTATTTTTTTCTATTTTTCAGTCTTTTAACTTTGCTTTACTATTTCTTTTTGTTTTACTTAGTCATTAACTTCTACATGGTTCATTCTAATTTTCAGGGAGATTGTTACTTGGGCAACATTTTGTATCTCTTGTGCCAAGTTTGAATTCCTTTTTCCAGTTTTCTCTTCAATAGCTCTTATTTCTTTTTCATTTACCCCCTCTATTGTTCTCATTTTATTTATTTAAAAATACTTTTTAAACTCTTGCTTCATCTGTCCCAAAAATTTATGTAATTTGTAATCAAGCTGTGCTTTTATTATTATTTTTTCTTTTTTCCTACTTAATAGTGTTTTTTTCCAATTCCATGTAAAGATAGTTTTCAATATTCACTTTTATAAAATTTTGATTTCCAATTTTTTTCCCTACCTCCATCCCCATGCCCCTTCTCAAGACAGCAAGTGATCTGATAAAAAGTTATACATGTACACTCATATTAAATATATTTCCACATTAGTCATGTTGTGAAAGAAGAATCAGAACAAAAGGGAAAAAAACACAAGGAAGAAAAACAAACAAACAAAAAGTGAAAATAGTATGCTTCAATCTGCATTTAGACTCCATAGTTCTTTCTCTGGATGAGGATACAAACTGTGTTTTTCTTTGAGTCTTTGCTTACAGATATTTTAGAGTAATTCTCTTCTTCTAGGAGTAAGCCTTAAGCATTCTTGTCATTATAATAGCTTTTTTATTTTTTATCATGGGATTCTTTTTGTTTGTTTGCTCGTTCTTCCAGCCTTCTTCCTGACTTCAGTGTCTGCATAGAGGAATGTCTGGCCTGTTCTTGATATTGTCTTCTTTGGATATTGAGTGCTGTATTATGCCAGGATATCAGAGATAGTTAGTTTGGGGGCCTATAAACTTTCAGTGCTCCCAAAGTGGCCTGATCCAAGGCAAAGTCTGATTACTTATCTCCTGCCTCAGCCAAGTCTGAGCTCTACATGTTCCTGACCTGAATTTGGGTCTGAAGAGGTCTGTGGGCTTGCACTCTTTGGAATTTCAGTAAACTTTTCTGGACTTAGCCACTATTAGACAGTTGGAAGGCTTTGCTTTTTCAGAGTAACAAAGTTTTGTTTGGGCTTTCCTTTGGGATTTCTACCCTGATTATTCTTTTTTTCAGCCTTCAGACCAAACAGGAACCTAGAACTAAAATCCTACTCACTTCTTGGAACTGAGCCATATAGCTGTTGTTTGCTTCTCAATTTACCCTTTCTTTGTAACACAGCCTAGGGTCCATGATGATTCCTCATCCTTGAATTCCATCTCTAGGCACAGGTCTCTTCTTCAGTTTTCCCTAGAACTATGACCTGAAACTATGTAATGAGTGATATAATTGCCAATTGGCACCTATTTCTGTACCTTTCACAAGTTTAGGACATTCATTCTGGATATGGGATTTCTTCTTGCCCTGATATAATGTCTCTAGAGATGAAATGTTCTACATGGTCATTCCTGGCCAAACCGTGTCTAAAGGTCCTCATATTTCTCTATCTATCTCCTTATGTTTACCTGGGCTATACTAATTATTCACTGTAATTTTTTCCCCTTAGATTTCCCCCCAAAAATTAGTTGAGTGAATTTTTTAGATTTGTTTGAAAAAATTTTGAGGGGGGGATGAGATGAGAACTCACTATACTTCCTAATAATCTGCCATCTTGACTCCACGTCTTGGCCCTTTTATTTTACAGACTGAGAAAGAGAAGTGACTTGTCCAAGATCATATAGCTAAAAAAGGACAAACCATTACTTGAACTCAGGCCTTCTCACCAATAATGAAATGTTATGTTCACTATTATCAGGCTTCCCCTAATCTTGTCTCTCCACATAGAATGTAAGTTCTCTTAAAATAGGAAATGTCTTCTCTCTTTCATACACCACGGTGACTAGAAGAATTTTTCCACAGTATGTGCTTAGCAAATACTTACTTCTTTTTATTAAAAACTTGGAAAATACTGAGTATCTACCAGGTGTAGATCCTGTGCTAGGCACTAAAGGGCACATAAGAATAAAAGAGATATATCCCTTACCTCAAAGAACTTATAGCTTGATAGGTATTTATTTCGCCACGTATTTAGATTAGGTAGGAAAGTGTTTTCTGCCATCAAACCAAGATGAAAGATTCAGTAGATCAGAAGAACAAACATAAGGAGCTATTTTAGGGAGACTGGAGGAAATAACTACCTCTTAGATTTGGGTCAGAACCATGCCTAAGGGAAAATAAGGTAGGCAACAGATTAGGGCACAGAACCTAGCAGGGAATAAGGTGGGGAAAGATGGTATTTCTGTTATGGCTTTTTTATAAGTCAAATATTTTAATGTCTAGAAAACTTAAAATGCATAGCATGTTTGTCAAATGTCAAGTTGTATGTGTTAAACACGAAGACTTGGGGACCCTAGTGGGCGGTTAGATTTTCAAATGCAGATAATAGGACAGGAGAAGAGATTTGAGTGGTCTTGCACTTTCTCAGCCTTGCGTTGGGTCCACAAATGCCTAATCTGAACTCTGATTTGGGTGGGTCTTATTTTATACTATTTTTTTTCTTATCAACTAAAGATAGTGCATATTTCTTCCCTACCTGTCACAAGTTGTTGCTGAAAAAATAAAGGCCCTCTGACTTTTGAATTCTGCATCTGTCTGTTTTTCTTCCATGCTTGATGCACAGCCAAGTGTGGAAAGGGGAGAAAGGATGATGTATCTTTAATATTTATTAAAGGGCCTCAAATCTCTGTAATCTTCCATCTTTGATTGTGTTAAATATTCCAAATGCTTCTTTTTATTTAAACATGTTTGATTCAGACTGGTCTAATCGCAGGTTGACATGCTCTCCACAGTTTTCTCTGCATCTGATGGGACTGTGATGAGGATAGGAGAATGAGGTCAGTCTTTTTGGAGTCACTGAAGCATCTTGAGATTCCTCCTCTTTGGAATGGGTATAAACAGAAAGTTTGTAAAATCCACAAATTTTGCCAGAAGAATATTCCCTTCTAGAAATTGTTACAACATGTTTCATTACAACATGCAATAATACCACATTTCTACAACTTTGTAGAGGCTTGAAAAACACTGAGATATGAAATGATGGCTAAGTATACATGATTGATGAAGGAATTGTCAAATATTTAAATTAAATTCAGTAAATATTTGTTTAAGTGCCCGCTATGTGCAAGATGGTATTACATGCAATGGAGATAAGCACTCTAGGGCAGCTTAGAAGAACAGAAAAAGAAGAATGTAGACACTGAGGTGGAGGCTGGCTGCAAGCATGGCCCAAGTGGAAGTGATACCAGCTGTGGGTCTTGGAGGTGGCTACAGGAGCTCCCAGTTTGCAGAGATTGTAAAGGGACTGAGTGCCTGATCAGAAAGAGATTTCAAGAAACTCCTGTGTTAGCACTAAGTACAGGGTCAGGTGCATTTGGAAACACCATGACTCATTTTTCCAGTTCCAGGTCAATTCCAGAGCAGAGAAAAGCAGTTGTAGTCTTTATGAGGAAAGGGCCCTTCCTGCATAAAGAATAGAGCAAAAACTAGGAAGCAGTCATTAGAACTCTTCTCAGATGGCAATAACTTGGAAGCACTGAAAACTTATGGGCTCCCAGACCTATCTGTAAAGTAGCAGGACATAATAGTCAAAAGATTGGGCCTGACATTCCACTTTTCCACAGAGGTGAGCAGAGTCCAATTCTAATGTAAAGTCCAAAGTCGAGAAATAATCTGGAAAGATGAGCAAACATAAAAAAAAGAACCTGACTACACAAAAACAAAACAAAATAAAACAAAACAAACAAAAACAAAACTACAATGCAGATAGTGAAGTTCAAGACACAAACTCAGAAGAAGATGGGATGATCTCAAAAGAAAAAATGTAAAGATAAGAAAGAAGGATGCAATAGGAAAAGGGGGAGAGGAGAGAAAGACTGTTGAAAATTATCTCATGTAAAAAGGCACATAAGAAAGTTTTTACAATAGAATAGAAAATGGCAAGTGACGGGGAATGGGCAATACTTGAGCCCCATTATCATCTGAATTGGTTCAAAGAGGAAAGACTATATATATATATATATATATATATATGTATATGAATTGGTTCAAAGAGGGAAGACTATACACACACACACACACACACACACACACACAAACATATTTGGATCTGGAAAATCATTTTATTCAAGATGGAAGTAGGGGAAAAATGGGCCAAGAAAAAGGGGGAGTGATAAGAGAGGGGATAGTTCAAGGGAGGTCAAAGGAAAGATCAAGGTCAGAAGCAAAATAGACATTTGAGGAAGGAACACAGTTAAAAAATAGGACTCTTAGAAGAGAGTAGGGTGGAAAGCAATACACAGCAGTCATAAATGTGAATGTGAATGGGATGAATTCACTCATAAAATGGAAGAGGATAGCAGAATAAATTAGAAATCAGAATCAAACAATATGTTCTTTGCAAGAGACACACTTGAAATTGAAGATCATTCACATTTAAAATAAGGACCTGATACAGAATTACCATACTTCATATGACATAAAAGAGGCAGAGGGAGCAATCATGACCTCAGACCAAGCAAAAACAAAAATAGACCTACTTAAAAGAGATAATCAGGGAAACTACATTTTTCTAAAAGATGCCATAATGAACTTACATAAATACTGAACATATATGAACCAGATGGCATATCATCCAAATTATTGAAGGAGAAGTTAAATGACTTATTGGATGAAATAAAAAATAAAATTATTCTAGTGAGTAACCTCAATTTATCTTTTGCAAAACTAGATGAATCTAACCATAAAACAAACAAGACATTAAAGAGAATCATAATATTTTAGAAAAAAGTTAGACATGTAGACCTCTGAAGAATATTGAGTAGCATTAAGAAAATAAGTATCCTTTTTTTCAGTTGTATATTCACAAAAATTGATCATGAATTAGGGCATAAAAACCTCATAAAATACAGAAAAGCAGAAATGTTAAATGATATTTTAAAGACTATAATGCAGTAAAAATTAAATTTCATAAAAGGCCTTTGAAACATGGATTAAAAAGTAATTGGAAACTAAATAATTAAATCTTGCAGACTAAGTAGCTCAAAGAAAAAATCATGGAAACAAACAATAATTTCATTAAAAAGTACAACAATGACACCACATACCAAAATTTGTGGAATGTAGCCAAAGCAATATATAGGGGAAAATTTTTTATCTCTAAATGCTTATAGAAATAAAAAAGAAAAAGGAACAGATCAATGAATTGGGCATGCAACTAAAACAAATTCAAAATTCCAATTATACATCACAAAAGAAATCCTTAAAATTAAAAGATACTAATAAAATTGAATTTTTTTAAATGAACTAATATATAAAACTCAAAGTGAGCTTTATGAATAATAAGATAAACCAGTGGTTAATTTGATTTAAAAAAAGAAAGAACAATTCAAAATTGCCAGTAACAAAAATGAAAATGTTAAATGTACCACCAGTGAAGATGAAATTAAAGCATTTGTTACGATGTATTTTACACAACTATTTGTCAATAAAATGGACAATCTAAATGAAATGGATGCATATTTACAAAAAATATGTATATAATTGCTCAATTTAACAGAAGAGGAAATAGAATACTTAACTAAACCTACCTTAGAAAAGGAAATTGAGTAAGCCATAAACCAACTCCCTATGAAAACAACAACAATAACAGCAACCCTGGACCAGATAGATTTAAATGGTATTTCCCCTGAACGTTTAAAGAAAGATTAATTTCATTACCACAAAAATAGTTTGAATAATATAAGTAGAAAAACAGTTCTGCCAAATTCTTTCTATGACACAAATATAGTTTTGATACATAATCCAGTGAGAGCAAAAACAGAGAAAGAAAACTATAGACCAATTTCCCCACTGAATATTGATGCATATTTTAAAATAAAGTAGTAGCAAAAAGATTAAAGCACTACATCACAGGGATCATACACTATGACCAGGCTGTATTTATATCAGGAATGCAGGGATGGTTCAGTGTTAGGAAAACTATAAACATAATTAACCATAGCAATAACAAATCCTAGAAAACCTAGTCCTATTTAAAACACTAGAAAGTATGAAAATAAATGAAACTTTTTAAAATTATGTGGAAAATGGGGATAAAGTAGGAGCCTTTCCAAAAGATCAGGGGTGAAACAAGGATGCCCATTATAACCAATATTATTCAATATTATACTAGATATGGTAGCTGTAACAATAAAAGAAGAAAAATAAATTAAAAGAATCAATGTGGGCAATGAGGAAACATTACATGCATACATACATATGTACATACATACATATATACAGAAAGAGTTAATTTAAAAAAAACTAGTTAAAACAATGAACACATTTAGCAAAGTGATATTAGAAACTGAGTGGATGATTCTCTATTGAGGAATGGCTAAACAAGCTAAAGTATTTGAATGTGATGGAATACTTCTATGCTAAAAGAAATGATGAAGGGCCTATGAACTGATACAAAATGAAATGAGTAAAATCTGGAGAACAAGCTACACTGTACCAGTAATATTGAAATAATAATCATTCTTTCAATGTATTCATCCATTTTATTTTTTTTCCCTTTTTCATTAAATCAATTTTGCTAGAAAGGATGAGTGGCTCTCAGGAAGGGAGAAATATACAAGGAGCAATCAAAACTAAAAGTCCATGAAAATCTATTAAAAAGAAATACTTTTACTTAGACTTAGTACCTATGCTCAAAGTGATATAGAACTGTACATATTTTTAGGCCCAGCAATATCTCTACTACATCTATACCTCAAGAAAACTTTTTAAAAAAGAAAAAGGACCCATGTGAATAAAACTATAGCAGCTCTTTTTATGGTGGCAAACAATTAGAAACTGAGGGTATGATTCTCTATTGGGGAGTGACTAAACAAGCTAAAGTATTTGAATGTGATGGAATACTACTGTGCTAAAAGAAATGATGAAGGGCATAGTTTCAGAAAAACCTGGGAAGATTTATATGAACTGATGCAAAGTGAAATGAGTAGAATCTGGAGAACAAGCTACACTGTACCAATAATATTGAAATAATAATCAAGTCTGAAAGACTTAGTAACTCTGATCAATGAAATGATCCACATCTCCAAAGGATTCTTGATGCAAAATGCTATCTAATTCCATATAGAGAACTGATGGACTCAGAATGCAGATTGAAGTATTATATTTATTTTAAAATTTTTCTTTTTTTAAAAATATGACATATGGAAATAAATTTTGCCTTACTTCATATGTGCAATGGGTAACATATGTCTTATTTTTTTCAATGGGTAGGTTAAGATCTAGAGGTAAGAAGACAATCTGGAATTGAAAATATAAATTAGTAAAAAAAAAAAAATAAACAAACTGGGACTCAAGACAAGAGAAGTTATCCCCCGCACTCATTTGGAAAGGGGTCTATCAGTAGGAAACATTGCATATAAATCAGATTCTTTCAATGTTTTCATCCATTTTACTGTTTTCCCCTTTTTCATTAAATCAATGTTGCTATAAAGGATGGGTGGCTCTCAGGGAGGGAGAAATATACAAAAAGAAATCAAAACTAAAAATTCACGAAAATCTATTAAAAAGAAAAACTTTTACTCAGACAAAAAGAGGTTCATATTTCCTAGGTGTATTCATCAAGGGCACAGATATATAATTGCAAGGTATATGCAAAAGCATACAAAGTAATTTCAAGGACAAAGGATTTACAACTGGAGGGGAGGATATGGATCAACAAAGGTCTTTCATAGTAACTGGCACATAAGCTATCATTTCAAAGAAGCTTAAGATTCTATCTAAGAAGGTACAGTGGGTATGGCATGCATTTCAGATATAAGGGATCACTTGTACAAAGACTTGGAAGTAGGAGGTGGGTTGCCATGCTCTAAGAAGAGTTTGCAGACAAGTTAAACTGGAAGAGTACTTGAAGGGAAAAAAATAAGAAAAAATGATATTTGGAGTGCGGTCATGAAGAAGATTTATTAGATTTTCCTGTTTGGTCCAAACTGTAAGCAATGAAGAGCAAGGCAAATCTTGATATGGTTTAAGGTAAAGTTGTCCTAAGAATTGGATGGAATGGGCTTCATTATTGGGAAATTGCTTAACAATTGTGGTACATGAATATTATGGAATATTACTATGGTATAAGAAATGATAGATATGATGAATACAGAAAAGCATGAAAAGATCTACAGGGACTGACACAGAAGGAAGTAAGCAGAGTCAAGAAAATGATACACACAATGACTACAACAATGCAAATGTAAAGAACTAGAAACAAAAAAAATTAAAAAGTGAATGTTATAGAATTAGAAGGAGCAAGTATGACTCAAAGGAAGAAATGGGAGAAGATATTCTCATCCCAACCTGATGTGGAGGTCGGAGATCAACAAGTATGGTACTTTGCTCATAGTTTCAGACTTTTTTGATGTATTGTAAGTTTTCTTGATTTTTTCTCCTTTTTTTGTCTGTAAAATTATCACTTGTTATATGAGAAGGTTATCTAGGATGGATGGGGAGCTAAATACTGATGAAAATCACGGCAGTGTGAAAAAAACAAAAGATACAAATAAAAATTTATTTTACAAACAGAAAAATAAGAACTTCAGAAGAGAAAATAATCAAGTCTTCTTATACATTATTGACTCACTATGCAATTGAAGTCCTTGACTCAGGATAATACCACAAGAAAATTGGACATTGGAAGGTTGTTTTCTGTTTGTTTGTTTTTTCCTTTCCATTTAGAAAACTCTGGCTTTTGCCTGTAAATATTTTAGTTCATTAATTTTTTTTAACATGTAAGTTTCTATACATGACATTTACAGGAAACGTTATGATCAATTTCAAAAGTTAACCTTACCATTAATCATCCAGTTAAATCCTTTAAACTTATTATTTGATAGCTAAGGCAATAATCAATTGTCAATAAACATTTATTAAATGCCTACTATGTGCCAGACACTGTGTTAAGCACTGGAGATACAAAGAAATGCATAACAAAGTCCCTGTGTTCAAGGTTGTTTTTCCTTCATTCTGGAAGAGGACCATTATATCAGGGAGGTGATGCCATGACATGCAAGTGAATTGGATTTAAGTGAAAGAGGACTGTGCAGCCTCACCAGCCTCACTTTCTCCTCCAGAACCATCTGGGCTTAGTGGAGAGAAGATCAGGATGACTGGTTCTGTCCCTGGATGTAGTGAAAAACCTTGGCCTTTTAAAGCTAACATCTTTAACAGATCTCAGTTTGACTGAGCAGCACTCATTCAGTGATCAAGTTTAGGTAAGAAATGAGGCAGAGAATGGCCTCTTTCCCTAGTAAAAAAAAAAATCAATCTGGGAGGTGAAGACCCTCAAGGTTTATGACCAAAACAGGCACCTCCCTGATGTCACAGTCCTCTTGAAGAACGAAAGACAAACAAAGTCTATGAGTAGAAAGTGGAACTGTTCCACTGGGGTCCAGGAGCTGACCAGTTGGGTAACACAGTTCTTTTCTTCTCTTTTCCTGTCCACATAGATGCTGGTGCTCTGCCCAAAGGAATGTAAATTTTGATTGCTGAAGCCTTTTTTTCTTTTTTTTTCCCTTAAGGACCATGCCTTAAACTCAAATTACTCTGGCTCTCATTGATTGGCTAACAGTAGGTCCCAGGCCAAACCCCATTTGGTCATTGTTTGGGTTCTGATTGTCTCAGAGTTAATGTAAATAGCAATTATTTCTGTGTTCAAGGAGCTTATAGTCTAATGGTAATAGGCAATACACAAAAAGATTCTGAAAAAACATGGGGATTATGGGTGGCAGAATATACCTGACTGATTCCCATGCATCATAAATCCAGAAAAACATGCAGGTAGGAAATGAAGTTAAATTGCAAGTACTTTTCTATAGCCTACTTAAGTCATTCAGAAATGATTAATAATCTCTTACCTGATTTTGCCCATTTTTCAATCTAAATAATGTCTAAGTTCAATATATTTATATAGTTGAAAAAAAATGAAAATGTGAAAGCTACCAACATTACACAATATAGTGTAATGTATAGTATCATTACACATGATAGTCCCTGAACATGATATTCCATTTCCCACATCCTTGGCTTTGTACAAGACATTGCCTTATGCATAGAATGTTCTTTCTCATATCTACCTCCTGGGAATCTCTAGTTCCTTTCACAGTTCAGCTTAGAGGCCACCTCCTACATGATACTTTTACTAATCATCCTATTTTTCGGTTCTCCCTTTATCCTTCAAATTGCTTTTTGCAATTAATATGGGTATACTTTGTATTAAATGTTCTTTACCTTAATAGAATATAAGCTCCTCAATGGCAGATCCTTTCATTTCTGTCTTTGTATCTGTAACACTTACCAATGTCTTACACATAACATCATTTTAATGAAGGCTTTTGAAATTGATTTGGAAAACAAAAGAAAGGAATGGGTATGAAGGTAATTGAATAGCCTGCCTTTGGGGAATGTGACAGGGAATCATGAATTCCTCCTCACTGAATGTCTTCAAGCAGAAGCTAGAAAATACTTTATTGGGGATTCCTGTCCAGGTATGGGAAAGACTAGATATAGGCTGTGGTCACTTCCAACTTTAATTCTATAGCATATGTCAGACTCAGAAATTTAACAGGATTTCTGTCCCCAAGTCCACAGCTTTTTCCCACTATACTATACAGTCCTCTCCTACTCACCCCTCTGTGACCTTCATCTTCTGAACTCCATTCAGATCCCAAAATGATGCATTAGCTTCAGCCTGGGTCTCTCTGACAAAGATGGATTTGGGACAAACTAAGTGCAGTACAGATCATTGCCATTTATCAAGCTCTGACTATATGAATCTCTGAAGAGTCTCTCTAAGTGACAAATTTTTGCTTGTGGCCTATTGGTCTTTGTGTACTATAGAATGTCCCTAAGAGTGTGTGTCTTTTATCTGTCTCATCCACTTCCTTCTCTTTATGGTGAACTCTCAACACTTTATTTGTCCAAACTAATCACTTTGTCAAAGAATATCAGGACAAGCAAAGCACTGGCTTGGTATTCCCTTTGAGTGGCAGTCTAGTTAATTATCATGCTCAAGGGTGATTCACACAGGATTTGACCTTGATTAGAATTAAGGGGCAATGGGGAAATTGCTCCCTCTATATCCAACTGCTAGGCTACTCAAATAGAGAAATGCTCAGGGGATTCATTGAAGTTCACTGACTCAAACTTTCCCCCAAGATATAAGATACATTCTTACAGGGAAAAAAGCGTTTCCTGAAATATCATAGTATTAAAAGAAAATTTTAGTTCATACCTTTGCCCTCAATAATAAAACAAACTCAGGAACACAAAATTTAAAGTTTATTGTAGCATCCAAAAAAGTACATTGAGTGTGACCAGGCACCCAGTTCAAACCCTGGGCTGTTTTTCATAATGAGGGAAGTTAATACTGATAAGTGCACATTTCTAAAACAGAACGGGTTAGTGTTATTTCAGAGACAAGTTTACAACCCAGGTAGATGCTGATTTCTAAAAAGGAGATCAAAGTACCTGTGGCTGCCTTTTCTTACCCCATAGTTGGCATGTACTGAGACCACCCCTTACAATAGGGCTGGCATGTACAATTAGCAAAGGTCAATGAGAGATCGTGGGTTCACTTAAATTAACTTGGTGGTAGTGGCTAAATTCTATAGAATAGACTGACACAAAAGCAAAACCTGCTTAGGGGAAAAATGGATAGATATGCCTTTTATGTTATCTCTACATAGGTACTTAGCTAGCACATACAAAAAGACCTCCATTGAAGAGAAAACCATGACCTACCAAGGCAATCACTTCCACTTTTGGACAGGTCTAATTAGGTAATCCCTCCCCCGCTTCTCCATGTTTTCTGAAAGTTGAACAGAACAAATAAAGCAAATTCAACATTCAATTAATATCTTTAGACTTTCTTGTTTTTCTTTAGTTATAAGGAATTGTGTCAATTCTACAGCATGTGTGAAGTGACATACAGAAATAGGTAGATGGGATACAGAACTGAAATTGTAGGGATGAATTTACCTGAGAGAATGTAACTTGTCACTAGATCTGTAAGAAAATGTAACATAAATCTCTTTAAAAATGTTTCAGAGAAAAAAAAATAACCAAACTGATCAAGAGTAGAATGCAGTGGAAAGAGAAATTACAAAATCAGCTTTTAAGGTGGTCTCCAGTAGAGTGCCCCAGGGATCTCTTTGGCCCTGTGTTTTTATTAATGACTTGGATGAAGGCAGAGAATGAACATTTCTCAGATTTTTAGGTGATCCAAAGCTGGAAGTGAGAACTAACATGTTGAGTGATGGAGTCATAACCCAAAAGAATCTGTCTAGGCTGGAATATTGATCAAAATCTAATAAAATGAACTTTAAGAGACAAAAACTACCAGTAGGCTACAAGCTCCTGAAGGACAGAGACTTTGTTTTTCTTTTCTCTATATCACCACATGGGAAGCAGAGCGCCTTGATCATGATGGACATTAAAAAATGCTTGTTTAATTGTAGTTTTATGCTTCTGTTAAATTTTATAACTATTAGATGGTGGAGATTGTGGTTACATTGCAGTTTACCTGAAAATAGTTTGGAGATTTTACTGGACTGAAAACTCAATATGAGTTGAGTGATACAGGGCAATTCAAAAAGCTAATGTGATTTCACCTGTACTGGGAGTTATAGTGTTCAAGACTAGGGAAGATCTAGTCCAGCTGTTATCTGATTTTATAAGATCCGACTATATTTGATGTGTGCTGTTCTAGGTGCCAACTATAGGAAGACTATTGATAAGCTAAAGACACTCTTGTGGTGGGGGCAAAGAGTCTCTGTAGGATAACTGTGTATGGAATTGGAAATGAAGAGACCTGAGTTCTAGTTCCATATCTGCAATTCGTCTTGTAATTTGGCAAGTCACTTTCCAACCTACCTCTCAGTTTCTTCTTCACCAGCACTGTAACTTTCTTTTTTTTTTTTTTTTTTGCTAGGGGATGGGGTTAAGTGACTTACCCAGGGTCACACAGCTAGTAAGTGTTATATGTTTGAGGCTGGATTTGAACTCAGGTCCTCCTGAATCCAGGGCCAGTGCTCTATTCACTGCACCACCTAGCTGCCCCAACACTGTAACTTTCAAAAGCCAAATATTCCTCCATGCCACCACTCCCATGTACTGTTACTGTCTCTCCCACTAGAAGATAAGTTCTTTGAGGGCAGGACTTGTCTTTGGTTTTATATTTCTATCCCCAGTGCTTAACGCAATGTGTATCACAGAATAAGCACTTAATGAATGTTTTTTTTTAAATTCCCTAATTTGTAAATATGTAAAACAATGAAGTTGGACTAAATGATCATTACAATGCATCATGGCTCTAATATCCTATTTTGTTAACATTCTACAATTGAAAGTTTCTCCCAGCCCTAACATTATATGCCTTATGTTCTAACGCTATGTTCTAAAGTTCCCTAAAACAGAGATTCAATTACTATGTTCAAATTGCCTACGATCTGAGGTTCAGTTCTTACAGCTGGACTCTTATAGACTAATTCTGGGAGTCACCAGTGGATGAGGACACACTAAAAGGACCAGAAATTTCCAGAAGCAAATGAGATCAAAATTATGAAGGAACTAAGGAGGGAAAAGTGAGCTTATTCATCACCTGCTAGAATTGGAATTGAAGATTTTCCCTCCATCTTGAAAATGTAGTAGCACTCATTTAGGACCAATGAAAGGCAATCTTGTTTTACAGAATAAATAATAAACTTAAGGAAAGTGTTGGTCCTAAAATTGGTGTATATTTAAAAGAGATTAAAAAATGTTTAGACCAAAATATACATGACATTGAGGAGGCCCTTGAAGTCAATGTCAAGGAAAACAATTACATCCTCCAATAACCCATCCTTCCCTCAGTATTGGTAGTAGAGACAGAAACCTGGGCCTAATACACTATCTAGGTCTAGGAATACATATATATCTGTCTTATTGATTGAAGTGTAGCACTGTCAAACCCTCCAAAAGTCATGTGAGATAGATTATAAGGTGAAAGAGTTAGAGCTGTAAAGGACCTTAAACATCACTGAGTCTATCCTCCTCATTTTAGAGATGAGGAAACTGAAACCTAGGGAGAAGTGAATCATTCAGGTTCACACGTGTAGAAAGAGTCTTGGATTTCAAACTTAGGACTTCCTGATTTCAAGTCCAGCACTCTATCCATTACATCATTCTTTGCTCATGATTTTAATGACATTGACTCTTATGCTAGCTGCAATTCAAACATGGTCATTGGCAGATGCATTGATGGAGACTTGGTGTCAAAAGACATGTATAGATTTAAGCTCAATGTGACATCTTATTGTTAGAGTGGAGAATCCCAATATTCAATGAGAGACAGTCATCCAAATATGGATTTTTAAATTAAATGGGAGACCCTGTGATATAAAAATAAGTGTACTTTGCCAGGCCCAAGTAACCCATATTTAATTCTGGTTCTGCCATTACCTTGTGGGAAAATCGCTTAAAAAAAAAAAGCATAAATTTCTTCATCTATTAAATCAGGGTGATGGATTGGATGATTTCTAAGATCACTTCTGATTCTAACATTCTATGTTCTATCTACCAATGATCTAAATTCCCTTTTAGATCCACTCTATTTGTTATTCTAGTTCTTGTATTTTATATTCTAATAGTCTATATTTTAAAGTTCCTTTAAGAGTAATGTTCTGTATTCTAAGAGCCCTTTGATCTAGGACCAGTGAATGTAAAAATTAGCACCATTCAAAGCCAGAGTGAAAGCTAGATTGAAACCTTATTTTTTTGTAGGGGGAGGGATAGAACATCACTGGAGAAAAATGATGTTTAATTCGTGTGAAATGATATTTTGCTGACATGTTATCTGCTAAAATTGACACAGTAGCCTGGCTAATCTGGAACGGAAATGTTTCATAACAGTTTAGATACATAGCTTATAAATTAGCTGTTCAGCAGGCCTGCATTAAAATTAATTTGACAAAGTATACATTAACATACTTGACACTTTTCTGAGCAAGGATTTTATTAGCTCCACATATGCATGAACTGGCCAGTCAAAGAAAAGCTCCCTGAAGAATGCAGTGGAAAGGAGACTCACCACCTTATCCTCCCACATGCAGGACTGTATCCTTCAGCCGTCAGCACAGTACATCAAATTTAAGAGTCTTTAAATATTAAATATCAGTGTGCACCACAGAATGTAATAAACCCACTTTTCAAATAGTGTTTCATTTTCTGACATCAAAATGTGTGAGGAGTATTCTTTTAACTATATGGTAGAAGTTAATTAAGTTCATTCAGAAGTTTATTGCAGGGATTCACTAAGACTACAGTGGGATATTTACAACCCACCCAAAATACAACACAGGGAAACTTTTGATATGTTGATAAGTGATAAGGATGTCATTTGGGGTTTATTTTTTAATAATAATTTAATTGTCATTGTAAAATGCCTCATAGTCAGGACAGATTAAATTGTCACATGAACCATTACTGAAATTCATAACCCCTATAAATGTAAAGTGTTTGTTGCTGTGCCGTAAATAATAGCACTTGTTCCAGGAAAATGAGGTGCCCAAAATAAATTAAGAAATACCCAAACATCTAAGAGCATTAGATTGCAACAATTTTCACTTACTGATGGGAAGACAGCTGAGCAGGGAAGTGGATTCTTCCCCCAAGCAAAGTTCATTTATGATCTCACTAAATCCTGCATTCAGGAGGCTTTTGGCTATGTCTTCCTTATACTGGCAGATTCCGAGATCATGATAAAATTTACCCTGATGTTGGGGAAAGCCTATGAATTTCAGACAAATTTACATCTCTAGCTAGTTGGGTAACCTTGAACAAGTAAGTAACATCACTGGTCTGGCCTTCAGCTGCCTCATCTGTAAAATGGGGATAATAATATATATTCTCCTGAAGACATGTCTGGGCAGGATAGTTTCTTAAGTTTCTCATATGTGTGAGAAGAAGCATGATGCACATACGAAAGAGATTATGAAACTGAGTGCAAGGAAATGTGGGTTTTAGTCCTTGGATCCATAATTTCCTAGTGATGTAGGATAGCAAAAGGCACTGGGTTTGTGATTTCATTAGTATAGGGAATTCCCGGGTAAGTAAACTCTGTCTAGTGATGCAGGTTGTCATAGTCTCTATAACTTAGTCTTAGAAAGTTACCTTAGAGTACTAAAAAGTTAGGTGACTTGTTCTGGATCACACAGCTAATAAGTGTCAAAAGCCAGACTTGAATTCAGGTCCTCTATCTACCTATCCCACACTACATCCAATTCTTACTTAATGTAAGTGTATGACAGTTCCACAGATCTCCCTCATCCCTCTTGGAGTTCTGCTTGGACCTGCTCCCTCCTTAGCTCTTTGGCCAGCAGCCAGAGCAACTTCAGTGCCATGAGAGGAGCTATGAGCAAATCAATTCACTTTTTTTTAAAAAATATCAGTGTTTTTCTATATATATATGAACTAGGGGATAACAAGACTCATTTTTACCTGTATCATAGGGTTGTTGCATGAAAAGTGCTTTGTAAACTGCAGAAAGCTATATAGAAACATGAACCATAATCACTGTCATCAACCCCATCACCATCATTATCCTCATTATTGTTCCATACATTTGAAAAGGACTATTTCCCTATGAGTTCCCTGTATGTGAGAAAGATGAGAAAACCAAAGGAATGAGAAATAAGCTGTGAGTGAGCATTTGTTGTGGGGGGGGGGCGATCTCTGTATAAACTGTTTAGCTCTGCCTTCTAACCCAAAGAAGATTCAGCTGTCAAAGGCATGAGTAACTGTGTTAGAAGCTTTGTAATGCAAAGCAGCAGCTAGGTGGTGCAGTGGATAGAGTGCCTGGCCTGGAGTCAGGAAGACAGCTTCTGAGTTCAAATCTTGCCTCAGATGCGTATTAGCTGTATGACCCTGGGTAAGTCACTTAACCCTGTTTGCCTCACTTTCCTTATGTGTAAAATGAGTTGCAGAAGGAAATGACAAACTACTCTAGTATCTTTGCTAAGAAAACCTCAAACAGGGTCGTGAAAGAGTTGAACACAACTGAACAACAATAACAATGGGAAGAGGCATCCAATAGGAATGATTGACATCCATAGAAGTGATATCTGTACTTAATATATTGACCTCACAGACAATACAGCTGCTACAGATTCCACACTAAACCAAACATAGAGGAACTACACAATTCGTTATCCATGATAATTGGAGATCAAGAAAAAAGAATCTGAGAAAGTGATCTAGAGAGCAAATAGGACCAGAATCTGCCCTGCTTAGGAAGAGTAGCAAACTGGGAGTCAGGAAATTTTGAGATTCATCTTTACCAATAATTAGCTACACGACTTTGGGCAAGCTATATTCCCTCTTTAAAACCTAATTTCATTTTTTGAAAAATAGGAGTAGGACAAGTATCATCATCATCATTGTTGTCATCATTATCATCATTGTCATCATCTTTATCACCATCATCATCATCATCATCATCATCAAATAGTTTAAGAAATTGAGAATGAGAAAGGCTAAATCACTTCTCCACAGACATACTGCTAGAAATGTCAGACTTAGATTCTATAACCATGTTTTTGGGCTTTTCCCAATAAACTATGCTAAATCTTTTTGTTCTATATAGATCACTAGCCTTTGAGTCAAAGGACCAAGTTCAAATCCTGATTTGGTCACTTTCTACCCCTGTGACTTTAGGCAAGTCACTTAGCTTCTGTAGGTCTCCATTATCTTATGTGCAAAATTAAGGAGTTGAACTACATGTTGCCTAAGGTCCCTTCCAGCTTTAAATCTATGATCCTATGTCCTAATGTCTTTTTTGGATCTAAAATGATTTTTCAAGGTTCCATCTAGCTCCAGCCTATGTTTTAAGGTCCCTTCTAGCTCTAATATTTCACAGTCTACATTCTAATATTATGTCATTTTTGGTCAAAGAGGAGAAATGACTAACTAGTCTTAGGTTCCTTTCTGCTTTAACATTATAGACATCTCAGATCATCCAGTCTAATTGTTTTATCAGGGACCATGTGAGATGACTAGGTTTGACTCTTAGAGACAACAAAGCTGTATTTCATACATGGCCGATTCTATACACTGTTGAAACAGAAAGTATTTGAAATGAAAGTTCCAAATGGCTTCTTTGCTCACTTTTCTGGTTCATCGTTCTCCACAGACTCTCAGTGTGGGAGAAAGATTGACCAAAACATAAGGTATAAATAAACTCACATTTCTACTGTTCTTTTTTTTTTAGCAATACTTTCCACCTGAAATCCAAGGCAACTCTCATTTTGAAGGCATGGCCAAACCAGAGGATGATTATAGACTTGCAAGATATTTGGGCAAAGGGAAAACAGAGGGGGGACAAAGTGAGAGTCAGAGAAATCCACTCCTCAACCTCATAGCCAATTATAGAGTATACCCACCACGTTGGGTCTCCCTCCTGTGTTTAACAACACAGCAGGAAACCACCTTGAAGAGACTTCAGACTTTTTCCACCAGACAAGAAATAAAACAAAAGATCCCTTATTAGTGGGTTCAAAGCACAGGGATAGTGGCTGAAAAAAATAATAAAGTTATAAAAATGTGTTTCTTTTTAATAAAATTTTGTGTTGGTATTGTAAATTCATGTAAATGTCACTTTAAAAAGGAATACAGAATTAAAAACCCAATAGCGTTAGACAGCACCACAGGGGTGGAGAGTAAATTGAGAGAATATTTGAATAGATTTCAAATGCTGCTTTTTTAATTTGTGGAGACCTCTCTTTCCCCCTCCTTGCTTTATTAGATGTGTTCTTTCATAGCAAGTTCCCTGGGTTGAAGAAGGGCTCCTTCATCTCACTTTCAATCTTACATTAGCTAGTCAGTAACAACAATTCCTTTTTCCCACTTGCAAGCATTTCTTAGTTATTAGTCAATCCTCATGACAAAGCAGAGCAGGAGGTGTCATGTCCATTTGACCAGCAAGCAAATGGAAGCAGGGAAAGATTAAACAAGTTTTTCAGAGCTGCAGATTCATACTTAGGCTTGGCTGGGGTTCACCACTGTAAGTTCTTGTCTCTATTCTGGCATGTAACTGACTCTGTGTTAGGCAAAGGTTCCCAGAGAAAGCTTTTAGAGGTTAAGGTAGTATAATCCTAGTGGTGTGGATTCTCTGCTAACAAGAAGAACTGGGTTTGCTGTCAGAAAATATGGGTTCAAGTCTAGTTTCTATCACACACCACCTGTATGATCCAGGGAATGTCATTTAATCTCTCTTTACCTCAGTTTCCTCACCTGTCAAAAGAAGGATTGGAATAGATAGTCTCTAAAGTATTTACGAACTTTAGATCTTATGATCTCCATGCTGAATATATACTTTGTATAGCACTTTATTCTTTACAAAGCTCTTTGATTGCTTTTGTGTCATTAGATCCTTCTAACGCATTCCATAAATTTGTGTCATTGTCTGGTAAATGAAGAAAATGAACAATAATTTTTTCTTGGAATTTAGAACCCCAATGAAATGTTTTCCTACACTTGGGTAATACTCATTCATCCATTCACAGAAGATATGCCTATCTGCAAAAGGGCTAATTTTGTATGTAGTCTTATATAAGGTATAACTGAACTAGTAAGTGTGAATGAATACAAAAGACAGCAAGGACTGTAGAAATCCTTTGCATAACATCCATCTGGTAAAAAGAAAGTATTGATTTAATAGCCATCTGGTTTTGAATTGGGCAAAGATGAATGGTCTCCAAGCAATTATAAAAAGAACCAATGACCAAAGGTGACAAGTTCTGAGAAGGTTTGGATCTATCTACAATGCTTTTATAACTTAGTCATTGTAATAACCCAAACCACTAGCCATCTGTTCCTGGATAGTTATGACTCATTCATTTAAGGCTTCTCAAATCCAATGTTTCTTAAAATTCATGAAACATTCACAATTTCTTCCACAAATTCTTTCCGGGTTAAACTTAGAGACTTATCATTGATAATTAAAGTTCAAAAGACACCTTAAAAATAAAATGTTAGCATATAGAATGTAGAATTTTACAATATAAAATATAGAACAGTAGAACTGGAAAGTGCTTTAGAGTGATCTAGGACAATTCACTTCATTTTACAGGTGAAGAAACTGAGGCAAAGAAAGATAAATTGATGTTGAAAACTGAACTTTTCTTAGTTTTCCATGGTATTTTGGGTAGCCTGCTCTAGTAATTTGTATGTGCTTTACATATTTGCTTAGTAGATGAATACCATATCTTGATACTTTAGTTTCATTGGGGGCAGAGAAAAATGATTCTAAATGAGTCTGAGAAAATCTCTGAAATTACAGCATATTTTCAAAGTAATGTGGTTTGATTACTTTATATAGTGATGACTTGGACTTCCAAAGCCTTAGCAAATATAGTTAGTCAAGGAAAAATGCTTTAATGAATAGAGATGCATGCCTTGTAATTAACATATTGATAGTTTACTTATAAAATAGGTGCTTTAAAAGTACTTGAAATGCTAATGATCACTAGCAATTTAGACATTCCCCTTTCTATTTTTACCTTCAATTTACTAAGCCAACATTTTTTTTTAAAGATAGCATAAATATAAACTTTATTCAGTCCATCATCTGTGACTCTTCCATATCCCCTCTTTCCCACTCCTCACCTTCCAACCATAGGGCTTAATTCTTGTCAATTGTTCTGGCTTCTCCAGAGCCCAATGAGATGTTGGTGATGATTGATTTGAATCATAAAAAACTGTTAATGAGGATAAAGCTCATTAAGTGAAGTAGGAGGATCTGTGCTAACAATTCACCTTTCTGCCCTGATACCAGCTGGAGGTCACATCCAAAGCCAAACAAGGAGGAGTTTAGTAGACAGAATCCCCTCAATTGAAACTCTTTTATCTTGTTTGAGACTGTCTGCATAGTGTAATGGTGAGCCTAGTAAATTAAACAGACAAGAACCCTCTAGCCCCAAATGTATGCTGTTTACTTATTCCAAACAGAAATCTTGCTGGAGAGTCATTAATCATGAATCACCAAACCTCTCCACTGTGTAGCTCCAATTATTTAAATTCTAAACAAGGTCAAGGGATGAATTGTTTTCTTTTTAAATAATAATAACAATAAAATGAATCACAGTATCTCAGAGCTGGAAGAGACCTCAGAAGTCATTCAACCCATGCCTAAATAAGGCATTGTCCTCTATAATGTCACGATAAATAATCAGTTTTTGTTTGAAGACTTTCAGTAAAGGAGAACCCAGTTCTTCCTGAGATAGCCCATTCCACTTTATAAATATCATCCATTGTTCCAAACCTTCTAGATCAGGGGTGGAGAACCTGCAGCCTGGAGGCCACATGCGGCCCTCTTTGTCCTTAAGTGTGGCCCTTTCAGTCAAAGCGATAGTACCACTGTATTCTCCTCTGGTCAGATCATTTCCAGGATATTATGTTCAACTTTGGTCCTTTGGCCCTTTCAGCCAAAGGGCTAGTACCATTGTATTCTCCTTTCAGTCAAAGGGCTGCACTTGAGGACCTAGAGGGCTGCATATGGCTTCCAGGTCACAGGTTCCCCACCACTGTTCTGAATTAAGGTCTCCAGTTACTTTCTGGTCCTCCTGCTCTAGACATATGCCGCTTTGTCAATGTCAATGTCTTTCCTGAAATGTGTTGACCAAAGTTGAACGTAAAATCCCCAAAATGATCTAACCAGAGGAGAATACAGTGGTACTATCCCCTCCTTTGTTCTCATCACTATATCTATTTCACCTGAAGGTCAAGCTCTCTTTTGGAATTGTCATTTAACATAGTTGACTCAGATTGAGCTTACAAGTTAGAAAGATCATAACATTGCCCCCCACAACAACAACAACAAAAAAGTTTTCACACCAGGTTGATAAATATATATTTTTTAATGATCAGAATATCCAAATTTAGGGAGTCTGGATCTCTGATAATTGTATGTTCTATCTAGGCTCATAGTCAAATCCATTCCAGTTTCATAAGACCTTGCAATCGCTTCAAGAACAAAAGCATACCTTCATGCCAAAATGGGTCCTTGAAGGAGCACTTAGCTTAACATGTATTCTCTTAAATAGGCATATACTTTTATTGTCTCTCTCTGTGTAATTTAATAGCTTTATTTTTCTATAGCCCTTTAATATTGCATAATATTTTCCCCAAAACAACTAGGAGGTAATGTATATATTATTTTGTCCACTTTACAGAAGAAGAAACTGAATCTCAGAGAAATGAAATTACTTGCCTAAGATTATAAATGAAGTAGCAGAACTGAGAAGAGACATAGGAAATACTCGCATTTATTAATTATGCCAAATCTAGTACTCTTTCCATTTCTTCCTTTGTCCATTACCCCTATGATAGCCTTTTTATAGTCTGCCTTACCTACTGGGAATCAACATTCAAAATAAAACAAATAAAACCAGAACTCCCCTTTATATGAATGGGTGAAATTGTTACCTAGTTTGAATGAGTAAGCAATACCTTTGTCAAAATCAACCCACTGGAGTCTTGCAGCATCCAAAGACTTCAGAACCTCCTGTCGTTCAGGGTCATGTAAGCAGATGAGGTAAGGAAATCCTCTCAAACACTATATGTGTGTGTGTATGTATATATATGTATATATGTATGTACATGTGTATGTATGTGTGTATATATATATATGCATATATTTGATTTTCCATAATTAGTCCTTTTTGGCTAACCATTGTCTTCTCACTGAACTTCTTTTCAAAAAAATACAAATACTCCTGGGAAGGAAAGGTGGCATGATGTAGCAAAAAAGACGCTGCATCTGGAATGAGCACAAGGATTCAAAACTTAGCTCTGTTACTTACTATATAACTAAATGAATCAGTTTACTTCCATAGGTCTCAATTTCCTCCTCTGTAAAATGAGCACTGGACAAGAAGATTTGTAAGCACGCACACCTCTTGATGCTATGAGTAAGGGATTAGGTCAAAACACCTTATCATGAATAAGTTTATTGGACACATTTCCTTGCTTGAGAGGCAGTGTGTTATAATAACTAGAGAGCTGGACCTGACAGTAGGAAGATCTGAATTCAAATCCCGCCTTAGAAACTACCTATGAGACTCTGAGCAAGTCACTTAACACACTCAGCCTCGGTTTTCTCATCTGTGAAATGTATATGATAATAATAGCATATAATAAAGAGCTAGTGTTGAGAATAAATGAGATGATGTATGTAAAGAGATTTGAAAACCTTGGAATACTTTCTAAATGTAAGCTATCAAAATTCTTCTTTTACATGACAAGCCTTCAAATATTTGAAGACAGTTCCAATTATTACATAATCTCCAGTTCTTCTGACATTCTTTGCCTTCATCTACTGGGGTTATACTTGGCTGGTTAAAAGTTAAGTATCAAAATGAAGGAAGGGAAAAAAAACAGATGAGGAGATAGGTATGAGGAAATAGAATTTTTCTACTTCACCACGAAGCTGTGGACTGTCCCATATTGGTAATGCAAAAATCAATTCTGCAGATTTAGGAAGGGACACTGCTATACTTAGTCTCTTCTATCTCTTTGCTAAGTGTCATTACAAAACCAGTGACCTATAGAGACTAAATTAAGTCTATTTTAGTTACTAACTTATGTCCCTCCATAAGAGACTTTAGATTAAAAAATGCAAATATAACAGAATCTAAGAGTGATTCACTAGTCATGTCTAAGTTATTGGCTACCTTGTTTATTCTTATTTCTGGCTCTAATCCAAACACAAATCAGATAATTATTGAAGATTCAAGTAACTCCTTGAGACCCTGGTAAATGAACTCTCATGAGCATTTAACATCACCAGATAACTTACCTCACATCATCAACATTGTTCTTGTGGACCAACCTCCTTCCCTCCCTCCTTGCCTCCCTCTCTACCTTCCTCCCTTCCTTCCTTCCTTCCTTTCTTCCTTCCTTTCCTCCTTCCTTCCCTCCCTCCTCTCCCTCTGTCCACATAGGGTGTCATACCTTTACCTGCAGGTGTTCTGCCCGAAGGAATGTAAATTCTGATCTCTGAAACCTGGCAAGATATCTTGGGGTTTACCGGCTAGATTTTTTTCTTAAGGACAATTCCTTAAACCCAAATCAAATTGGTCCCAGGCCAAGTCCCACTTGGTCATTGTTTGGGCCCAGATTGTCTCAGAGTGAATGTAAATAGCAATTGTTTCTGTTTTGGCCAGAAACCCTGAGGATCTTTCCCTCTCAGGTTGATTTTTTTTTTTTTTTGAAGATGTAAAAGAGGCCATTGTCTGCCTCATTTCTTACCTGTCTTTAGTGCTAAATGGGTGCTGCCTCAGTCAAAGTGAGACCTATTAAAGACCTTAGCTTAAAAAGGCCAAGGTCTCCCACTGCATCCAGGGACAGCTCCAGTCATCTTGATCTCTCCACTATGCCCAGATGGTTCTGGAGGAGAAAGTGAGACTGGCGATTTTGCACAGCCCTCCCTCACTTAAATCCAATTCACTATCATGTCATGACATCACCTCCCTGATGTCATGGTCCTTTGACAAACAATAATAACAACAACAAGGGAAAAGCAACAGACTTTGACTCATAAGCAGCAGCATGGTGCAATGGACAGAAAGGTAGATGAAGTTAGGAATTACCGGGTTTAAATCCTTCAGATACTCTCTTAGGAACCCTGGACAAGTTACTTAACCTATCAGGGCCTCAGTTTTATTATGTATGTAAATTGAGGAGATTAGATTACCTGACTTCAAAGGTTTCTTTCAGCTCTAGATATATGATTCTATGAGTCCCAAAAAGTAGTCATCTGGCTACTATTTTAAGATCTCTAGTAATGGGGAATGCATAGTCTATAGATGCAATCTATTCTTCATTGGGACCGCTCTATTTGTTGGAAAAATTTTTCCTGCTTCAAATCTAGTTATAACTCTTAGAAACATTCACTCATTGTTCCTAGTTCTACTGTTTGTTATCAAGCGAGACAAGCACAATTCTTCTCTCACACAACAATCTTCTTATATATCTTCTTAAATCTAAACATCTCCATTTCTTTCAGTGGATTATCATATTGCATAAACTTTATTTCCTTCACCCCTCTGGCTTTCTTCATCTGGACATGTCATAACATTCAACATCCTTCCTAAAATAAAGTACCCAGAACTGAGCAAAATTTTGCAAATGTAGTTTGATAAGAGAAGAGATTAGAGGATTACAATTTGCTTTCAAAGTATGGGACATTACAATCATTCTTGCTTCATCTTTGATAAATTGGGATTATGAAAGAGAACCGTCAGGAGCTTGAATTCAAATCCTGGTTCTGACAGTCATGTCACTCTGGGAAAGTCTCAATTTATTTGATTCTTAGTTTTGTAAAATGAAACAGACACATTAAGCATTGAACTTGGTGCCAGGAAGACCTGGACTTATGTCCACCCTCTGACCCTTAGTCACTTAACCCTTCACTGACTGAGGTATTCTAGACTCAAAGACTAACAGTTGACTATCTACTTTAGTAGAGGAAGTTTCCTCACCAGGAATTCTCATGACTATTGAAATCATAGGTTAGGTTTCTTAAAAGTTTGTGTGTGTTGGTGGGATAACAACGTGTATACTACTTACCTTACAAATTTGTTGAAAGGAAAGCAACAAACTTCAAAATGTTGTAATAAATTTGAACACATTCACATTGTTATTATTCCATAAAAAAGGCCACATAGAGATTTTTTTTAACTCATGAAAGGGCACCAAAGAAGCAACACCATGTTGCTATAGTAGAACTAACAGTTGCAAAGGTAGATGAGGGAAAACACAATGCCTCACCCAATACACAGGGGATTTCTCTGATGTACTTCTGTTGTGCTATGGCTATGAGGAATACAAGAATCAAAGGAAAGCTGATTGCACCAACATTTTCTCTAAAATATTTATGGGAGTCACAAAGTGAGAGTGGGATTGGGATATAATGGATATAGCCAGCCTATTTGTGGCGGTGAGCAGTGTAGTAGAGTGAATGTTGTACAATTTGGAAGAAAGACTGTTTGAGGTTGGAAGAAGCTATGTAGTGTCAGTCTTTCTTTCATTTGTATATCCTTTGTTCAATTATCAATTGATGAATGGCTCTTATCTTATGAGTCATTTCCCTTTATACATTAGAAATGAGAACTTTATCAGAAACTGGTTGCCAAGATTTTTCCAATTACCTGCTTCTCTTCTCATTTTAGTTGCATTGCTTTCGTTCACATGAAACCTTTGAATTTCACATAATCAAGTTACACATTTTACCTTTTGTGATAATCTCTGTCCTTTGCTTGGGATATCCCTTATTTGTAGATTTGACAGGTGATTTCTTCCTTGCTCCTCTAATTTGTCTATTATGTTTTTGACTGTCTTTGTCTTTCTTTGTATCCTTAGCACTTAGCACAATGCCTGGAACATAGGAGGCACTTAAAAAATGCTGGTTGACTGACTGACCCTTCTAAGCAGCAAATTTAGGTTTGATGTCTGGAAAAATTTCCTAATAATTAAAGCTGCTCAAAAGCGTATTACTCAACAGGTGATGGGTCTCCCTCCTCAGAAGTCTTCAAGCAGAGGCTGGACAACTTATCAGGTAAATTATAGTGGGGATTCCTTTATATGTGAGTTGGACTAGACGACCACTAAGGTTCTTTCTAAGAAGAAATTACATGATTGTGGAATGTACCACCCTCTAAGGCGTGATGATGATACTATGGCATGATTTAATATAGAGCTGCCTATCTGAATAGTACCAGTTATGTATAACCCCAATCCCACATTCATAAGATAAGCCATAACCCAAAGTGGAAACTGGTCAATGGGCCCATGAAACACCAGCAGCACTTGGCCACAATGTAATTGCTGAGTATATTGAGATTACTGGGTTGTGGGAATGAGAATAGATGACACTCCTTTCTATAATTAAATATAGGAATACCCCATTAATCATTTTGAATTAATTCTTTGGAAAAATGCAGCAGAATTTTAGATTTTAAAGAGCATTAAAAACATATGGTTAATTTTTTTTATATACTTCACTTTTTACCTTTCTTTGCTGCAGTGGAAGACTATGAAGAAGGACATATATACACACATACATACATATATATATGTACACACATACAAACATGTTGGTTAGTTCTTCTCAAATGTTTTTCCCCCCTCTCTTTCTTTTAGTCATTCTTTTTTTAATTAATAGATTTTTAGTTTTCAACATTCACTTCCACAAGATTTTGAGTCCCAAATTTTCTCCCCATCTCATCCCTCCCCCATCCCCAAGATGGCATGCATTCTGTATACCCCTTCCCCTAATCTGCCCTCCTTTCTATCTCTCCCCCGCTTCTCTTATCTCCTTCCCCTTCTATTTTCCTGTAGGGCAGGATAGATTTCTATATCCCATTTCCTGAATTTCTTATTTCCCAATTGCATGTGAAAACAATTTTTTAACATGTGTTTTTAAAACCTTGGGTTCCAAATTTTCTCCCTTCCTCCCTCCCCACCCACCCTCATTGAAAAGGCAAGCAACTCGATACAGGTTATACATGTGTAGTCATGCAAAACACTTCCATAGTTGTCATGTTGTGAAAAACTAAGTATATTTCCTTTCATCCTATCCCGCCCCACATTTATTCTATTCTCTCTTTTGACCCTATCCCTCCTCACAAGTGTTTACTTCTGATAACCCCTGCCCCAATCTGCCCTCCCCTCTATCTTCCCCCTGCTCTCTTGTCCTCTTCCCCTTATTTTCTTGTAGGGTATTATAGATTTCCATACCCAATTGTGTGTGTATGTTATTCCCTCCTTAAGCCAAATCCTGTGAGAATAAGATTCACTCATTCCCTCTCACCCTCCCCCATTTCCCCTGCACTGTAAAAGCCTTTTCTTCTCTGTTTCATGTGAGATAGTTTACCCCATTCTACCTCTCCCTTTCTCCTTCTCCCAGTATAATCCTCTCTCACCCCTTAATTTTATTCTCCAGATATCATCCCTTCATCTTCAGCTCACCCTGCACCCTCTATCTATCTATCTATCTATCTATCTATCTATCTATCTATCTATCTATCTATCTATATGCATACATATAATTTTCTCCCTCCAACTACCCTAATACTGAAAAAGGTTTCATGAGTTACAAATATCATCTTTCCATGCAGGAATATAAACAGTTCAACTTTAATAGGTATCTTATGATTTCTCTTTCCTGTTTACATCTTCATGTTTCACTTGAGTCTTGTATTTAAAAGTCAAATTTTCTATTCAGCACTGGTCTTTTCATCAAGAATGCTTGAAAGCCCCCTATTTCACTGAATGACCATTTTTTACCCTGAAGGATTATACTCAGTTTTGCTGGGTGGATGATTCATAGTTGTAATCCTATCTCCTTTGCCTTCCTGGAATATTATATTCCAAACCCTCTGGTCCCTTAATGTAGAAGCTGCTAAATCTTGTGTTATCCTGATTGTGTTTCCACAATACTTGAATTGTTTCTTTCTGGCTGCTTGCAATATTTTCTCCTTGACTTGGGAACTCTGGAATTGGGCTATAATATTCCTAGGAGTTTTCCTTTGGGGATCTCTTTCAGGAGGTGTTAGGTGGATTCTTTAATTTCTATTTTGCCCTCTGGTTCTAAAATATCAGGGCAGTTTTCCTTGATAATTTCTTGAAAGATGATGTCTAGGCTCTTTTTTTGATCATGGCTTTCAGATAGTCCAATAATTTTTAAATTCTCTATCCTGGATCTATTTTCCAGGTCAGTTGTTTTTCCAATGAGATATTTCACATTGTTTTCTATTTTTTCATTGTTTTGGATTTGTTTTACAGTGTCTTGATTTCTCATAAAGTCACTAGCTTCCAATTGCTCCATTCTAATTTTTAAGGAAGCATTTTCTTCAGTAAGCTTTTGGACTTCCTTTTCCATTTGGTCAATTTTGCTTTTTAGGGCATTCTTCTCCTCATTGGCTTTTTGGACCTCTTTTACCATTTGGGTTAGGCTATTTTTTTTAAGGTGTTATTTTCTTCAGTATTTTTTTTGGGTCTCCTTTAGCAAGCTGTTGACTTGTTTTTCATGATTTTCTTGCATCACTCTCATTTCTCTTCCCAGTTTTTCCCCTACTTCTTTTACTTGTTTCTCAAACTCCTTTTTGAGCTCTTCAGTGGCCTGGGACTGATTCATATTTTTCTTGGAGGCTTTGGATTTATGGATTTTGACTTTGTTGTCTTCTTCTGGTTGTATGTTTTGATCTTCTTTGTTACCAAAGAAAGATTCTATGGTCTGACTATTTTTGCACAGTTTGCTTATGTTCCAGCCAATTAATTGAGTTTTAAACTTTTTTTTAAGGTAGGGCTCTGCTTCCAGCATGGAGAATGTACTGTCCCGGGGCAGCTAGGTGGCACAGTGAATAAAGCACTGGCCCTGAAGTCAGGAGGATCTGAGTTCAAATCCGGCCTCAGACCAAACACTTGATACTTACTAGCTGTGTAACCCTGGACAAGTCACTTAAACCCAACTGCCTAAGCAAAAGAAAAAAAAAAGAATGTACTGTCCCAAGTTTTGGGGGTTTTGTGCGGCTGTTTTCAGAGATACTTCTAGGGACCTGTAAATTTTCAGTTCTTCCAAGGTGGTATGATAAGGTGTTTCCTCCTTTCCTCGCCCGTGCTCTGGTCTATAAGTGACCACAAATATTCTTTTTTGCCTTGAAAGTGTGAGGAGGATTTCCTCTCCACCACCACTACAAACTCCACCATGCTAGCACTCCTCTTCTCCCCAGGACCACCACCCAGAACTGTGACTCAGATCCAAGTATGCGCAAAGCAAGAGAATACTGCACCAGCAGAGAGATCCCTGCAATCCCCCTGTGATCAGCCACTTGATTCCCCTTTAGTCTATGGGCCAGAAGTTCCAGAAGCAGCCGTCACCCTGGGGCCAAGCTCTGGGACTGGGACTGGGACCGCTCTTCTTTCTCGCACCGCAGTCACATACTTTTCCCACTGACCTTCTAAGTTGTCTTTGGCATTCCTGGGTTGAGAAGTCTGGAAACCACCACAGCTGCCTGTGATTCAGTCCTCTGAGGCCTGCTCCAGGTTTGCTGAGGCCTGTTTTGCCTACACGCCCACACCAAACTGTGCTTGTCTCCCCGCTCAGGGTGATATACCTTTCCATATACTACTACCACTACCACTTCCACCACTACTGTCACCACCACCACCACCACCACCCCCACCACCACCACTACTACTACTACTGGTTGGGTTCTGTTTGGGAGAGGAACTTAGTGAATAGTTATGTAGATGAAAGTTTTTTTTTAAGAATGAAAAAGGCTCCAATAAATATTTTTTTAAAAACACAAAATAAATTAGAATTTCAAAAAGAGACACAAACAGGCTAATTGTATTAATATCTTGTTAACTTTAAAATTGGCTTTTAAAACTATATGTAATATAATTTTATAGTTTCATATAGCATCTTCTTTTAGGGTCTTCTGTGTATATTGGAATGTTTGTGTTTGTTAATACTAGTTAGATTTATAATAATAATAATAAAAAGAAACAGCATTACACAAGACAGTGAGGTCCATAGCAATAATGTCTATAGTTGTGGTGTGAGCAATATGGTGACAGGTATCAGTTTGAATTTCAGGGGAGATGATCCCTTTGGGAGTCTAGTGGGGACTTGAATCACTATTGTCTGACTTGTGTTTTTAGTAAAGCCAGAACTAAACATTAGGAAGGTATATAATGGCCTGAGAGAACACAAGAAGTATTTTTACTCTGACTTTTCAAAATTACAAAATTCTTTTCTCTGTGGCTTGTAGCAATTTACTTTTATGATAAATCAAGTTTCATGTATCACAATGGTATCTCAAAGCTTCTAGTGGGCAGTGTTAAAAATGGTTCCCGTTTCTATAGAGCTTTGAGATTTACAAAGCACTTTCCTTATAATAGTCCTGTGAGCTAGTATAAATATGGCCATCCCCATTTTATATATCAAAAAACTGAGTCTCAGAGAAAGGAGGAAGTAACTTGTTGGTGATCTGCATAACACACTAGGCAATACAGATGAATTTTCTAGCTTTATCGAAAGCACACAAACACTTTGTTCAGGTTCTGATCTGAAATGACTGGCTGAACAATGGGACTTTTGGCACTTCCTCTGGAATCAGGGTCCCTCAGTTATAATCTCAACTATTCTACTTTCTACATATGAGGTCTTTACCTCTATGTGCCTTAGTTTCCTTATCTGTAAAATGAGAGAGTTGAACTAATTTTTCCTGAGATCTCCTTCAGCTCTAAATCCTATAGTCCAATGAGATGCATGCGAGAAGTGTATTATTACTACACTGTATTAATGATATTAATGTGAAATGATGCTAATCATTTCATGTCATGTCATAGTCATATCGTGTAGGGTATAATTGAATGAAAATCTAGTTGTACAAAGTAGAATTCCATCTAAGTATATATCTTTGAACAACATTCCCTGGTGAATGAAAACACACATTCCTAACCACCAGCAAACACAGGGTGGCTTACCCATATTCCCCAGGAAACCAGGATAAAACCTGTCCAAACTTCCACTGAATCTTGCCTCAGGGCCATTTACCACTGATAAGGTAAGGAGGGGTTGTGCTCTGAAGTGAGAATTTTAAAATGTTCAAGGAAGAAAGAAACCAGTCAGGCAATACTTACCTGGAAAGGAGTTAGCCAAGTGCAAAAAAACTGGTCTAAACATTTCTCTCCAGACTTGAACACTGCCCTTTTTTTTTTTTCATGCTCTGATAACTCCCCAAAGGCCAAACTTCCCATGCATGCAGGGGAAGAAAACATCAGCCCTTTCTTGCTAAGAAAAGGCATATTTTTCAATCTGTTGAACAATATTTTTGAAAAGTGATGAACAGGTAAAAGCAAAGTCTTAGAACAACAGGACCTCCTCCATCTATAACTAAGGTGCAATTATTGCCACATGGTCCCTCATTGAACTCATAGAACCATAAAATGACAGAACTGGAAAGGACTTTGCAACATAAAAAGTTAGATCATAGATTATGGAATGGAAGACCCAAAAGGTTCTTAGTACATTGTATACATATGTGTATGTATAATACACATGTATGTGTATATATACATACATATATGTGTATATACATATATAGGTATTCTTTAAGAATGAAGAATAAATAACAACTCATCATATCTATATGTAGATATAAATATATAATAATATAAAATATATGATATATTGAGAAACATAAATGGGTTTGTAACATTGATTTTGGAATTCTATTCATTTGGATTGCAACCCAGTTATGCAACCCATTTTATCCAATCTTGGGCATATCTGGCCACATATTTCCTATAGGTTATCTACCCAAATTGCTGGAGGCCTTCCTTAATGTCCACTGACTTTATGAGGGTAGCAGTGGAACACTTTGGCTGGCTGGTTGTCATACCTCACCCTCATCACATGACCAAACAATATTCTCTTTCTATCATATTCCTTGATGATGTCTTTTACACCTATTCTTTTTTGAAGTTTTTTATTGGTTGTATATTGCAGCCTTCTCATAAACCTCTTCATTTTCTTCTTGTAATAATCAATTTTAATTCTTATGATATTGTTATAGTCTATGTTTCATTGAACTATGGCAATATCAGTAGAATATTGGTTCTAAACAGTGAGGCTCTTGTTCCCATAAGATTCAGTGTCATTAAAGGAGTTTTGCAGTATCCTGAAGGCAATACAGCACACTTACCTCATCTTGTTCATCTCTGGGTCCAACTCATAGTCCATCTGTACTTCTTGACTCAGTTCTATAGGTTTCCTCCTAAATGCATATGATTATCTGGGCAATAGATATTATTCATCCACTTGGTTTTTTCTTTGTGGATGGTTAGGTAAAACTTTTTTGGTGGTTTTAAATTGCTTCAAGGAAGCTCTTCCACATTCTAGGATTTGATGCAACCTAAAAGATGCCATCTACAAATAGTAGCACCTGGGGAACCTCACCATCCTCAAACAAATTTTATTCCACTTGGATTCTGAGCTGATTTGCTTCATCACAGGGTGAATAATTTTGTCAAGCATGCATTTCCCTATTTGATACCTCACCTGATTTTTATATTTGGGATGTCAATGAATAGAACTCCATTATTTTGTCTTTCAAGGAATCTTGAATGACTTTGATGCATGGTTGAGATTCTCTTTCTTCAAAACAAGGCTTTGAGATTGTACTTTGATCCTTTGAATCAAGTGCTTTTTCAAAACCCACAAACAAGGACTTCTGCTTCTGGGAGCCAAGATGGCAGAGTAAAAAGGCAGTCACTCTCACCCTCCCCTATCAACCTCTGAAAACCCAGAAAATATCACCCCAGAAAAAACCCTGGAACAGCTGAACCAGAAGAAAGATGGGGTGCAGCAGTGTAGTAGCCCAGGTAACTAGAGGGATTAACAGGAAAGGCCCCTCTTACCCTGGGGGAAGGGGAGCAGTAGTGAACCAGGGAGCCGCCAGGCCAGTTAGTGGAAGGACCCACTTTAGCACACCAGGAGGAGATTCTGATGCCCCAGAATTCTACAGCAAATGGGTCTCCCAGTGCCTCAGCAAAAATAAGGGAAGCAGCATTACAAAGGGCCCCAGGCGGATAAGTACTCTGCAGCATTCGTCTGAAAGGAGCTGAAGAAAACTACCTAGAGATGCCTGAATGTTCCAGCATTGTTGATTCCAGTCCAACACCAGGTAAGCTTTCAGAACCCTATAACCTCCAACTGCCAACCAGGAGGAGATCCTGAAGCCCAGGTGGTCGAGCAGGCAAACACCAACAGTTAGACCTCCGAGTCCTAATCCTAAAAATGATTGGATCAAACAACAAATCATAGAAACAATCAATAATTTCATTCAAGAGAATGACAATAATGAGGCAACATACCAAAACTTATGGGATGCAGCAAAAGCAGTTCTTAGGGGAAGTTTTATATCTCTAAATGCTTACATAAATAAAATAGAAAAAGAGATCAATGAATTGGAAATACAACTAAAAAAACTAGAAAAAAGAACAAATTAAAAATCCTTAATTAAACACCAAATTAGAAATATTGAAAACCAAAGGAAAAATTAATAAAATTGAAATTAAGGAAACTATTGAACTAATAAATAAAACTAAGAGCTGGTTTTATGAAAAAAAACAATAAAATAGATAAACCTTTGGTTAATCTATTAAAAAAAAAGAAAGAAGAAAACCAAATTACTAGTATCAAGAATGAAAAGGGTGAAGCTACCACCAAGGAAGAGGAAATTAAAACAACAATTAGGAATTATTTTGCCCAACTATAGGCCAATAAATTTGACAATCTTAGTGAAATAGATACATATTTACAAAAATATAAATTGCCCAGATTAACAGAAGAGTAAGTAAAATACTTAAATAACCCCATTTCAGAAAAAGAAATTGAACAAGTCATTGATGAACTCCCTAGGAAAAAATCTTCAGGGCCAGATGGATTTACATGCGAATTCTACTAAACATTTAAAGAACAATTAATTCTAATAATATATAGACTATTTGGTAAAATAGGTGAAGAAGGAGTCTTATTGAATTCTTTTTATGATACAAATATGGTACTGATACCTAAACCAGGAAGAGTCAAAACAGAGAAAGAAAATTATAGACCAATTTCTCTAATGAATATAGATGCAAAAATTTTAAACAAAATATTAGCAAATAGATTACAGCAACTTATCATAAGAATAATACACTATGACCAGGTAGGATTTATACCAGGAATGCAGGGCTGGTTCAATATAAGGAAAACTATCAGCATAATTTATCATATCAACACCAAAACTAACAGAAACCACACGATCATCTCAATAGATGCAGAAAAAGCTTTTGACAAAATACAGCACCCATTCCTACTAAAAACACTAGAAAGCATAGGTATAAATGGAGTCTTCCTTAAAATAGTAAATAGCATCTATCTAAAACCTTCAGCAAGCGTCGTATGTAATGAGGACAAGCTAGAAGCATTTCCAGTAAGATTGGGGGTAAAACAAAGATGTCCATTATCACCACTGTTATTCAACATTGTACTAGAAATGTTAGCTTTAGCAATAAGAGAAGAAAAAGACATTGAAGGTATTAGAATAGGCAAAGAAGAAACAAAGCTATCACTCTTTGCAGATGACATGATGTTATACTTAGAGAATCCCAGAGAATCAAGTAAAAAACTACTTGAAATAATAAACAACTTTAGCAAAGTTGCAGGCTATAAAATAAACCCACATAAATCATTGGCATTTCTATATATTACCAACAAAGCCCAACAGCAAGAGATAGAAAGAGAAATTCCATTTAAACTTGCTGTAGACATTATAAAATATTTAGGAGTCTACTTGCTAAACAAACCCTGGAACTCTATGAATACAAGTACGAAACACTTTTCACGCAAATAAAGTCAGATTTAAATAATTGGAAAAACATCAGTTGCTCATGAGTAGGCTGAGCTAATATAATAAAAATGACAATTCTACCTAAGCAAATTTACTTATTCAGTGCCATACCAATTCAACTACCAAAAAATTATTTTATAGAGTTAGAAAAAATAATAACAAGATTCATTTGGAAGAACAAAAGGTCCAGAATATCAAGAGAACTAATGAAAAGAAATGCAAGGAAAGGTGGCCTAGCCATTCCAGATCTTTAATTGTATTATAAAGCAGCAATCATCAAAACTGAAGAAATAGAGTGGTGGATCAGTGGAATAGGTTAAATATGCAAGACACAGTAGTCAATGACTATAGTAATCTATTATATGATAAACCCAAAGACCCCAGCTCTGGGATAAGAACCTACTCTTTGAAAAAAACTGCTGGGAAAACTGGAAAAGAGTATGGCAGAAACTAGGCATAGACCAAAATCTCACACCATATACTAAAATAAAGTCAAAATGGGTTCACGATTTAAATATAAAGGCTGATACTACAAGCAAACTGGGAGAGCAAGGAATAGTTTAACTGTCGGATCTATGGAGAACAGAAGAATTCATGACCAAACAGGAGATAGAGAACATTACGAAAAGCAAAATAGATAATTTTGATTACATTAAATTGAAAAGTTTTTGCACAAACAAAGTCAATGCAACTAAGATCAGAAGGAAGGTAGAAAATTGGGAAAGAATTTTTACAACCAGTCTCTCTGATAAGGGCCTCATTTCTAAAATATACAGAGAATTAGGTCAAATTTATAAGAATACAAGCCATTTCCCAATTGACAAATGGTCAAAAGATATGAACAGACAGTTCTCAGATGAAGAAATTAAAGCCATCTGTAGTCATATGAAAAAATGCTCTAAATCACTATTGATTAGAGAAATCCAAATCAAAACAACTCTCAGGTACCACATCACACCTATTAGAATGGCCAACATGACAAAACAGGAAAATGATAAATGTTGGAGAAGATGTGGGAAAATTGGAACACTAATGCATTGTTGGTGGAGTTGTGAAATGATCCAACCATTTTGGAGAGCAATTTGGAACTATGCCCAAAGGGCTATAAAAATGTGCATACCTTTTGACCCAGCAATAGCACTTCTAGGGCTATATCCCAAAGAGATCATAAAAACGGGAAAAGGACCTACACGTGCAAAAATATTCATAGCAGCTCTTTTTGTGGTGGCAAAGAAGTGGAAATTGAGAGGATGCCCATCAATTGGGGAATGGCTGAGCAAGTTGTGGTATATGAAAGAAATGAAATACTATTGTGATATAAGAAATGATGAACAGGCTGACTCCAGAAAAACCTGGAAAGACTTGTATGGTCTGATGCTGAGTGAAGTGAGCAGAACCAAGAGAACATTGTACACAATGTTCAGTCATGTTGTATGATGACTAATATTGATAAACTTAACCCTTCCTGGCAATACAAGGATCTAAGATATCTCCAGAGGCCTTGTGATGGAAAATGCTATCCATATCCAAACAAAGAACTATGGAAGTTGAATTATTTTTTTTCTCTTCTGTTTGTTTCTTCTTTCTGATGGTTCCTCCTATTGGTTTTAATTTTTACGTACAACATCACTAATGTGAAAATATGTTTAATATGAATGTAAATATATAGCCTATATCAGATTGTGTGCCATCTTGGGGAGGGTGGTGGGGAGGAAGGGGAAGAAAAAATTTTAAACTCAGAAGCATATGGAAGTGATTATTGATAAATCAAAATAAATTAATAAAAAAATTAAATTGGAAAAAAATAACCCACAAACACAGGTTTAGTGCTGTGCTAACACATGATAGCCATTTAGTAAATTCTAACTAAATGACAGCAATCACAATGGGATCTCATATTCTCTACATCTTTCAGTCAATTGTGAAAGGGTAACACTGTGATCAACTCCTGAATATCATTTGCAAAAGTTTGGTGGTTCCCTACCAATATTTTTTAACCTATTATGCACTTGTGTATAAATTACTCACATAAAATTTTGTATAGATAGGAGAGGATACATATAGATATGTAATTATTGATATATCTGTTGCCTATTTGAGGATATTAATAGGGATTGAGATTTTCCACACCTTTGGTATCTTTATCTTTTGGTACTTCCTTCATAAATCTTGCATATTAGCCCTTCAGTGCTCTTATGATTGTGTCTCCTCCAGAATCAATAACCTATATATGTATTTGGTCCCTTTGTTCCCTTTAGTGCCATTTCTACCTGTATAAATATATTTAGAATTGTGATATTGAGTCCAGGTGTGGGGATACCATTGTTTGGTGGTAAAAATGGTTTATTATATGTAACAATATTTACAGTTTTTTTTCCAGTTTTATATTCATTGTTCTCCTTACACTTTTATCCTCAAATATTCTTGATGTGACTTTGCTTGGTAGGATCTCTGTTAACTTTTCCTTAAACTGGTATAACTCTCACTTCTTGTGTTTGTTTTGTGACATGATACTGATCAAATTTTTCATCATCCTTCTCCGTAAGTTAGAAGTTTATATGTTAACAAATTTAAACAAGTTTATAATTTAAATCAGTTTTGCCTTTGGCTGCCATCTCTGCTTGGCAAGCAAGTCAAATATTTCCTGAATGAGGTATTTTCTGGGCTTTTCTTGGTCTTGTTGTAGCAACAGGTTTATAGCAGTTATCTTCTGTATAAAAGAAAACATTGTAATTGGTATCAGTGCTATCTCTAATATCCACTTCCCACTTCTCAATGCTTATTATGTTTTTGTTGTTTTTTTAATCATTTTTCCAACTACATGTAAAAATGATTTTTAAGAACTTTGAGTTCCAAATTCTCTCCTTCCTTCCACTCTCCCTCATTGAGAAAGCAAGCAATTTAATAAATGTTATACATGTGCAGCCATAGAAAATATCGTTCTATATTAGTCTTATTGCAAAAGAAAACAGAACAAAAAGAAAAAGAAAGTAAAGAAAAAATATACTTCAATTTGCATTCAGACTCTTTTAGTTCTTTCTTTGGAGATGGACAGTATTTTTTCATCAGAATTGTCTTGGATCACTATATTGCTGATAATAGCTAATTCTTTGACAGTTAATCATCTTATAATATTGCTATTACTATGCAGTCTGTTCTGGTTCTGCTCACTTCACTTTGCATCGCTCACATAAGTCTTTCCAGGTTTTTTCTGAAAGCATCCTGTTAATTTCTTATAGCACAATAATATTCCATCATAATCATATACCACAACTTGTTCAGCCATTCCCCACCAGATGGACATTCCTTCAATGTCTAATTTTTTGCCACCACAAAAAGAACAGCTATAAATATTTTTGTCCATATAGGTCCTTTTCTTTCTTTTTTTCTTTCTTTGGAATACAGCCCTAGTAATGGTATTGCTAGGTCAAGGAGTGTGCACAGTTTTATAGCCCTTTGGACATAGTTCCTAATTGTTCTACAGAATGGTTGTATTTGTTCACAACTCCACCAACAGTGCTTTATTGTCCCAATTTACCCATATCCCTTCTAACATTTGTCATTTTTCTTTTCTGTCTTATTAGTCAATCTGACAGGTGTGTGGTAGTACCTCAGAGTTATTTCAATTAGCATTTCTCTAATTAATAGTGATATAAAGCAATTTTTTTCATATGACTATAAATAACTTTTATTTCTATATCTGAAAACTGCCTGTTCATAACTTTTGACCATTTATCAATTGGGAAATGACTTGTATTCCTGTAAATTTGATGTAGTGCTCTATATATTTGAGAAATGAGGCCTTTATTAGAGAAAGTTTCTGTAAAATTTTTTTCACAGTTATGATTACTGTGTATTTCCCTCCATCCTATTTTACTTTTTTATCCTCTTTCTTTCTCTGTCTGTCTCTGTCTCTGTTGCTCTGCCCTGTCTCTCTCTCTCTGTGTCTCTGTTTCTCTGTCTCTCTCTCTCTCTGTCTCTGTGTCTTTCTGTCTGTGTGTCTCTCCCCACTGTCACCTGTCAAAATTTTTTGCTTCTGACCACTGCCTCCTCTAATCCTCCCTCCCTTCTATCATTCCCTCCTTTTCTTATACATTTAACCTCCTACTTCCCTATAGGGTAAGATACCTTTCTCTACCCAGCTTAGCATGCCAGTTATTCCTTCTTTGAGCCAATTCTGATGAAAGTAAGATTCAAGCATTGTCTGTCATCCCCCATCTTCCCCTCCACTGTATAAGCTTTTTGTGCCTCTTTTAAGTAAGATAATTTACCCTATTCTGCTTCTCCTTTCCTTCTTTTCCCAGTACATTTCACTTTCTCACCCCTTAATTTTATTCTTTTAGCTGTCATCCCACCATAGTCAACTCACACCCATGCCCTCTGTCTACGTATACTCCTTCTAACTGCCCTAACAATGATAATATTCTTAGGAGTTACAAGTGGCATCTTCCCATGAAGGAATGTTTAAATGTACTGAATCCATTGTGATTTTTCTTTCCTGTTTTTTTTTTTTTTTGCTTCTCTTCAGTCTTGTATTTGAAAGTCAATTTATTTTTTATTCAGCTCTGCTCTTTTCATCAGGAATGCTTGAAAATCTTCTATATCATTAAATATCCATTTTCTCCTGAAAGATGATACTCGGTTTTGCTGGGTAGCCCCTTTGCCTTCCAGATTTCATATTAAAACCCTTCTATCTTTTAATGTAGAAGTTGCTAAATCTTGTGTTATCCCAACTGTGGTTTCAGAATAGTTAAATTGTTTCTTTCTGGTTGTTTGCAGTATTTTCTCCTTGACCCTGGGAGGTCTGAAATTTGGCTAAACTATTCTTAGGAGTTTTTATTTTGGGATTTCTTTTAGGAGGTAGTTAGTGGATTTTTTCAATTTCTATTTTACTTTCTGATTCTAAGATATCATGTCAGTTTTCTTTGATAATTTCTTGAAATATGATATCTGGGCTTTTTGTTCATGGATTTCAGGTAGTTCAATAATTCTTAAATTATCTCTCCTTGATTTATTTTCCAGGCCAGTTGTTTTACTAAAGAGATATTTCACATTTTCTTGTATTTTTTCATTCCTTTGATTTTATTTTATTGTTTTTTGATGTTTCATGAAGGCTTCTACTTGCACAAATCTAATTTTTAAAGAATTCTTTTCTTCAGTGAACTTTTGCACCTTTTCCATTTGGCCAATTCTGCTTTTTTAAGGAGTTCTTCTCTTCAGTGAATTTTTGTACATCTTTTTTTTTCCATTTTGCCAAGTCTTCTTTTTAAGGAGTTCTTCTGTTTAGTATATGTTTTGCAACTATTTTACCATTTAGCCTATTCTGTTTTTTAAGGTGTTATTTTCTTCATTACTTTTTCTGTGCCTGCTTTACCAAGCTATTGACTCTTTTTTCCCATAATTTTCTTTCATCACTCTCATTTATTTTCCCAATTTTCCCTTTACCTCTCTTATTTGATTTTAAAATCCTTTTTTTTTTGAGTTCTTCTAGTAATTATTTTTTGGGCCTGAGACCAATTCAAATTTTTCTTTGAAGATTTAGATATATCTGTTTTGACTGGTTTCTTCTCAGTTTGTGTTTTGACCTTCCTGTCACCATAGTAATTTTCTATGGTCTATTTTGCTGTTGTTGTTGTTTGTTCATTTTTCAACTTATTTCTTCACTTTTCACTTTATGTTAAAATGGTACTCTGCTCCTAGAGTGGAGGGGGCGTGATCCCAAACTTAAGGTTTTTTTATACTGATGTTTTCAGAGCTGATGCTGGGTGTCTATAAGTTTTCAGTTCTTCCAAGATGATATGATTTAAGGAGAGGCATGGTCACTGGTCTCCTGGCCTGTGCTCTGGTCTGTGAGTTACCATAAGTACTCTTTTCCATCCTGGAACTGTCACTAGGGTCCCTGCTCCCCTTTGGGCACACACTCTAGTGCTAGAGCTCCTCCTCATCCTGGGACTTTGACCTGGAGACACATATGGGCAATGCAAGAGTCCTGCACCCAGTTGTAGCAAAGGATCCTCTGTAATCTTCTATTGGTCAGTTGTCTGACCCCCTTACTGTCTATGGGCTGAGAGCTCTAGAAGTTGCAACTGCCATTAAATCATCCCCAAGGCCTGCTGCTGGTGCGCAGTGGCCACTGTCTCCCCAGTGAAAAAGATTTTTTCTGCTGACCTTCTAAGTTGTCTTAAGCTGGAAAATCATTTCTCTCCATCCTTTTGTTAGTTCTGCTGCTCCAGAATGTATTTTGTGGTGTTATTTTTAAGTTGTTTGGAGGAGAATTTGGAAGAGCTCAGGTGAGTCCCTGCCTTTATTCCATCATCTTCACTTACTATTTTTTAATAGTACAAGATCAGCTGTTTCAAATAAATATCATGTCTTTTTTCTCATTATTCCTCTTTCTTTTTTTCCTTTATTAATTTTCATCTTTGCCTTGACAAGCCAGTGGTCTATACACATATTCAGGGAAAACTTGTACAACAAAAAACAGTCTTTTCTTACCTATTAAACTATCAGCTACTTAATTGTTGTACTATTATTTGATATTCATCTTGACTGACACATATTTTTATTTTTTTCAAAGAAAATGGTTGTGATATAAAAATGTGATGATTATATATAATCTGTAAGTGTTTGACCTTTTGCATTCCTTTTCCTGAGTCACACTTTCCCACATCTAATTCAGCATCTTCAGCTTCTGTCATATTTGTTTTGAAGTTACCTAATACCAGAGTGTATATTGATTTAATTTGGAAGGCCTTTATTCTCTACTTCTTCATCTTCAGCAACTAATATTGGTGCATAAGTTGTAATTATTTTCATGGTAGTATTTTTGTAAATATTTCTCATCAGTACTGTATTTTGGGATGACCAGATATCCCATGAAATAATATGCTTGTTGCCTTTGAGCACACACAGACACATGCACACACACACACTTCTTTCTTTAGTTTTGTTTAAGCAAGAATGTCAAGATCATTATGATTCAGCAACTCAAGCTATATATATAATATATATTTTTTTCCCACTGGTCATTGGAGAAGACCTCACAATCAGAGTTCTGAAAGCCAAATTAAAGTTTACCGATGGTCTAAAAACTATGATTCTTAACATTCTCTGCTTCTTTTTCTGCTACTCTGCTCCTGTCACTGTAGAAGTAGAAGGGGACTGCATAGGACTTAGGACCATTTAGTATTTTTCCTTTATTTTATGTTTTGCCATGGCAAAAAAGGAATAAAAATCATTACCAAGTAGTCAGTCTACTAAAGAAGAGTCTCTCCATACTTAGCTTGGCTGGTCCTCAGAAAGCAGATTCAGTCAGGTGCTATGGCAATAGCCCTGGCTTTTCTAACTTGGTAAAAGCTGTAAGAAATAATGCTTATTCGCTATGGTCTTTGAAATCCCAGGGTCACCTCTCTGTTATCATAAGGTATAGAAGTAGGATTTTGTGGAAGATACCATATACATGATATATCAGATATTACATATATATGTATATAATGTATTTATATGTGCATATCACAGGTGCATAAATAATATCTGAGAGACAGTATTGTATAATGAATAAAAAGTCAGTCTTGGAGTCAAGAAGATCTGAGTTCCTCTGGCACATACTGTCTTTGTGACCTGTGGCAAGTGACTGAACCTCCTTTAACTACCTCTAAGCATCTATCTAACACGATACAGTTTCTGATATGCATTGCTAGGATTTTTCTTAGGAGAAACTCCATATAGTATAGTCTTTAAAGTTTGCAAAGCCCTTTACAAATGTTATCTCATTTACTTATGTTGCTACTTAGAATAACTCTGTGAAGCAGGTGCCATTATCCTCATGTTACAAATGAGGAAAATGAGGCTGAGCAAAATTAAGTGACTTGCCCAGGGTTACACAGCTAAGCGTCTGAGGTAGGATGCAAACCTAGTCTTCCAGACTCCAGGTCTAACAGTCAGTCACTGTAGTTCCTAACTACAGTGCTATGATATCATAGCTCCAGACTCCTCTACTTCCTACTCCCCCCACAAAAGAAATTAATGAGGCAAAAATCTTCTCCATGGTCCTTGTTCCTAGTAGGGATTGTCCAATGGGGACATTGGCCTGTTTCTGAGCTCTCTTCTGGTCAGTTATAGAAAGAACTTTTGGTTTGTGTGAGAAGACATAGATTTGAATCTTGGCTCCTTTAACTTCCTTTCCACGTAACCCTGGCCTAGTCATTTCTCCTCTCTGAGATTCAATTCCCTTCTCTGTAAAATGAGAGGGTCAGACTAAATAATCTCTAAAGTCTTTGCCAACTCCAAGTGCTATGAGGTTTTTCCTCTGCTCCTTATCCTGTGGCTCCTAGGGACCTGAGAATAAGACTATTCTCTGCAGCTCTGAGGCATAACCATAAGTTCCTTTAAAGGCGTGAGACTAGGAGAGAGGACAGAGAAAAGGGAAGAAACTACTCAGTTTTTTGGATTTGCATTAATACCAAGGGGAGGGAGCAGGGAGGGAGGCCTTTGAGCAGTGAAGAGGTTCCACCTTGCCCTGGGAGATAAGTGGAAATGTTGATTTCCAGAGGCCTGAGCAGCTGAACTGCAATACTGGCTGCAGTTATTTATATTCCTCTAACAGTCTTGTTTACACAACCTGCAAGGATGCAAATCAATATGAGGAAGTGGCGGAGTCGTTGAGGTGTGCAGCCGAAAGGGGCTCTGGGGATCGGCTTTAGTCATGTAGTGTTAACACAGCTACACATGGCTACCCACACTTTTGCATCTGAGGGAGAGAAAGAGAGTACTCATTACCTAGGACACCGCACTAGCCTGAGCCTTATGCTTCAGCAAGAGATATATATTAAAAAATATATCACAGTGGGGAAATGGACTTCATAATCCTGATTCCCTTGCTACTCACTCCTCATCCTGCACAGCCAGTCTGTTTCTTTTAGCTGAAGTTTGCCACTTTCCATCTTGCCAGCAAAGATAATAAAATCCATCCTAATCCCCATTCTGTGAGTTTGGTATTAATCCTCACTCTGCCACATGCTATCTGAGTGACCTTGGGCAAGTCTCATTCTCTCTGTACTCCTTGTTCTCATTCTCTGGAAAATGATAACATGGGACTAAATGTTCTCTAAGGCCCTTCCAGATCTAATATTCTATGTTCTAAGGTCCATTTCATTTATTTGATTTTTACATTCTAATGTTCTGTCTTCTAAGGTCCCTTTGTGTTTTAACATTGTATGAATACTTGAATCTCAGGGGGCCATCTTGTTAAAGTAAAGGACATTGTTCTAGGAGGATTTGAAAGCTGATTAGCTGTGTGACCTGGAACAAATCATGATACTTTGCCGAACCTCTTTTCTCTCATCCATTAAATGAAGGTAGTACTATAATCCTTGCATCTCCTTGTCTCACAGGATGGTTGTAAAGTTCCATTGGCAAAAAGATGGGTAAAGCAATTGGTTTATGGCAAAGCATTATCATCATCTCTTTCTTACAGATGAAACAACTGAGGCCTCATTCACACAGTTGGGGAGAAACACTCAGAAAATAGTTCTTATCCCTTGATTCTCAGTCAAGTACACCATTTATGGAATTATACCATTTTCTTAGTGAGATGGATTTGTCATGAATTTTTGAAATTCAAAGCAACTTGTGGTGATAAGACCAGAAGTACTTTTAATCAGAGGCTGGAGGATGTGCATGTGTGTGTGTGTGTGTGTGTGTGTGTGTGTGTGTGTATGTGTGTGTGTGTGTGTGTATGTGTATTCTGCAGTCCTTGATTCTATTGCCAGCTCTGGCACTCATGAGTTATGTAGTCTTGACTGGCAATATGGTATACTAGACAGAGCACCACACTAGTAGTGAGAAAAGCCTGGGTTTGAATCCTGATTTTGTCATTCTCTAAGGAGCAGAGGAAAATACCCATCAAGTTTAAATATGCCCCTTCTAGCAGATTGGATATTGAGTTACACATCTAGGGCATGGGATAGCTGGTTTTTTTTTTTTTTGCCTAAAGGGCTTCATAGAAAGATTGCCCATTTAATACCGAAGGCAACAGAACCTTTTATTTGCTATCTTTAAGGGAAGATCATGAGCTTGACTAGGGACACCTAAAGGACAGGGACAGGGACAATGGAGAAAGTTACTAGGGCAGTTCAGTGATCCCTTCTTTACACTAGCCAGCCTGATACCTCCAAACTAGGGAAGCCCAGCAATGTCCTTCACCTTGGGGCAAAGACAATCACCTCTAAAATAGAATTTAGAAGTATGAGAGAAAGGATCCAATCAGAGACATTCCCAGTATGAAGATCTTCAAGTCATAGCAAGAAAAAGCTGTCAAGATAAATTAGGAATCTCATGTTTACGCTTCAGGATAACTCATGGTAGGATCATAGAAGTACTATGAACAATTCTGGGTCAGACCCTACCTCTCTCTACTCACGGAAGGAGTGGAAGAGTCCTGTTTAGTTAGTTCTGACTGGTGTGTTGACCCTGCCATCAGAAGTAAGTGGCCAACAATCAGCCCTGAAAACTTGATGTTTTTAGCCTGGAATGTTCCAAGGATAGAAGTTTCTAAATATGGGGTTGGGAAATTCCTGTGAGGGAGGATGACCTAAAGCAGTCTGTTAGACAAAAATACTAGGAAAAAAACACAGATTTTTCCAGATGACAACAGAGTTTTCCTCTCAAAATCTGCTCATTAATTTGTTCATTAAGTTTCTATTTTGTTTGGGAAGCAGTGCATAAAACTGAAGGAGATACAAATATAAATAAGAAATAATCTCTGGATATTACACTAAAATGTGTAGGGAAAAAAATGGACTGGGCTTGGAATCATAAAACTTTGGTTCAAACCCTAACTTACTGGTTTTATGATGGTGGACAAGGTACTGAACCTTTTTGATTGTCAAATGGAAGTAATAAAATAAAACCTATACTACCTGCTATAGAAGGTTTTTGGAGAAAAATATTAAACAAACTTTACAGTGCCTTAGATATGTTATTTATTGTTGTTGCTGTTGTTGTTACTGTTAAACAAAACATACTATATTATTATGTTAGAGGTGTACAAAGGGCTATTTAAGGTTAGGGAAGGAAATGTTAATTTTCTCACTGAGGGACATGGTGTGGATCTGGAAGATTTTTCTGAAGGTTGGAAACTGTGTTTGAATTGAATCTTGAAATATGGAGTTTGTTAAGGGTGGAGTGGTAATGGCCATTAGCTTCCATTTGCCCAATTTTAATTTTTAATGGATTGTTTTCTTCAGTTAGCTTTTGTACCTCCTTTTCCATTTGGCCAATTCTGCTTTTTAAGGAGTTATTTTCTTCAATGTACTTTTTTCCATTTTGTCAATTGTATTTTTAAAGGAATTGTTCAATTTTTCTTCTACCTCTCTTATTTGACTTTTAAAATCCTTCTTAAGTTCTTCCAAGAAGGCTTTTTGGGCTTGAGACCAGTTCATACTCCTTTTTGAGGTTTTGGATGTAGGTATGTTGACAATGTTGTCTCCTGAATTTGTGTTTTGATCTTCCTTGTCACCAAGATACTTTTCTATGGTCATTGTTTTTTTTCTTGTTGCTTCTTGTTTATGTTGTTTTCTTTTTTTCTGGTTTTTAAAATTTTTAAATGTTTTAAGCTGCTTAAAATGCTGCTGTTTTAATGTCATGTATTCTGATTTCATCCTTATGAGCAACAGAATTCAGTTTCATCACCCTAAACCTGCCTTTACATGCCCATTTTTATGAGGATACCAATGTCCTACCACTTTCCCAAGTTTGTAACCCTCATCTCCTCACTCTTTCTTATCTGGCATATCTAATCATCTGCAAATCTTCTTGTTTCTACATTCATAATATCTCACTTTCATCCCTTTCTCTTTTCTCATTTGACCACAACTTTAATTTTGGTCTTCATCACCTATCATATGGACTATTGTAACAGCCTCTTAATTGGTCTTCCTGCTTTCAGTTTCTTTTTTTCTCTAATCCTCTCCACAAAACTGCCAAAATTAACTTTCTCAGTTAGCAGGGCAATGTTACACCTGTGGTCAAAAATCTTCAATGACTTCCAGTTGCCTATGGGGTAAAATCCCAAATCTTCTTACCCTTTCAAGACTTTAACTATTTGACAGACTCCAGTTGCCTTTTCAGATCTTTATACTACTCTCCTTCATTTGTTCTACATTCCAACCAAAGTGCCCTACTTTCAATTCACAGATATTCTATCTCGTGCCTCTTCTCCTTGGTAGCTTATAATTCTTAAATTTCATTCACTGCTCAACTGAATTACCACTTCTTATAAGAAGCCTTTCTTGGTCTCTCTAAGTTTTTATGGCTTTCTTTCTCTTCAAATTGTCTTGCATTTATTTATCTGTGTAGGAGTTGTAAATCCAGTAGAATGTAAGATCTTCAATATCTTTCACATAGTATATACTTAATAATGTTTATTGAATTGAAGAAAAGGATCAGGTTCTATTGCTCCCATTTTACTAGTAGAGACTTGGGGTGGAGTCATGCTAAAGTATTACTAAAGGTCATACAGCAAGGCAGTTACAAATCTGGAGATTTCTTCTGAGTTTTTACTTTTCTTTGGAAGGGGAAAGAGGAATGAGAAGACTAGGAGACCATCGTTGGTCATTTTTAATTCATCATTTTGCCTCAGAAGATTTATTTAATACTGAAGCTGCTTTTCATCTTTTTGTACTTACATTTGCAAACTCAGAGTAAAGGAAGGGATAAAAAACTATTAAAACAAGATCCTTGCTAGTTTATGGTAATTAAAAGCAATAAATATTCTTTCCCACAATGCTGAAAACCTCCAATAGCCAGTGAGTCAATACTGTTTTCCTGGTTAGGATGGTAATAAATCTTGATTCTTTTTGAGTGGAAATAAGGAAGGGGTTTTATTCATGAGTTCCATGACCTGGTGCTGCAACATTTTCAAAACAAACACTCTTGGAATGAGGAGTTTTTCTCTCAAGTAGCTTAATCTACACCTTTTCAATATGCTTCCTTCATAGATGAGGATGCCTTTCTCTGGTGGGCTTTTATTAAGCCAACAACAGTTTCCTTATCTACCACAAGAGCAATAAATGGGGCTAGGGGCTTGGCCATGTCTAATTACAAAGCATTTTACATGTATTATCTCACAATAGCCTCATGGAAGAGACTGTGTAAATAATAGTCATAGGTGATAATATTTAAAACTAGAAGGAATTAATTTCAGAAATTATAATTTAACCTCCTCTTCTTACAGATGAAGACACTGAGACCCAGAGAAGAGAATTGCTAAAAGTAAACTACAAAATCAGGATTTGTACCCAGATCCTCTAACTTCAAAATTATACTGCTTTTGTATATTCATTTTATCCTTATTTTATCCTCATTTTATAGATAAGGGAACTGAGGATCAGATAATTGGAGTGATTTTCCCAAGATCATACACATTTAGAAAGTGACAGACCTGGGACTTTAATAAATTCAAGGCTTCTAACTTGAATGAAGACTCTTTCTATTGTGCTGTGTAGTCCTAGGAAGATTATAAGGGATCCACCCACCTTCCTCCCCAATATTTACAGTATCTTTGCTTCTATTGGCCAGGCTAGATGAATGTAGGTATACTAGAAGTGTTAGCATAACTTCTCTCCAACCTTAAGCCTTTTTCCAGAGGTCTCCATTGGAGATTCTCATCCCACAGCTGCTAAGTTTCTCCTGAGCAATCAACATTTATTAGCATCTTTTTCTAAAAAGATGTTTTCTGAGCTCTGATTCAAAAGTAGTAGCATTTGGTGCTCATCTGCCATCAACACAGCTTGCTTAGGTAATCTAATTGGCTTTGGTCCCTATGTGAGAAGTGGGCACTGAGCCAGACTTTCCTATAATCTAATTGGAAAACTAAACTCGTATACTACACCCTCCCACTCCCACCCTCTTTCAGTCCCTTCTTCTCATTGGGATTTTCCTTAATAAACATATGGATACAGAAGGTCAAGTCCACTCAGAAAGAACCCTAGAACTAGGTTTGACTATTAGCTCTAGTACTTCCTATGTAAGTTTGCTTAGCTTCTCTGGCCTCGCTTCCTTTCATTTTCCTTCATCGGTAAAATGACAGGATTTCTAAGGGTCCTTCTAGCCATGATCCTATGAAGTCATATGGTATAGTGGAAGGAGTACTGGATTCAGAGTCAGAAGATCTAGGTTTTAGTCCTGAACTTAACATGTATTGGTTGTGTCACTTTGGGTGAGTCAAGTCACTTCTCTGAGTCTCAGCTTTCTGGTCTGTAAAATGGGAATAGTTATTTCTGCTTTGCTTATCTTGCAGATTTGTTCAAATAAGATAATGGATGTAAAGGACTTTGTAACCCAAAGCACTACACAAGTTCAAGCTATTAGAATTATTAGGTGATTTGACACTAAAAATCACTACTAGAAAAGAGGCAAGATGCAGCCTGGGCAGCAAGTTGAGTTGTTCTGATAAACACATCCTTCCTTAGGCAAGGAGCATGGATCTACCTTCTCAGCATTGATTTTCTCCTTTTGCATATTAAACATATTCTAAGTCCAATTTCCCTAGTAAACAATGTTCTTGTGGGGGTGACTTTGGGGTGACTTTAGCATTTAGTTAACACAGCATATTGTGCTCCTGGCTCAGCTTGGAGATAAATATGTGAAGGCAGATAAAGTATACACAAACTAAGTAACATTTCTATAACTTTCTAGTCTAATTTATGTCTGTGCAATAATGTTTTTACATACACACACACACACACACACATTTTTAAAGGGGATAAAATCCCTCAGACAATAGGTTTGCCAAATAAGATAGAGCCTTTTCATGCTTGCTTATTGAATCATAGGTATGTCAAGGAATGTTTTATGCTAAAAAGCACTCAGGCTAAACAGTAAGGAATGTCAAGAGTAACCGCATATCTTTGAATGACACTATAGACAGTCAATGGCTCAAATGAGATCGAAAAGAAGCAGCAAGTTCTAGAAAAAGTGTTAGATCTGTCATTAAGATTGCCTATTTTTACATTAGTGCTGTGCTAGTGTATTTCTAAATTTTCCCCAGTATCCCTATGGCTAGGCATGGTGAGGGAGGGGCTGCATAGCCACAGAACTCAGCAACAATGGTAGATCTCAGCAATAAATTACAGAACTCAAAGACAGTGGAGGGATGTGACAACAACAATGGTAGAACTTAGTAAGGGATTTAGAAAATGCAGCAACAGGGAGTGAATGCTCAGCAATGGATTATGGACCTCAGCAACAATGGCTAACTGAGCAATGGATTATAGAACTCAAGGACAGTGACAGAACACAGCAGCAATGCCAGAACTCATCAATGGATTATAAATCTCAGAGACAGTGAGAGAGCTGAGCAACAGCTGTGTGACTTGGTAGAACTCCCAGAGAATAAGGGTGGTTACAAAGAAGTCTTGATTTGATGAGCTGCTCACCCAAACCTAAGGTAAGCCCAAGGGGACTTCTGACATGGATGAATCAGTCACCAGTCAATGAATATTTCTTAAGCACCTACTGTGTGCCAAACACTATGCTAAGCACTAGAGATACAAAGAAAGGTAAAAGACAATCTTTGCTTTAAAGGAGCTCACAGACTAATGGGGGAGAAAACATGCAAATGGTGATGTACAAATAAACTATACAGGAAAATTGGACAAAATCAAGAAGGAAATCACTAGAATTAAGAAGGACTGGGAAAGGCTTGTTATAGAAGGTGGACTTTTAGCTGAACTTGAAGGAAACCAGAAAAGCCAAGAGGCAGAAAAGGGTGAGCATTCCAAGCATGGAACAGCCAGTAAAAATGCAGAATTGGGAGATAGAATGTCTAGCTCAAGGAACAGCAAGGAGGCAAGTTGTCCCTGGATGGCCAAGTACATATGTGGTGGGGTATGAGGTGTAAGAAGAAGAATGGCAGAGTACAGGTTCAGAAGGGTTTTCAAGGTCAAATGATTTTATATCGATACTGGATATGATAGGGAGGGCCTGGAATTTATTGAATACTAAAATGATATGGTCAGATCTGAACTTCAGGTTAAGTGACTTTGACAATTAAGTGGAAGATGGCCTGGAGTAGTAGAGAGACTTGTGGCTGGAGGACCAACCAGTTTTCTATTGCAATAGTCCAAGTGTGAGGTGATAGGGTCTGCACCAGAGTGGTAGAAATGTCAGGGTATATAAGGTAGTATATGTAAGGGGTATTATGTAGGTAAAAATGACAGGCCTTGGCAACAGATTAGATATGGGGGTGAAGGAGAATGAGAAGGTGAGGATGACACATATTTGACAGCCTGGATGAGTGGGAGGATGACAGTGCCCCCAACAGTAACAGGGGAGTTAGGAAGAATGGAGTTTTGGGGAGACAAATGAAAGTGGTTTTGGACATGTTGAATTTAAAATGTTTACAGGATATTTAGTTTAAGATATCCAATAGGCAGTTGGAGATGAAAGTCTGGTCAGCATAGAGGTTAGAGATGGATAAGAAGATTTTAGAATCATTAGCATAGAGATGATAATTGAAACCACTGGAGCTGATGAGATCACCATGAAAAAACTTAGAGAGGGAGAAGAGAAGAGGGCCCAAAAGGGCCCTGTGAGACACTCATGATGAGACAGAGAAAGAGCAGTCAGGTAAATAGGAGAACCAGGAAAGTTTAGTGTCATGAAACCTAGAGAAAAGGGAGTATCATGGAGAAGAGGGTGATCATCAGAGTCAAAGGCTGCAAAGAGATCAAGAATAATGAGAATTGAGAAAAAGCCATTAGATTTTGCAATTAAAAGATCATTAGCAATTTCAAAGAGAGCCATTTAAGTTGAATGATGAGGTCAGAAGCCAAACTTGTAGAGAGTTAAGAAGAGACTGAGAATAAAGAAGTGAAGGCACCCATTGTAGATACCTTTCTCAAGGAGTTTAGCCAAAAAGTCATATGTATGGGATCATAGCTGGTGGAAATAAATGTATGAAACGAGGCCTTTTTGAGAATAGGAAAAACAAGGGCATATTTGTAAGCTGTAGGGAAGTAGCCACTAGATAAAGAGAAATTCAAGATAAGTGATAAAGAAGACATGATCAAGGAAGAAATCTTCTGGAAATGATAGGTTGGAATGGGGTTATTTGTGCATGTAAGGGAGTTTCCCTTGTCAAGGAGAAGGAACACATCATTATGTGAGACAAAGCTGAAGGAGGAGATGGTGGTAGAAAGCATCTGATTGATGTGAGAGGAGGAAGAGGGGAGAAGAGTGAGTCTCAGTGGATGACCTCATTTTTTTCATTAAAATATGAGGCATGGTTCTCAGCTGAGAGAGTAGGGGGAGAGGAAGCCATGGCTGATGTACAGAAAAGAAATGAAAATGTTTGAACATTTTGAGGAAAACACAATATTATATATGGAAGTAGATACACTTGGACTAGAAGAGAACAGTACATTACTTCAAGATATTGCAAATTACTGAGAAGTTTGAGGGTGGGAGATATTACCAGTGTTTTAAGTGAGTCTTTGGTCAGGATGATATGCATGGGAACAATTCTAGCTCACATTTCTATAGCATCTTACAGATTAAAAAATACTTTCCTGACTATTGCCGCGTGAGAGAAGCAATTTGGGCATTGTCACGCTCTTTTTTACAGAGGAGGAAAATAGTAGTACCTAGAAAGAAAACTTTCTTAAACTTACATGACTAGCAAGTGGCAGTCAGAACTCAAAGACAATTCACTCTCCCTTAGCATGTCACCTGCTGTCTGCCCTACTCCCCAAATCTTGTCTTGCCAATGATCCACATAGCTACTGTTTGTTTTCTCTAGTGATTATTGAGACCAAATCTCATCAGTCATATTCCCAGAAGTGATATCAAACCTTCTTTCAGGAATAGCATACTTCTTTCAGAAAGAATGTCTAGTGGTGACTCCTATATGTCACCAGGCTATTTAAGACTAGGCTGATTTCTTTCAATTACAATCTCCGGGCCTAACTGAGCATTCTTGGCCATACAATCAGTCCAGGCAAAAGACCATCATTTTCCCCCTTTGAATTAATTACAAAAGTCAACCCTTCTCTGAACAATTACTGTCCTTTCTATTTGGTTAGTCGAAAGAAGGAGAATCTCAGCATGGATTTTCTTGAGAGGAAAATATTCTATGTGCGTTGTGTGTCCTAATGTAACATCTCTAATCAGAATGTCTATTTTCTATAACCTGCCATGGTTTCAGACTCCTAGTCTCTCCTGCTGGGCTCAACACAATGTGCTTTATTTTTATGGAGTCTCTGAAATTTTAAAATGCTACACACACACAATGAGAGAGAGAGAGAGAAAGAGAGAGAGAGAGAGAGAGAGAGAGAGAGAGAGAGAGAGAGAGAGAATGAAAGGAAGTAGTAATGGTTAAGTGGACCACTAGTTAGTGGGATAATGACCACATACATACTTCTTTTACCATTGTACTCATCATCATCAGTATCTGTGAACTCAGACTATGTCCCTTTGTCACTACCACCATTAGATTCATGTAACATGTGGATAAAAACAATTCCATTTTAGGGAAAAAGGGAAGAAAAAAATAAAAAAAATGAGAGAAGGAAAGAAGAGAAATAAAGGGAAGGAGTAAATAAAAAATGAAGCAGAAAGGGAAGGAGAGAACATGGAAAAAATGAGGTAGAAATAAAAGAGAGGGAGAAAGAGGCAGAGAGGGTCAATAGAAGGAAGAAAAGGAGGGAAGAAAGGAGAAAGAGGAAGATAGTAGGTGGTAAAGAGAGGTAAGAAAAAAAGATTGGGAGAAAGAATAGTAGGAACAAAAGCAGAGAGGAAAAGAGAGAAGCAGAGAATGATAGCATGATGAAGAGAAAGTGAAAGAGCTATATAAAAGAGGAGAAAGAAAGGAATATAAAAAAGAAAAAGAAGAGGGAAGAGGAGGAGGAATATGGTTGAAAAAGACAGGATAGGAACATATAAGTGGGGGAAAGAAGAGGAAGTAATTGAGAGAAAAATCAAGAGAAAGGGAGGCAGGGGAAGAAAGGCAGAAAACAAAGACAGCTGCAATCTGCAAGGTTAACTTCTCCAATAACAATGGTTGCAATTTGTATGGTCCACCTCATCTGGTGACTCTAGCAACTATTTTTTAAAGCGAGCAGGCCCAGCTGTGCTTCTCTAAGCTAACTGCTTTCTTCTGCTCCTGCTGTGTGTACAGTAATGCTCCCTGCAGGCTGATACAAGAAAGAGACATTTCTTTCTTCCTCAGCTAACAACTCATCCCTTGAAATGTTTCTCCTTGTTCCTATCTTTCAATTCATTGGAAAGAAAGAAAATAATAAAAGAAAAGACGAATAGATTTTTTAAAGTTAAAATTACTATAATCACAAAACTTTTCCCAGCCAAAATGGCACTGTTGTTGGGCTGTAATCTTTTTTAGTCATTAGCCAATCAGAACCTGGCAACACTCTGGTAGTGATACCAGGCTTAATGAAGGAAGGTAAGATTGAGTTATCTGATGAATTTCATAGAAAGACAGAATGTTAGAGCTAAATGTTGGAAGAAGACTTGGAATATAGATTATTAGAATTTAAAATCTCATTGATGAAAGGTGTCATAGATTATAGAATGTTCAATATACAGCACAAGACATTAGAACTGAAATGTACCTTAGAACATGCAATGCTAATGTGAAAAAGGACATTAAAGACCATTTGTGTTCATCATCTCCTTAAGAAAAAAAATTAGGGGAAGCTAGTTGGTGCAGTGGATAGAGCAGTGGCCCTGGAGTCAGGAGGATCTGAGTTCAAATCCGACCTCAGACACATAACTCTTAGTAGCTATGTGACCCTGGGCAAGTCACTTAACCCCATTACCTAGCAAAAACAAAAAAAAAAGATTGAAAAAAAAGAAAAAAATTACCAAGGTAAAGTATAAAGACAAAGATGAAGTGACTTAGTCATGGTCACATGGTTGCAAAGCTTGAACTTGAATCCAGGTCTCATTACTCCTAATCACATAGAAAGGCAAGATGCTATAGCAGAAAGACTTTCAGAATTGGTGTCAGGAGGAAAAGAATTTGAATCCAGTCTCAGAAATTGATTAGCAGTGTGACTATGGACAAATCACAACATATCTGAGCCAATGTTTACTCATCTATTAATTGAGGATAATAATATTTATCTGGCATGGTTGTGTTAAGAATAAATAAATTAATGTATTTAAAAGATTCACAAACCTGTAATTGCTATGGGTTAGCTGTTATTATTTTTCAGTTTTCTTTTCATTCTGATGCGTTTAACTTTTTACTTCACCTTGGTTGCAAATTCAAGGCCACATTGTCACACTTTTTGGAAAAAAAAGTGTCTTTCTCATTGGTAACAGTTAACCTTCCATTTAGTTCAGGATGGCATAAACCATTCTACTTCTTTGTTTAAAAATGATTGTTGCTGATTCATGCCTTTACCTCTTCTCTTGTTTAATCCCATTTCCCCTTCAGGGGAAGCAATTTGTGTCAGATCGTCTCCTTTATATAAGATGTTACGTTTGTGATTTTTAAAATTTTATGTTTCAGCAAGCTGAGTTCTCTCTCTTAAAAAAAAAGAATCAGCATCTGTCTGTCATACAGAGGGCAGTCAGAGATACAAAAATGCAGTCAGGGAATCAAGGTAGAGACAGTATGGCGTATTAGAAATACTGAAAGTTGATAATCATCTGGCTGGGCTAGTAAGTTATGCTGTTTTAGCCAACTAGTATCATTACCCTAAATCCTAGTTTCATCACCTATAAAATGAGGACCATATGGTTTCTAAAGTCTGTTGGTAGTTGATGTTCAATTTACTAATGTTCCATGTTTTAAATAACAATGTTTGAAGGTCTAAAATGATATTTTCTAAAGACATCTAAAACTCTAAAATCATGAGATATACTCGCATTTGGCATATCTAAGATGGTAGAGATATGTCCATGGTCCTGAAATAATCTTCAACAGTTGCAAAAAGTTGGCTACAGTTCTGTCACCATTAGAAATTAGTTATGTGTATCATTACATGCATAAATTTGAGAAATGTATTATACTGAGAATTTCTATATATGCATATATATATATAATATGTATGTATTACACATACTTTTCCCTATGTATATGTGTATGTACATATATATATATATATATCTCAACTTGAGGTTTTTTTAAAGTTCTATAGTGATGAAAGTAAAAAAAATATCATTTTCTCTTTAAAGTCTCTTGAGGCATAGAAATAGGCAAGACAATGGAAGAAAGATGAAGGCATATTGAAAATATTATGCAAATTTTCCTTTAACAACATGAAACTAAAAATGTTTCCACTCAATTCACCCTTTCCAATAGAATATTGTTTTTGGTAAAAACTAAAGAGCGCAGTATATAGAATTTAGGATATTCAATGCTTCTTATTAATAAAATAAGAAAGAAAATTTCATATTACTTAAGACTGTATGTTAAAATATAGTCTATAATGGAGTCATACTCAGAATTTTTTATTCTGCATAGAGTAATGTATTTTTTGTCAGCCAAAGACAAGATTCATTAGAACATCTGCCATGTTAGGCAGACTCTTAAGGATTCTGAACATCAGTGAGCTATTGGCTAGTTTATAACAATCTAAACCGTGGCTAGATTTTAAGAATCTAAGCCCAGAGTAATGTATTTTGAATCGTGTTAGGGTTGTTATGCTGGTGAGTTGATATGACATTATTAAACCCATTTTATAGATAGTTAAATCAACACAAGCACTTCAAGGAGGTGATTGATTGTTCTGTCCTCATCACACCACATCTGGAATATTGTCTAATTGCATATCCATAGGTAGTTAAAATGTGCTTAGAAAACCAAACAGGCTAGTGGTAGAGGTCATGGTGAGTGAGTGTGTGTGTGTGTGTGTGTGTGTGTGTGTGTGTATACATTTGGGTAGAACAATTAGACTCAGTTGATACTGGCTTAGAACAGAGGTTGTTTGACTGCTAGGCATGGATGCTGCTGGAATAGTCTGAGCAGCTTTCTCAGCTGTTGGGATGTTGCAAGCCTAGGAAGGTCAGATGTCTCAGCCCCTGGGCTCTTCAGAGACATGATATATATCTACTAGATACATTAATATGATGGTTTTGGGGGGCTTACTCTTTAGTGGCTACCACAGTCTTTACCACTTTAAATCTGCGGCTTGGCTAGGTGTTAATGAGCTTTCTTCAACTGGAGTGTTACAGTTCTCTTTAGGTTTAGTGCTTTATATTCCCTGAGGACTGGAAACTACCCTTAGTCTATTATTGGAGAGCCCTCTCCCATTTTCGAACTTTGAGGTTTGCCACTTTCAAGTGAGAGGTGGAAGATATCTAACCTCTTTCATTTGATAATTCTTCCTTGTTCAGAGCAATTTCCCTCAGTGAGGGTCTCTTCCCTTATGAATGGTGATCAGAGAGTAATACTTCCCAAATTTCCTTTGGGACCTTTTGAAGATGAGTAGCTGAGAACAAATAATATTTATGCGATAAGGATAAATTCATTGTGTTCACTGGCCTTTTCATGATCAGTTGAGTTCTTCAAGTGTGGTTGAGATCTTCAAGCCTCAGACCCTTTGAAAGGTGTGAAATGCTTCCTTTATATATCAATCTTATTGTATTTTCCCCTTACGATCTGTAGTTTTGATAAGACTAAGGGGGGACATCTTTACATGTTAAATGAACCAACCAGATAGCTTCTGAGGTCCTTTTTTACACTAAAGCTATCCATGATCAATATTATTCTAATTAATTAGGCCTCAAACTTTGTTTTTTCTATCTATCTGAAAGATGTAAATTCTTTCTCTTTTTTTTCTTTTCTTTCCTTTTTTTCTTTAGGCAATTGGGATTAAGTGACTTGCCCAGGGTCACACAGTTAGAAATACTTTCAATGATATCTAAATCTGGTAGCCTGTGGCAAAGCCCCAATTGTTCTGCCCCAGTTATGGGTCTACTTCTACCCCTTTCTCTTCATTCTGTCACTTAGGATTAAGCAGAATAAGTTTTTTTTTTCCTTCTGTATGACAATCATTCAAGTATTTGAAAACAAATGCTTCCTCTCAAGAATTTTCTTCTCTATCCTAAGCATCTTCTAAGTTATTTCAACTCTGCCTCCTATGATACAGTTTTAAGTTTCCTCCTTGTTTTCATTGTCTTCCACTGGATGAATTCCCCCTTGTCAACAGAATATCTTCCTCAGAATTTAAGCAGAAGGCTGGCTGGAGAAAGAAAAATAAGACTATGACCTCCCTTATTCTGGAGACAGAATGATGTTTGAGATGAGTGTAGATGTTCAGGTCAAGATATCCAAAAGGCAAGTGGAGTAACATGGCTATAACTAGTCAGATATGTAAATCCTGTGCCAGTATGGGTTGGGATAGTGAGCCCAAAGTTGCTGATACACACAAATATGGGCTTGGATGAACTCTTCTCAAACCTTATTTCTTTCCCTCTTGTCTCTACTCACAGCTTCCAACCCAGAGTTCTGGGATGTCTTTCCTATATGGGGTGGGGTCCCATTTTCCCCCCTGAACTGAACTTGGTGTGCTTGTATATTGTGTATATACACACACACACATATATATATATATATATATATATATGTGTGTGTGTGTGTATATGTATACATGTATATACACACACATATACACACTTTTGTATATGTGTGTTTATGCCTGTCTGTCTATCTATCTATCTATCTATCTATCTATCTATCTATCTATCTATCTATCTATCTATCTACCATGTACACCAAAGGTTTCCATTTTATCCAGTTTAAATGTGGATGTACTTCAGTGTTATTGACAATTTGCCATTCAATTCCATGATAAAAATAATTCACATGAATGCAGCACCAAACAATGACAAAACACTTTCACATCCATTGTCACATTTGATTCTCACAACACCATTGTGAGGTAGGCAGGATGTTTAGAAATCCCATTTGATGGATTAAGAACCTGAACCCCAGGAAACCAGTTACTCTTTGCTAGGTATATTGAATTATTATTCAATTTCCTATCTAACTGTTTATACAGATACAAGCAGTGTAATGGGATCAGTTGGATGGGTAGTGGGGTTAAAATGTTAAGAACTAAGTCAGGGCAAAGTCACTTACCAACTATGTGACTATAGTAAATTAATTCACCTTAGTTTAATTCATCTCATTGCACTTCCATTCCATTCCATTCAATTTGATCCAGTCTGGTTCAGTTCTCTTCAGTTCAATTAAATTCAGTTCCATTCAATTCAATAAACATTTATTTATTAAAGGTCTATTATACCCAAGGCTCTGTGGTAGGATTAGAGAAACAAAGATGAAAATGCCATTCTTGCCCTCAAGGAGTCTGAAGTCCATTGTTGGGGGGAAGGTCACAGGGGCAGAGCTATGTATAAAAATGATACATTAATAATAAAATAATACAGGTTAGAATGTGATGACTATATAAGAGAAATCACAGCAGGATTTATAAGTCTCAGTTTCTTTATTTGTAAAACTGAAATAATAATTGCACACCTTATTTCCCAGAGCTACTACAACATTTAAAGGAGATACAGATTATGAAAGTCCTTTATAATCATACACTATTATATAATAGAGTAAGTTATTATTATTAGCCAAAGAGATCTATAAACCTGGAATGACCTTCATTTTAACCTCTCCTGGAATAGGCTTCATATTTGGGATAAGTCCAAACTTTATTTGCCCCAGAGAGGAGATTTTCTTTCTGAACTCACTCACAAACACATGGCAAGGATTTGTAGAATGCATTTAGTTTCCTGTAGACTCAGGAGAGCAAGCCTTTTGGGTTGGGTGAGGGGGAGAAGGGGAGGGAAACACAGAGATAGAGACACAATGATGTCTTAAATCCTATTTCCCTAGGAATCTAGGCTCTGAACAGATGTTTGCAAAGTAATGCTCAACTGTGAAAGCAGGGAAATGATGAACTATTTCTGGGCAGCCCAAGAAAGATTTGAGCTTCTCTGGGATGCTAGACTTATCCTGATGCTGCAGATGCCAGAGCTACATTTGCTATCCTCAAAATAAGAAGTGCTTTTCAAGGTAGTTTAGCTTCATGGAAGGGAGGAGGAAAAAGGGGGATGGTGCAAGATGATGTACCTTGTCCTATAACAAACCCCCCACCCCCAAAACTGTAAATATAGTTATAACACCCAAGTTGCCTGGTCAAAAAGATCAACTCAATGCAACTTCTGAATGGAACATTTCTTTAGTAGCCCATTTATAACTATTTCTCCTTTGTTCTTGCTTTCACCATCAGTACCCCATTGTGATCCATTTAGTAGGATTAAAGCCCTTAGAGCAGCTCAGATTTTATTCAGCCTAATATCTAGGAGAATCAGTGGAACCAGGGACATGTAAACTGCATAGATACCAAGTGTGCTGTCATTACCAATGTGTATGTGGTGTTTATCTGGGGTATTTAATCAGAAAGAAGAATAGGAACTATTACTAGTGGCTTAGTAAGTTGGGTAGAATCTGTTTGCCTTTGGGTAGATTTGACTATGGTATCCCTTAGAGGTTTTCCAAAATGTGGCTATTGTGTATGTCACTTGGAATGTGCTCTCTATTCATTCCTGAGCATCAATTATTATCTGTTTTTGAAAGTGCAGCTCAGCTACTATCCCCTAACTTCTTTGATCTTACCAGTTCATGGCATAGCATCACAGATGTAAAGCTGGAAGAGTCCTTGGAGATTATCTAGTCCAAACCTCTCATTTTGTGGATCAGCAAATTTAGGCCCAGAAGGGTTAAGTAACTGGTCCTAGATCATACAGGTAGTAAGCAAAAGAGCTAGGAATTTAGCTCTGGTTCTAAAAACAACACCAAGGTATTTGCACTTTCTATTGTGCTCACTCAAATTTTCCTGGAGCACTTTGCCTAGCTGTCCCCACTCCCACAGCTCCCTGTCTTGAATTATACTTCCCTGTGTACATATGTGCATAGAACCATATTCTAGAACTGGAAGGTACCTGAGTGATAATCTAGCATATGTTTGTCATTCTGAAGACGAAGAAATTATGCCCCTAATAGTGGAAAGATCTTGTCCAAGGTCATACAACCATAATAGAGAAGATCTTAGTTTCCTACCTGAGCTGGATCTCCTATATTTAGCTGCTTTGTTAACTTATTAGTCCCTACTGGATCATCAACCCTCTAAGATCCTTTGGTAGAAGGCTTTTTCTATCCTCAGGGACAGGTAATCTCTCCTTTCTCTTCTGCAAGAGGAACTGTCACCCCCCTTGTGGATAGTGCAGAAATGAGGAAACCCCCCTTTTGGACTCAGACCCATCTGTATAGCCAGGAGTGGGGAATATATGGCCTTCTAGGTCCTCAAATGTAGCCCTTTGATTGAATCCAAACTTCCCAGAACAAATCCCTTTAATAAAAGGATTTGTTCTCTAAAACTTGGACTCAGTCAAAAGGCCACACTCAAGGACCTAGAAGGCCACATGTGGCTTCCAGGCCATAGATTCCCCACCCCTGATCTAGGTTATATCCCAAGACTCATGGAGTGATCCTTCACATCAATTCCATCTATTTTCAAATGCCCTTGTCTGTCCTAACTAGAACATTGGGAATACAACACAGAGGTGTATCTGAAAGTTGAGAGTGGGAAGTTGGACTTTATTTATTTATTCATACTCACATTTATTCCCACCTGCCTACTCATATTCACTGACTTGAATACACTTATCAGCTGGGAAAGAGACTCATGGGAAAAAATAAAGTACTGAAAATCTGACCCACCTGGAAAGTTGTAACACAGTCGGATTCAAGTTCCTTTGCATCAACAGCACCTGGCACAATGCCTTACCTATTGTGGGAACTAGATTAATGTTTGAGAAAAGGAATTTGATTAAATCAAGTATTCTACTTAAATACTTCCTATGGTGAGGAACAAGCTACCTTCCATTTATTAAGGGTTTTAAGTCCTATTCCTTCAAGGTACAGCTCAAATGTCTCCTCCTCCAGGAAGCCTTAACTTATCCATGTGATGGGAAATAATCTTTCCTTCCTCCAACCACATATGTCACTTTATGTCTTTTTTGTGTTATTAATCTTTAAATGATTATTTTAAACTCTTTTTCTCCTATCCTATCTCATTCCATCTCATCCTTTCACATTGATCCCAACCTATACCCTTAGCATCCTATCCCATACTATCCCATCCTATTCTATCCTATCCTATCCTATCCTATCCTATCCTATCCTATCCTATCCTATCCTATCCTATCCTATCCTATCCTATCCTATCCTATCCTACTTGTAGGACTTCGGGGATCTCACCTAACCTCTCTGGAACTCAGTGAAATCTATAAAATGAAAGGGTTAGACTAGATGATACCTAAGTCTCTTCCAGCTCTAAATACTATGATTCTATGACATGGACTGTTGGAATATAACACATGCCCCTCCCAATGGCTCACTAGCCTTGGCTGATCATCACAGGGGTGCTGGCTGTGCCAGTCAAGTCCTTTCTTAGAAGAAAGGTTAAATAGAATCTTTGGCTGGATCACTGTAGGGTGAATCCTTACCCTGGAGAGATTATGGTTCAATTCCCCTTCTTTTGGACTTTGTCAGAAAACCAGAAATGACTGATTTGGGAATCTGTTCCTCAGGCCAGCACATCACTTTGGGAGCAAGTTGGAAGTAAATTGGAGAGTCTAGTTTTGATTTATAGGGCTTGGGAAAATAGAGTTTCTGTTCTATGAAAGATTATTAGCCTGTTTTTTGTCTGTTCAGAACTTATGGATGGCAGCCCTTTCTATAGTACTTTTTTTTTTCCTCTCCTCCTTGATCCATTTTTTTTCCCTTCAAAGTCTTCCTTAAAGTGTGTTATAATCATTTTCCTACATTCTCTTCTGGGTTTTCTAATATCCAAACACATGCCCAACCCATAGCAGTTAATAACGTATCATAGGCTTAGAGGCAGCATAGTATAATGGAAGATCATTAGATCTGGTATCAAAATGTTTCAATTTGAATTCTGGCTCCAACACTTATTTAGCACTTTATGAGTTTCAAAGTAATGACTACATACACACATACATACATGTATATGTGTATATACAATATATGTTTATGTGTGGCCTTTCTATATATGTATATGCCTCCAAACACATATATGTCAATATATGTGTGCATTCATAGATGTGAAAACCATAAAATTATACATAAGTGTTGGACCTAGCATTCAAACCCAGACCTTTTGATGCCAGTTTCAATGATCTTCCATCTATCTAACCATCCATCTATCTATCTATCTAAGCTTTATAACAACCCAGTGACTACTAAAGCAGACCAATTTGTGGCTCCAATACTTATGTAATGCTTTATGGTTTTCAAAGCAATAAATACATACAAACATGCATATATGTATATATACATACTTGAATTTGTGTATGTACATACATACATGCACATGTATATGCATATAGTCATCTGTGCCTCAAAACAACCCAGTGATTACCAAAGAAAACAAAAACTCATCTACAGCTTATAGAATTAGAAAGTTTTCTGAAGTTCAAAGAGAATTTATGACTTGCTTATTATCATCCAGCTGCTAAGTGTCAGAGAAGGAATTTGAACCCAGTGTCCAAACCTAGCACTTTATCCTCTCTACCTCTTCACTTTTCAGGTATTATTATGCTCATTTTTTAGACGAAGTAAAGTGTCTTGTTTATGGCCAGGTAGCTAGTATGAACAGTGGGATTGGCACCCACGTGTCTCCTGATATAAAGTCCAATGTCCTTCTTTTGTGTCATGGTACTTCATGACATGGTTAGGTAGGCTGGTTTAACTTCATAATCATTGCTTTTTAGCCACAGAAACTCACATAGGAAGTTGTATTAAAATTATCAAGAGTTCATGATCTGTGTTGGTGGAGGAAGTATGCATAGCAACGAAACCTCCTCTTTGAAGTATAGATGAAGAGAATGATTCTCAAAGAGGTTATATGAATTGCCCAGGGTCATACAGCTAATGTGTTGTTATAAACTCATTCACTTTTGTTTTCTTTTATCATGTTAGTGTCTGAAATGGATGAATTTTGAGTCAGTTTCATTGGAGAGTAAGGTGGGGCTACTCTTTGCCAAGAAACCAGAGAATAAAACTAATTATAGTAATTAATCCTTTCTATTTACATAGCACCTTTCAGGCAGAAGGAACACAGAGCTCTTTGCCAGGGCTGTTGAGGAAAATTGGGCCAGGCATTCCATACTGTGGTGAAACAACTTCCCTGGAGAGTCATTGTGAAGGCTAGGGACCAGCATATGGCAGCAACAGCCGGCCATTTAGTGATGTAAGTATGCCTGAACACTGAATGTCAAGTAAGGGGTTCAGCAGATTTCTATAGCATCTAGGAAATATTCTTCTGGAGCCATGATACAACCTTCAATATTAACTCTAACCTATCCCCTCTCCCCAACACACATACATTCCAGGGATGAAAGTAATTGTTATAAGTCAACTAGTCTATCCCTCTGTTTCCAGGCAAGAAGGAAACTCTATCCCAGTAACTTATCTTAGAGGCAGCTAGGTTGCATAGTGGGTAGAATTCTGGGCCTGGAATCAGGAAAACTTAAGTTTAAATCTAGCCTTAGACACTCACTAGCTGTTTGACCCTGGGCAATCTCTGTCTGCCATCAATTTCTTCAAAAGTAGAATAAGGATAATAATAACCACTACCTTCCAGGGTTGCGAGGAATAGCTGAGATATTAGTGAAGAGCTTAGCAAGAATCCTTGTCACAAAGTAGGCTCTTAATAAATTCTTATTTCCTTCTTTCTTTCCTTCCTTCCTTCCTTCCTTCATTCCTTCCTTCCTTCCTTCCATCCTTCTTTCTTTCCTTTCTCTCTCCTTTCCTTCTTTATTTGGAGCTGGCTGAATAACTGGATCCAATATTTGGTCATTAGCAGATTAATTACACTGTAATACATATGAATTTCTGTAGGTCTTTTGTGCCTTTTTCCTTTCTATCTACAGGCTGCTAGGTGGTGTAGGAGGTAGAGCACTGGGCCTGGAGTCCGGAACACCTGAGTTCAAATGCAGCCTCAGCTACTTGCTAACTATATGACCCTGGTTAAGTCACTCAACCTCTGCCTGCCTTGGTTTCCTCAACTGTAAAATAGGGATAATAACAGCACCTTCCTCATAGGGTTGTTGTTAAGATCAAATGAGATAATATTTATAAAGAGCTTGGAACATAGTAGGTGCTATATAAATACTTACTTCCCCTTTTTCTCCACATATGGATCAATGAGGATAAAGGTAGACTGTCTTGCCAGAGGTCACACAGGGTAAGGCTATAACCAGAACCTAGGTCTCTTGTTGTACTTGGAATCTCCAGGTAAACACTTTCCTGTCCATTCTCACTTTCCTACTTTGACTCAGGATTGACTTTTTTTGCAGGCTTTGCTTGGGTTTGTCAGCCTTCTGCTCTCCTGCAGGGAACACTGTCTGTCTAGGCTGGACCCTGCAGGGATCAGGGGAGCTTGTCGGCTCAGACGGAGCCTTTGGCTCACCGGGCTGTAAAAAACCTGCCATAAATCCTGTCCGAAAAATTCTTTATAGAGTCCACCTGTCCACAGAGGATAAATCAATTGCTCTAAATTAAATCCTGTAAACCTGAGCAGCCCAGGGTCTGGTACTGGATTTATTCAGACACTAGGAAAACAGTAATTTTCTAAGTCAACATTCTGACCCTGCTGGAGTCAGCTACTGATCATGATGGAGAGTTTCCTGCCAATTGTCGCTATCTTTGAAGGAGCCTTAGCCCACTGGTCCTGGGGAGAAGAGGGCTTGAGTCCAAGGGACAGGAACTAATCAAGATATGGCAGCTCCAGAGGGCTCCCCTGCCTCCCACTTCTGCTGCTGCCAGCTCCCTCCAGGTAAGGAGGGAACAACCAGGCAGCAGCCAGGGTCTTGTTAGCCACTTCGATTGGTGAGCTCTGATGTGCCATTAATTATGGCCCCTCTCCTCTGCTTCTCCTGCTGGGCTTAAGGACAAGCCTTTATGATCAGCCTTGTTAGGTTTGAAGTTAGCTTGAGGCCTGCTGCTCTCCCCTACTTTACCAAACCTTCCATCCCATGGAGTTTGGGGCTTCAGGCCTAACCTGAGGGAAAGGAAAGGGAAGACCACGTCTGATTCAGATGGATGCATGTTGTCTCCCAGAAGTGTAGAGATGGAAAAACACATAGAGGTCATCAAATCCTACTCTCTTCATTTGTAGTCAGGAGGTAACTGAGTTTCATAAATGGAAAGTGACCAACCCATGGTCACAGAGCATTAGTGCTAGCCCAGAACAGATCTGTTGATTCTCAGTTCCATGACAAGCCTGGTTTTATACAGAAGTTGCTAGCAGCATGATAAGACTCAAGGTTTCTCCCCCTCACCTCACTCATATCCTGGAGGAAACAGAATATTAGGAGTCCGGTCCTTTTTACCTCTCCCTTCTTTTCTCCAACTCTCTTCAGCTAAATTAATATCTTTTTTCCTTTAGCAGTGAGGTTTTTATTTTTGTTTTTATGTGCTTTAATTTGATCTCCTCTGAATGAGAGAGTATCAATATAAAATAAACTTTAGAGGGAATCTCAAGGCTGTGGTGAGGTAGAGTCACTGGAGAGATAAGCTATTCTGCAAGTATTCCACATTAGGTGAAAGTAGGAGGTAGGAAAGTGGGGTGAAATAGGAGAAAAAAATTATGGACTCAGACTCAGAAGATCACGGTTCAAGTCCTGACCATGTCATTTAGCGATGTGTCTTTAGGCAAGACATTTAAACTTAGACCTCAGTTTCCTTATTTGTAAGAGAGAGAGAGAGAGAGACTGGGTGAGCTCTAGAATCCCTTCTAGTTCTGGTGTTCTATGCTCTAAAATCTCTTTTCCAGTGCTGTGCTAGTAAATGTTTAATAACTAGATCTCTGACAAAAAAGAAAAAAACAACAAAAAACTGAAAACGTGCAGCATGAAATACATTTAAATTTAACCTGAATTACTAACATTTCCTCCATCACTTTCTTAAGTCTAGACAACAAGCAAAATAAACCAAGTCCTTATTTGTAGCATTTGTTAATTTCTAAAGTGTAAAGCTCCCATTGAAAATTTTACAATGGGCTCTCCTGTGTCAGTTTAAATGTTTCAATATTCCCCTGCTTCTATCCCTAACATGATAGGTTTCATAGTCTAACATTTTAGGTGTTGGTGTCCCTCTGAGCTCTATCAGTTTAGATTCTTCTCAGGCTTAATATTCTAAGCTTCCTCTCAGGACTGACATTCTGATGTCCCTTCTGATACTAATATTTCTATTATCATTACGCCTGTTATCAGTTCAACCAATACATGGGCATCTAAGTAAACTGGTCTTATTCCCACTTCTGTGCTTTTGATGTAATTAACAAATAAACATTCCAATATATAAAGAAGAAAAAAGAATTGTGTAAGAAACTGTGAATTATTACATAGTTTATTTTCATTATTAGGTATAAATTAAATCTAGCAACTTAACAAAGTTGATCTATTTATGTCTTCTGCACTTTGGTTTGTTCTCCTTTCTTTATTTTGGTTCAATCCCACCTCCTCCATAAGAGCCCCATTTCTGGGGTTCTTCCATCCCACACTGATCTCTCAATTTTCTGATGTCCTATTTATCTTATACGCAGCATCATTTGACCTACCATTTAATTCTGTTCTAACTCATTGCCCTCTTACCCTTTGCCTATCACAGGGGTTCTTAATCATTGTTGTGTCATGGGCCCCTTTGGCAGCCTGGTGAATTCTATGGACCTCTTCTCATAATAATGTTATGAAATGAATAAAATAAAATGCAGGAGATTTCAATGGAAATCAATTATATTAAAATAGTTATCAAAGTACTGCAGGAAAAAAGGTCACCAAACTCATGTTAAGAATTCCTGCTTTGGGGGAACAAAACCAAGATGGTGGATTAGAGGCAGCAACCTAGCTGAACTCTCAACATTTCCCTGCAAGCAACTTGAAAATTATGTTTCAAATCAGATTTTAGAGGGGCAGAGTCAACAACAAGGTGAGATATTTTCCTGGCCTAAGAAAACTTAAGAGGTCAGCAGGAGAGTTCTGTAACACCTGGTTGGGTACTGGCCTGGGGAGTATGTGTACAGAATAATAGAGACTGTCGTGACAGTGGTGGCAGCAGCACTAGCTTGAAAAGTTCTCAGCCCAGAGATGGTAAGGAGGTCAGCCAACTGGAAAGAAAGTGATTATAGGGAACCTTTTGCTGACACTGGATACAACTGGTGCTGAATGGCAACTCTACCGCTCACATGCAATTCTCTGTTATAGTTCCAGGGTAGAAAGGATTACTGGTGGTCAGTCACGAGGAAGCAGGAGCTCTGATTCCAGTTCTAAGGCAAAGAATAACACTACTACTTGGAGCTATAGGGGGGCAGAGGGCCCTCCTGGGTAAAGAGCAGAGTACAGATCATGACAACAGTTACCATACCTCTCCCAGGATCACATCATCTTGGAAGCACCAAAAACTTGCGGACTACCAGAACTCTGAAAATAGCAGTACAAAACCCCCTGAAACTTAGGATAGTGTCTCTCAACAGTCTAGGAGAGCAGAGCACAACTTTAACATAAAGTTCAAAGTCAAGAAATAGGATGGAAAATGAGCAAACAACAACAACAACAACAACAACAACAACAACAACAACAACAACAACAAAAAGAACTTGCCCATAAAAAGCTGCCATAGTTACAGGGAAGACCAAGACATACACTCAGAAGAAGACAACATGTGCAAATAGTAACAAAGCCTTAAAAATGCTAATTGGACACAAGCCCAGCAAGAATCCCTGGAAGAGTTAAAGAAAGAAGCAAGAGTGGTAGAGGAAAAAAATGGAAATAGAAATGAGAGAAAGAAAATTATGAAAAGAGAATTAACAGTATGATAAAGGAGGCACAAAAAATTGAAGAAAATAACGTCTTAAAAAAAATAAAACAAAACAGAATTGGCCTAAAAGTAAAAGGCACAAAAACTCACAGAAGAAAAGGACATTTTAAAAAAAGCAGAAGGGCCAAATGGAAAGGAGGTACAAAAATTCATTGAAGAAAAGAACTCCTTAAAAGTAGAATTGACTAAATAGAAAGTGTGGTACAAAAGCTCACTAAGGAAAATAATTCCTTGAAAATTAGAATTGGGAAAAAGGAAGCTAATGATTCCATAAGACATCAAGAAATAATAAAACAAAATCAAAAGAATGAAAAGAAATAGAAAACATGTTAAAAATAGAAAAAAAATGTTAAATGTCATCGGAAAAACAACTTACCTGGAAAACAAGTTGAGAAGAGATAATTTAAAATTATTGGACTACCTGAAAGCCTTGATAAAAAAAAAAGCCTACATGTCAAATTTCAAGAAATTCTCGAGGAAAACTGTCCCAATACCTTAGATCCAGAAGGTAAAATAGAAATTGAAAGAATCCATTGATCACCTCCTGAAAGAGATCCCAAAATGAAAACTCTCTGGAATATTATAGCCAAATTCCAGAGTTCCCAGGTCAAAGGGAAAATATTGTAAGCAGACAAAAAAGAAATAATTCAAATATTGTGAAGCCACAGTCAGAATCACATAAGATTTATCTGGTTCCACATTAAAGGAGCAGAGGGATTGGAATATAGTATTCTAGAAGATAAAGGAGCTAAAATTACAACCAAGAATAATCTACCTAGCAAAACAGAGTATAATCCTTTAGGGGAAGAGATGAATATTTAATGAAATAGGAGACTTTCAGGCACTCCTAATGAAAATACCAGAGCTGAATAGAAAGCTTAACATACAAACACAAGATTCCAGAGAAGCATAAAAAAGTAAACCTGAAGGGCAGGTAGGTGGTGCAGTGGATACAGCGCTGTCCTGGAAGTCAGGAGGACCTGAGTTTAAATCCAGCCTCAGACCAAACACTTGACACTTACTAGCTGTGTGACCCTTGGAGAGTCACTTAACCCCAACTCCCTAAAAATAAAAAAAAAAATAATAAATAAGTAAACATGAAAGAATAACCATAAAAGACTCAATATTAAACTGTTTACATACACAGTTGATGATACAAATAAATCCTAAGAAATTTATTATTATTAGGAGAGTTAAAAGGATTTTATACAGAGGGCATGCATGTGAGTCAATTATGTTGGTGTGATCTCCAAAAAATAAGCATTAAAGAGTGAGAAAGAGGAATGCATTGGGAGATGGGGGAAAGGAGAGGTAGAACAGGGAAAAATTTCTCACATACAAGAGGTGTGCATGAAAAACTTTTTACAATGGAGGGGAAAATAGGGGGAATTGGGGACAATGCTTAAACTTCACTCTCACTGGAACTGGTTTAAAGAAGGAAGAATATCTATATTCACACTCAGTTGTATATAGAAATATAACTTAGCTAAGAGGGAAATAGGAAGGAAATGGGATAAAAAGAAAGGGGTGGTGGTAGTGACAAAATGGAGGACAGATTAAGGGAGGCAGTGCTAAGAAGCAAAATAGACTTTTGAGGAGGAACAGTATAAAAAGAGAGGGAGAAAAAGAAAGAGAAGAAAATGAGTTGGAGAGAAATATACTTCAATCATGACTGTGAATGTGAATGGGATGAGCTCATCCATAAAATGGAAGCAGACAGCAGAATGGATTAGAAACTAGAATCCAACAATATGTTGTTTGAAGAGACACACTTGGAACAGAAAAATATACAAAGAGTTAAAATAAAGGTCTGGAACAGAATCTAATGTGCTTCAGCTGAAGTAAAAAGGGCAGGGGTAGCAATTATAATCTTAAAGAAAGTGAAAGCAAAAACACACCCAATTAAAAGAGTTAAATAGGTAAACTTCATTTTGCCAAAAGGTACCATAGACAATGAAGTAATATCAAACATTTTACAGCAAATTTCTCTGGTAAAGACTTCATTTCTTAACTATGTGCTGAGTATAGAACTGAATCAAATTTATAAAAATAAAAACCATTCCTCAATTGATAAATGGTCGAAGGATATAAACAGGTAGTTTTCAGAAGAAGAAATCAAAGCCAGCAATAGTCATACAAAAATGTTCTAAATCAATATTGATTAGAGAAATGAAAATTAAAACAACTGAGGTACCACTTTGCACCTATTAAAAATGACAAATGCTGGAAGGGAGGAGTGGAAAATAACACTAATGAACTATTGGTGGAGTAGTGAATTGGTCCAACCATTCTAAAAAACAATTTGGAACTATACCCAAAGGGCTATGAAAGTGTACATATCTTTTAACTCAGAAATACCACTACTGGGTCACTAACAAAAAAAAAAGGAGCTACATGTACAAAAATATTTTTGGCAGCTGTTTTTATTCTGGTAAAGAGAGGCATGCTCTTCAATTGGGGAAAGGCTGAACATTGAGTGGCATATGATTGTGATGGAATGCTATTTTTCTATAAGAAATGATGAGGGAGTAGTTTCAGAAAAACAAAACAAAACAAAACAAAACATGGCAGGACCTATATGAAGTGATACAAACTGTATCAGTTCATATAGGTCCTGCCATGTTTTATTTTGTTTTTGAAAGAATTTCAAGATCATTGTGTATGGTAACAGCAATGTTATAGTGAAAGACTTGGCTACTGTGTTTAATAAAATGATATAAAACAATTCCAAAGAACTCATGATAAAAAAATAAGTTATCCACCTCTAGAGAGAGAACTGATGAACTCTGAGTGCAAAATGAAATACAGTTTTCTCCCTTTATTTTTCTTACAGCTAGTAAATACCAAAGACAAGATTCAAATTCAGGTCTTTCTGACTCCAGATAGTTGCTTTTTTGCAACTATCACTATATGGAAATATGTTTTGCATGATTTCATATGTATAATTGATATATTGCTCACCTCTTAGTGGTTAAGGGAAGGCCTAAAGGTCAGGAAAGAATTTGGAGCTCAAAATTTAAAAAGAAAAGAATGCTGAAAATAAATAAATAATAAATGTTTTTAAAAAAAGAATCCCTGTCTTACAATTAGTTCTGTCTCCCTAATCTGCAGGATCAATAAAGACAGAACTGTACCTACTCCTTTTCTTAGGCCCCTTACAGCAGCAAAAATAGCACAAGACTGGGCTTGCCATAGTTGCTTAATACAGATTCATTAATTTGATTGGAGCATACATATTATTACCAGCACAGGCCTTTTATAGTCTTTCATCTTTGAATGCTTTCACTCAACCTCTCTTTCTGTATAAATATCACCTATCCTTCAAGGCCCAGCTCCAGTTCCATCCTCTACATGAAGCCTTCCCTAACCACTCCAGCCTAGAGTGAGCTGATCTGTGACTGTCCTCACTTTTCCTGTAATCGCTTAGCATAGACAGCTTCATTCAGTTTATTATTTTCTCATGTGGGTTCGTCCTATCTTCCCTAACTAGATGATCCCCCTGAAGGCAGAAATCATACTCTATTGAACTTCGTAGCTTCTAGCAGAGTCTCTTAACATGGGATCTAAAAATTTTAAAAAATCAACTTTATTTCAGTATAACTGGTTTACTTTGTAATCCTATATATTTTAGTTTATGCATGTAAAACCACTATTCTTCAAAGGTGTCCACAAGGCTACAAAAGACATCTCCAACATAAAAAAGATTAAGAACTCTTTCTACAGAAATAAAAAAAGGACACACAAGTGTGTGAGCCAGGATTATAGAGTTGAAAGAACAATGAGTCTTGGCTCACAGTGGCTAGCTGCGTGACTATACGAATCACTTCATCACAGTGAGCCTCAGTTTCCTCATCTGGAAAACTACGGATAAAATAATTTGAAGTATCTCCTTTCAAGGCTGCTCTGAAAAAACTATCTTATAAACCTTAAAGCACTATAGAAATATGAGTTATTGTTATTATTAGTTGATGCTCAATCAATGTTTATTGAATTGGCTAACTTCACAATTATGCTGATTTTCAGCCCTGTCTAGCACACTCTATACCCTTTCCTCTTCACCCCTTCCACCCTGGATCTCTTTTTCAGCCTCATTCTTGACATAATGACCTTCAAGGCCATATGTTTTCCAGCCACCCCTCCACAGGCAATAACCTCCCATGCAATTAGTACCAGGGGCACTGCCTGGGGATGCAGAGCTGGCCCCCATAGTAATTGCAACTCGGGATTACTTCTAACACAAATGTTGACATTCTGTTGGCATAACTTGCAATAATGTATGCAGATTGCCTCCTTCCCAGGCCTTAATTATTACTTCTCAGCAAGAAATCGTCAGGTTTTTCCCTGCCTTGATTTCTAGGAAGCAATTTCCCTATAGAAGCCTGAATTTTTCAAATGATGAGAAGAGAAGAAGAAACACACTGAAGAACAGGGAACTCTACGATGGCTAACCCTGAGCTGCATCCATCTTGGGCCCCACACAACTTCCTCAAAAATGTTTTCTTCAGATAAAGGCTATAAGAAGCACCTATTTTTGTCCTTACCACTGGATGAGGTGGAGTAAGAGGATCTGGGTTCAAACTGTGACTCTGCTGCTTATCTTTTATTCTTTCCTCTTCCTCATGTCTCACACATCTAATCAGTTCCTAAATCCTGTCAGTTTCATTTCTGCAAAATATCTTACTTCTATCCCCTCCTGTCTAGTACCACTGCTACTGCCCTAGTTCAGACTCTCATCTGCTTGAATTATTGCAATGAGCCTCATTATCAGGCCTTCCCCTCTTCAGTACCCTCACCTGATTCCATCCTTCTTACTGCTGCCAGAATTATATTTCAGATACAGATATCTGGTAGTATCAATACTCTGTGCAAAAGTCTTCAGTAACTCTCAATTACATTCCAAGTGTAGTTCATTTCCTTCTTGTAGGCACTGATGGGCCTGCACAACTTTATTTTTCCAGGCTTATCTCAAGTCAATCTCTTCTATACATTCAGTCTTCTCATTTAACTGGACTGTTCTATGCCTACCGGGAAAATATGCTGTGCTCTCACATTTCTGTACTCCTGCTTAACCAGGAACCATGTCTGAAATGTCCTTTGCTTCCTTTTTTCTCTCATAGATCTTTAAAGTACAATTCAAATACTATCTCTTTCATATAGTCATTCCAAATCCCCACCCCCTCACCATTCATAATGACTTTCCTTTTCAGACCTCAAAAGTCACTTTGTATTTTAACTTACTAATACACTTATGGAATATTATGGAATATGATTATCTGTTTTGGTGTTTCATTCCTTTAGGAAGAATAACCACCAAACAAGGGAAGTAAACATTTGTTAAGCATCTTGCAAACCACTCTATGTGATGCTGAATATGAGTGAAAAAAATAATATAGTTGCCAAGACCACACAGCTAGTAAATGGTGGAATTCAAGTCTTCTGACTCCAAGTCTGAAGAGATATTTGAACATGATTCTCATTATGGAGCATAAATTCAGCTTGAATCTGTTTACATTTTCAGCACATCCTTCCTTGAGGAATAATAAACCCTAAGTGTTTCTTCCCTACTGTGCAAAGAAGGAAAGTTAGCATTTTGCTGATCATAGAGCTCTAAGGTTGACAAGATCCTTAAGAGGTCATCTAATCCATCCTCCTGCCTCTAGATAGATTGTTTTTATGCCATTTTAGAAAGATGATGGCCTTTCTATACCTAAAGGTCTTTGGGGAAGGTGGCTTTACAGGCTCCTATAATAATAACTGAGGTCAGTCTGACAACCCTAAAGTACAACAGAACTTAGTCTACCTTAAATTCCTCCCATTGTTGCTATTGTTGTCCTTTCTTGTTGGTAGAGGTGGAACAGCTAATTTTCATTCTACTGGAAAACTGTTCTTAGGATGTTTCCTAAAATGTTCTATGTTGTTTAATTTATTCTAATTTGAACAAACAATGCCCTACTTATCTGTGCCATAGATGTAAGAGTGTAAGCTTCAAACTCATTTGAGGATCTTGGATGATAGGATTTAGATCTGGAAGCGACCTCAGGGATCAGATAGTATGACTTCCTCATTTTCAATGCCCAAATAAGTTAAATGACCTTCCCAGTTTCACACAGTTACTGCAAGTAGTGAGAGAAATCCAGTTCTCTTTCCACTCTGGTAATACAGTGGGGAAGAATTTAGGGCATTATTCCAATGAATAAAAATTAACCCAATCTATGTACCCACCTAGCTAATCAAGTAACTTCATTTCTAATACTTCCCTTTTCAATCTCAATGAAACTCTGAAGGTCTCAAGTGCTTTATGCTTTCCCAATTCAATTCAACACACATTTTGGTGGCTGCTATGTGCAGAGCACTACACTGGCTTCTGGGATTTGAAGACAAAATGAAAAATAGACCTGTCTTTTGAGGAACTTCCAATCTACTGTATATGATAGGTGTATGTGTGAGTGTGTGTTTGTGCTTTGGTCTAAATCTTTGATTTCATCTGTATGGTGTCTCCCACAGCAGAAACTCCCTCTACCGAAGCAAACCAGCAACTCCTCTGTAATTTATAGTCTTATGTACTGTCTTCATGACTCTAAGAGATTGTGTCCACTTGTACCATGGTCACAAAGCAAGTACACATCAGAGGCATGATTTGAACCCAGGTCTTCCTGACACCAAGGCCAGCCTTCTTTTGACTACACCATACTGCCTCTCTATTTCATCTTTATGTCACTGCAAAGTGTATTACACCCATTATTTCATTTTGTTTCCACTAGAACATTGTGACATGGGCAAAAAATATATTTCTCTAAAGTTATCAGTGGTCTCTTAATTGCCAAATATTTTCTTAATTTTCTTAATCCCAGTCCTTCTTTACCTCTCTTCAGCCTTTAACACTGTTGATCACACTTTTCTCCTTGCTACTTTCTTCTGTCTAGGATTTCAACTCACTCTTTTCTGCCGGTTCTCCTCTGACCTGTCTGACCCTCTCATTCTCAGTCTCCTTTGCTGGATCTTCTTCCAGCACATGACCACTAACCATGTTTTCTCCAAGGCTCTTTCCTGGGCCCTCTTTTTCTCTTTCTCTCTACTTCTTTGTTTGGTGACCTCATCAGGTATATAAATACAATTATCATCTCTTTGCAGATAATTATCAGCTTTTTTATTCACCCTCCTGACCTCCAGTATCACATTTCCACCTGCCCACTGGACATCTTGAAGTGTATGTCTCTCATAGATGTCATAAATTCAGCATAATCAAAACTAAACTCATTACCTTTCCCCAAAAAAGCTCTTCCTAACTTCCTTATTAATGTCAAAAGACACCATCATCCTTCCCATCACCCGAGGTGTCACCTTTGACCTCTCACACACCCCTCCCCAACATATTTCAAATATGTTGCCAGGTCCTGCCAATTCTACTTTTGAAACATCCCTTATATATGACTCCTCCTTTCCGCTGACATTTCCACTATGCTGATTCAGGCTTTTATCACTTCACATTTAGACTATTGCTTTTTAGTTGGTCCCTATACCACAAGTCTCTCCCCTCTCTAGTGCATCCTCCATTCGATTGCCAAAGTGATCTTCCTAAAGTGTAGCTCTGACCATATCACCTCATTCTCTGATTTAAGAGGTTCCCTATCACCTCCAGGATCAGATACAAAAATTTTTGTTTGGCCTTTAAAGCCCTTAATTACTTGGCACCTTCCTACCTTTTCAGTCTTCTTACACTTTACTTCCCTTCCTGTAATCTGTAATGATCCAGTGACCCTGGCTTCCTTGCTATTCCTCTCACAAGACACTCCAAAGACTGTGTAGTTTTACTTGCTTTCCCCTGTGTCTGAAAAACTGTCCCTCCTCATAACTGCTTCCTGGCATTGATATATTTTTTTTCCAAGTCTCAGCTCAAATCATACCTTCTGCAGAAACTTTTCCTGGTCCCCATTAATACTAGTGCCTTGCCTCTGAGACTAGCTCCAATTTATCCTGTACATTCTTTGCATGTTCATAGTTGTTTGCATTGTCTCCCCATTTGAATGTGATCTCCTTCAGGACAGGGATTATTTTTGCCTTTCTTTGATCCCCAGTGCTTAGCACAATGACTGGCCCATAGCAAATGCTTGATGACTGACTTGACAGAGAAGCAATGGAATGACAGAGAGGAATAGACATTAGATTTAGCTTCAAAAGATCAAAGTTCAAATTCTGACTCTGACATTTAGCTAGGCACAGCTAACACAGGAGATAGAGCTCAGGACCCAGAATCAAGAGAACCTGAGTTCAAATTTGGCCTCAGACACTTACTAGCTGTGGTACCCTGGTCAAGTCATTTAACCTCAGTTTTTTCATCTTTAAAATGTAGATAATAATATCAACTCCATCCTATCATAGCAATTGTGAATCTTAAATGAGATATTTGTAAACCCTACAGTGCTATATAAATATTAGTTGTTGTCATTGTTGTTACATAGCTCTATGACTTTACACAAATTACTTGTCTCCTTCTGGGCCTCAGTTTCCTTTTCTGTAAAATGAAGGAGTTGGCCTAGCTGATAAAAGTTTCTCCCTGGCTTTAAATCTTACAGCATTTTAAGAAAATGAGACCGAGAGGGGAAGTAATTTACTCCAGCTTATGTAGCTTATACACAGCAAAGCTGGAAGACAAAAGTCACATTTTGAACACTAGATCTGGGGCTCTCTGCCCTCTGTCATGCTGTGGCTTTGTGGAGAAGTCTCTTGTGGACATATCCTCTGAAGGTTGCTGCTTAGGAGTATGGAGAGAGCAGTATGATGGGTATTATCGGAGACAAAGATTTCAATGTCTGGTTACATTCCATTAAGAGTTTTCTAAGACAGGACTCTGAAAGGAACTGCCACCCATTGTCATTTGTTCAAATTAACTGATAGGTCCTCTTCCTTTTTCTAGGAAAGAAAGAAATTCTTGTATTACCACTCTTGCCTCTGAGCCCCAATCTTTTTCTCCAGCTGAATAAAATGTGACTTTTTTTTCTAAATAATTTACAGCCTGTCTTACTCCTGAAGGGCAGTATGAGTGCTGCTTAGTAGAGAATAATATTGCTTACCCTTTATTGCCCGCTAATGAAATATCCCTCTATTCATGACTTGGCTACAGTTTGGAGGAAGTGTGGGTGAAAAGGTAGGGAGAGATAAAGACCTCATGCACTGGATCATAGGATTTAATGATGAAAGGGATCTTAGAGGTGGTCAAGCCCTTCTCATTTTATAGATGAGCAAATAACAGCACAAAAAGGGAAATGACTTGCCCAGGGTCACATAGATAGTAATTAGGTCAGGGAAGAGCCTCTCTTTCTGCAATACACAGCCTTCATAATGCTCTTTCTCAGACTAAATGGTAGAGCTTGAGGAACAGAAAGGATAGAGGGAGCCATAGTGAGATAGTTCAGCTCAAAAACTCAAAGAAGACATCAGATGGTTGTAGGTTGATATGAGAAGTAAGGAAACCAAAGTCAAAAGCAATCAACAGATATTTACCTGGGCCATCTTATGTACAAACAATATGATATAGTGGAAAGAGTGACAGATTTGGTGATAGAGCACCTATGTTCAAATTCTACCTTAACATTAATAATAACTTGTATTTCTGTACCACTTTAGTCAGCTAGATGGTACAATGGTTAGACTGCTGGGCCTGCAGTAAGAAATACTTGAGTTCAAATCCAGTTTCACATACTTACAAGCTGTGTGACCCTGGGCAGCTTGCTTTGCCCTGTTAACCTGTTTCCTTATCTGTAAAATGAGCTAGAGAAGGAAATGGTAAACTATTTTAGTATCTTTGCCAAGAAAACTCCAAATGGGGTCACAGAGAATCAAAAATGACTGTGACAACTAAACAATAACAACATAAAACTTTAAGTTTTACAAATAATTTTATATATTTTATCTCAATTGATCTCACAACAACTATATAAGGTAAATACTATTATTATAACTGTTTCACAGATGAGCAAATCAAAGTTGAGAGGTGCCCAGGGTCACAAAGTTGGTAAGTATCTGAGCAAGATTTGAACTTAGGTCTTCCTAACTCCAAATTCAGCACTCTATTCATTATACTACTTCTACCTGTGTGACTTTGTGCAACTTGCTTAAACTTCTTGGGCTTACTTCTTTGTCTATAAAATAAGGAGGGTTAGACTAGATGGAATTCATCCTTGTTTTCATCCTAACACCCAGGACTAATGCAATGAAAAGAGTGCAAGGTGGTGAGTCAGAAGCTCTGAGTTTGGGTCCTGGTCTTGTTTACTGCCTGCAGGACCTTGGTCAAGTCATTTTTCTTTTCAGTCATCTGAAAAATGAGGATAGTCATCTTTGCTCTATATCCTTTCCTGGGTTCATGAAAGAACCAAATGAGAGGCTGTATATGAAAGTAGTTTGTGTAGTAAAAATATACTTGTCAGTCAGTCAATAAACATTTATTAAGTAGCTGCTATGTGCCAGACACTGTAGGTATACAAAAACAAACAAAAGGCAGTCCCTGTCCTCAAGAAGCTCACATTCCATTGGGGGAGATATCAAGCAAATGAACATGGACAAACAAGCAATATATGGGATAAATAGGAAATAATTAATAGAGGGAAGGCACTAGAATTAAGAACTATTGAGAAAGATTTCTTATAAAAGATACAATTTTAGTTGGAACTCAAAGGAAGCCAGGGAAGCCAGGAGGAAGAAGTGAGAAGAGAGAGTATTCCAGGGATGGGGGTAAGCCAGAATAACTGCAGAGAGCTGAGAGATGTAGTGTCTTATTTATGGACCAGCCCAGAAGCTAGTATCACTGGATAGAAGACTTAAAAGGAATGAGGAGGCTCAGTGATGAATGGTTTTGAATGAAAAATTAAAGCATTTTGTATTTGATCCTGGAGGCTATAGTCATTGGAATTTACTGAGTAGAAGAGCAATATGATTGGTCAGTGGAGGATGGATTGGAAGTGGGCAGAGACTTGAGGCAAGCAAACCCACCAGCAGGCTATCACAATAGTCTAGATGTGAGGTGATGAGGGCTTGCCACAGAGTGATCATAGTGTCAGCCAGTGTAGATGTTCCTTCCTTTATGCCTTATTCTAGTTGTGAGTAGCTATAGATGAAACATCATGATCCTGAAGTAAATATCGAGATGAATTTCCTTGAGCTTATTTGGGCTGGTCCATTGACTATATTTATTCAGGCCATTGCTAGACCTGTACCTAAATCCTTTATAGCTTGGTAGGACCTATCATAGAATGATTTGTGCTTTACTGATAAGGCACAATGGATAAAGTGCTCAATTTAGGAGCCAGGAACACCTGAGTTCAAATCATATCTCAAGCTCTTATGTGCTGTTTGACTCTGTGCAAATTATTTAACATCTCTCTGCCTCATTTTTTCATTCTGAGTTCACCCTTTCCAAAGATTTCTTTTTGCTAGGGCTAATATGCAACAAATAATAATAAATAATATTATGTTACATTATAATAAATATTATAAAATGCAATAATATACACAGCACAAATATAATGGTACATATACAGTAATTAGATCAAAGGTAGTTTGGGGAGAGGGGACAATTGTTTGGAGGGATCAGCAAAGGCTTCATTTAGACAGTGGTAACTAATCTACCTGACATAGTAGGATTAATATTGTATAATAAAAAGAGTATTGGAATTAGGAGGCCTGGATTCAAATCCAGTCTTGGTAATTCCTAGCTATGTGACCATGAACAAGTCATTTCATCTTTCACAACTTCAGCTTTCTCATAAGCAAGATGAGGATACTAATTACCTACCTTATCTGCCTTAAAAGACTGTCAGGATGAAAGTACTTTATGGTCCATAAAGTGCAATATCCATGTGAATTACTATTACTGGCAATTGTTTACTAGAATTCCCTATCTGGATTACACTTTTATCTCTCTCTCTCTCTCTCTATTTATTTATTTATAATTTTTTTCAGTCAAAGACAAGGTTTATTAAAGATCCACCATATTGCCAGACTCTTAAGGAGTCTGAACATTAGTGAGCTATTGGCTAGATTTTAAGAATCTAAGCACCTTAATGGTGACAAGATGGACCTTATATACAGAAAGACTGTGGGAGGGATCTAGGAGTGGCCAAGTAGTTTGGGGTGACTGGAGGAGGGTTCTAAAGAGATCTGGATGGGAATGGCCAGTAAGCTGAGGTGAACAGAACTCCAGGGACCTGGACCATGAGGCCAAGGGAAGATGGAGCCTAGCTAGGATTAAAGGTGGGAAGTGGCCTGGGGCCATAGGGAAGTAAGACAATGGAAGGAACAGAGAATTGGAAGGTTGAGTGTAGGCAATAACAAAAGGCCAGTTGATGGAGATTATAACCTCAGGCAAATACCAGAGATTTGGCCATGTGGGAAAGTCCAGAGTTTTTCCTTTTTGGGATCTAGATCCCATCCTCATCATTTTCCCTTCAAACAAATGTGACCCAAATTCTTTTGGGGTAAGGGGCAAAGGTCTCGGGTTCTGAAACTGCTTCCTGCTGGCAAGGGGCATAAAGCTGCTCTGCTTCAAGTGGGTCCCAAAGAAGAGGTTGACAAATTGAGCACAGGCTGCATCCAGGGAATGATGAGGGGGACATTGGCTGGTACCCGTTGTTTGCTATCAACTGTAGGTGAATGGACTTTAGTCTGGAAGACACAGATCTGACAGAAAAGACTGCAGGGCCCAGATGTGAGAGGATAAAACTTCCTTAGCTCTTCTTGGATTCAGATAATTCAGTTTTCCAATCATGCAGTATCAAATCCACCTCATAACCAGACTCAGAAATAGCCAGGTGGGTAACATTCTTTTTCAAAGGAACATAATGGGGAAACTGAGCCAGGAGGAGCCCATCTTAGACTGAGGCTAAAATTGTCCTCTCAGCTTTTCCTGATGCTGCCTTCCCACCAGTATCACAATCTCTCTGAGTATCTTGTGGCATTTCTCTCAGATGGTGGATTATTGATTATCAATGGATTATGATCCATCAGACAACTAAAAATAAAATCCTATGAGCTTTTACTTCAAACAGCAAGTTTCACCAATCACAGTCTAGGAACAACTTTTCCAGGATTTACATCTCAAACTTAAATTTGTCCTAGTGTAAAAAGCCAATCATTAGAGATTATTTCTATATACTTGCAAATTCTCAGCAAGACAAAATTAAAACCAGTTTTTTGGCAAGTTTACACATTAAAACAATAACCAACGATAGCCAAATTATTTTAGCAGTAACCAAATTATGAAAAGTTGCTTGACATAATTGATACAAAAAGTTCACCAACTTGAAACTTGATACAAACCAATTACCAATCAGGTGACTTCAATTTTGTTAAATTCATTTCCAAATTACTTTACATAGAGAATCAACATCTCATCATTAACAGTTAAAACTACAACTTTAAAAGAGCATGCTTACCCAAGTTTGGAGGCTAGCTTCTTTACCTTGAGCAGGATGTGCTGAAACCTGGGTGATGTTTTCAGGCAAAGGCTGCCCCAGGGCCCAAGGCCATTGCCAGTGAGACCCATGATGTAGCTGCTGCCCCTCACCCTCTCTCCTCTCCCAGGTGGGGGAGGGTGAAATCAAAGGTGAAGGGTAAAGGATGAAACTGTCTTCTCCTATGAGAGATAACCTCTTGACTCAAGGGAAGGGAGTGGGACAAAGGAGTGACCAGGGTTGTAAGGAGGAGTTCCAAACTCCTTAATAATCAATCACAAAACCTCCAGAATCTGCCAAGATATTTTAAGCTGTCGTAACTTTCCTCTGTCACCTCCATGAAGAAGAATTCAGGGGTGAAAAAGGAAGGGAGTAAATAAGTCTCAGGGAACCAAAAAGCAGCTGCAGTTTTCCCTAATTCTCTAGCGCTGAGAGAACTGACAGAATTGGGCATACACTTCCAGATAGGGCATCTGCCCTTTTCCTCTGTGCTGCAGAAGGTGTACTCAGGTCCATGGCCTTGAACCAACCCAGTGGACTGAGAACCTGAGAGCATCAGGTCAAGTGTGAGACAGCCTGGTAATTGTCTGTCTGAAAAGCACCTACAAGCCTTGGTGCTTGGAGAGTGACCCCAACTGCAGAGCAAGAAAGAAGTGGAGGGGAGGCTTACATACCTTCAAGTCTTGGTTAGAGAAGAACTTGGGGTTAGGCAGTTTCCTGTATGAGTCACCAAAATGTTGAGGTTTAGGGGCTTAGCGGTGCTGGGACCGCAAAATCACAGCACATGGATCCTGCCCGAAAGAATTCGACCCAAGCCTTCTTTCAGCCAAAGACAAAGTTTATGAAAGATCCACCATATTGACAGACTCTTAAGAAGTCTGAATATTAGTGAGCTATTGACTAGATTTTAAGAATCTGAGCAGTGGCTAGATTTTAAGAATCTATACCTACACCTTTATTTTAAAAGGGGCCTTCAGTACCTTATCTCCAAAGAAGGGACTAATGATGAAATTTCAGATATAGAATATCACACACATACAGAATTATACAGAATTTCAGAGTTGAAAGAGACATAGGTAGCTATTTAAATTATACCTGAAAATGTGAGCCTTTTTACAGGAAAACTCGTTATGTGGGCATTCAACCTTTGCGGAATGCCCTCCATTAAAGAACACCCACTATGTAATGACACCCTATTCTACTTTTGAGAATTCTAGGAGCTTCTTCCTAAAGTTGACTGTTTGCAGTTTCTACCTATTGTAGCTAGTTCTGCCCACTAAGGTATAAGACTCAAAAAATCAATCAGCAAGTATTAAGCATCTGCTATGTGAAATGAAGTATTTAAAAAAAAACTTACAAGAAGCCATTCTCCATTCTAATGGAGAATACACAAGTTTATGTAAAAAATACATACAACATATATACATATATACACATATCTAAACACACATATATGTATGCATGTATATGCATTTGTTGTTGAGTCCTTTCAGTCAGGTCTGACTCTTTGTAACCCTATTTGAGATTTTTTTGGGAAAGGTACTGGAGTCGTTCGCTAGTTCCTCTTTCAGCTCATTTTATAGAAGAGGAACTGAGGCAAACAAGGTTAAGTGACTTGCCCCACAGTCATACAGCTAATAAGTGTGTGAGACTGGATTTGACTCAGGTCCTCCTGACTCCAGGGCCAGTGCTCTATTCACTGTGCCACCTAGCTGCACATGCATTCATCAACATAAAGTAGTTAGATACAAGGTATTTTTTGGGGGAGGCATTAATGTTTGAGGAGATCAGAAAAGGCTTCATACAGAAAGTGATGCCTATCTGCATCTTAAGGGAAAGAGGGGCTTTATAAATCTGAAGTAAGGAAGCAGGGAATTCTAATCATAGGGGATGACCAATACCAAGAGGTGGGAGATGGATGGAGTGTTTTGAATAAGAAGCAAAGAGAAGGGCAATTTGGCTGAATCAGAGTATAGGTGAAGAAATAATATCCAACAGAGCTAGAAAAGTAGATTGGGGCCAGAACGATTAGGACTTTAAAAGTGCAATGGTGAGGATGGACTGAAATGTGGGGAGAGACTTGAAGCAGGATGATCAATTAGGAGGCTGTTTAAATAGTCTACATGGGAGATGATGAGGGCCTGAACTAAGGTGGCAGCTGTGTAAATGGAGAGAAGGGCTCAAATTTCAGATTGTTGTGAAGGTGGAAAGAGCTGATTGTATATTTGAGGTGAGAAAGAATGAAGAGATAAAGATAACAACCAAATTACATACCTGAGACATTGGAAGGATGGTGGAGCCTGCAACAAAAATAAGGAACTTTGGAAGAGGGAAAGATTCAAGGGGAGAGATAACAAATTCAATTTTAGACATGTTGCATTTAAGATGTCTCTAACACATTCAGTTTAAAATGAATAATGAATATGGGACTGAAGCTCAGAGGGGTTGGATATTGATCTGGGAGTCATCTTGTGGAGATGATAGTTAAATCTTTGGGAACTGATAAGGTGACCAAGAGTGAGTGAAAGAAGAATTGAAGGCCTAGGACAGAACCTTTTGGAATGCCCACAGTTAGGAGTGATGTGGATATTGAGCCTTCAAAGGAGACTGAGGAAGAGCAGTTAGACAGACAGAAACAGAAGCAGGAACAAATAATATCAGAAACTCAGACAGGAAAGAGTATGGCCAATAATGTCAAATGCATCAGATAGATGAGGAAGAATTTGGGCTGAGAAAAGACTCCCAGAATTGGCAAATAAGAGACCATTTGGTAACTTTGGAGAGAGCCCATTCAGGTGAATGATATGGGCAGGAGCCAAATTAAAAATGGTTGATGGATCAGTGAGAAGAGAGTATATATGACTTTTTCAAAGAGTTTGGCTGAGAAAGGGAAAACACATGTAGCACTAAAGCTTGAGGTGATGGTGGAATCCAGTGAAGGTATTTTTAAGGATGAAGGAGACTTGAGTATGTTTGAAAGCAGTAGAGTAGGAACTAATTAATAGGGATAGTTTAAAGACCCAAGAGAGAGGGGAATGTGTGAGGATGCAATCTACTGGAGAAGATAAGAGGGATTTGGATCAAGTACAAATGTAGAGGACTTGACCTTGGAAAGAAAAAATGAACACTTCTTTGTAATAAACTGAGGTAACAGAGGAAGGAATGTGAGATGATGTTAAGGGTTTTTGATGTGAAGAGAATGGGAGAAGAGTAAGCTCATATCAAATGGTTTCAATTTATTCAGTAGAATAAGAGATAAGGTATTGAGGAGAAGATATATGTGGTAGTCTTCAGTGGAGTAAGTTCTGTGAAGAATGAGATATACAATAAATTTGGGAGGAATAAAAGGACTACCTTTCTGTAATAAGGGCCTAGTTGAGGATCTTTTGATTCAATGTCCAGCATTTCCCCCCACTACATAGAATGCATATTGACATATCAGTGAGGAAGATCTTTGTAAGTAGAAGGTTTTTCTATTCCCCTGAAATAAACTATAGGCACCCTCCTATTGGGTAGCTAGGTGGCACAGTGGATACAGCACTGGGCCTAGAGTCAGGAAGAACTGAGTTAAAATTCAGCCTTGGACACTTACTAGCTTCGTGACCCTGGGCAAGTCATTTAACCCTATTTGCCTCTCTCTCCTCATGTGTAAAATGAGCTGGAAAAAAAAAATGTGGAACCACTTAAGTGTCTCTGCCAATAAAACCTCAAATAAGGTCATGAAGAGTCATACATGACTAAAACAACTGAACAATTCCCACCTGTTCCATTTATTCATAAGACATGGTTAATGGTAATGGCTTTGAGTAGATGAACTGTTTTATTAAATATTTAAGGTCCTGATTTCACAAGCATGGACCATATGACCTTGACCATAGCCACTTATACACTATCCTGGGTTTCAGTTAGTTAAAAAGGTAGTTTGATTCTTTATCTTAATTATAAGACTTTTGATGCTATATTGTCTGCCTATGATATTGTATCTCATAACCCAAAGTATGAATACTCTAAATGCAATGGTCTCTTGATAGTGATTGAAGATTCTGTATTGAGCACCAAGGAATGAGAGATGTCATGCAGAAATGGCCTCATTACTCCTTAAGGCATCTTGAAGAGGTAGCTCAGAAATTGCCATCATTAGTCAGGCTTTCACAATGGAGAAACAGAGTCATGGTGTCCAGAGTCACCCAGAAAGTCTGATTTCCAAATACATGGTATTTACCCACTCAGCTCTTTATCTACAGATGGAAGAATAGTCTCACTAACCATGACTGACACGATTGGGAAGGGAAACAAGTTAGTATTTTCTCATAAACATATCTCATCTCTCCCATAGCCTAAACAAATCCCAAGCATTAAAGTGAAATTGAGATCTTGGTTTAAATGTAGTCCCTGGAAGATGGTTAGTAGAGGCAATAACCCAGCTAAATTCTCTCCATGTTCCCCTCAAAATAACTTTAAAATAACACCTCAAATTGAATTCTGGAGTGGCAGAGTCAACACAAGGTCAGGGTGAGACATTTTTTAAACTTGGGGGATTGCAGAGAGATCTATGACACCAGGATGGGGACTGGTGTGTAGTCCACCAACAGCATAACCAGTGGTGAGCTGTGGAGGTGACAGTGAAAGAAGCAGTCATATCTAGGAGAGATCTCAGCCCAGCAATGATAAAAGGAGGAAACCATTTGCTGGCACTGGGTGAAGGACTGGCACTGTCTGAAATTCTATTGCCCATATACAGTTCTGGGTTACAGTCCCAAGGAGGAAAGCAGTGATCATGGTTGGTGTCAAGGGAGCAAGGATATTGTTTGCAGTTACAAGGCAGGGAAGAGCACTTGTGCTTGTAGCTAAATGAGAGCAGGGGATTTGGTTACAATTACAGGACCAAAAAGAATGTTAGGACTTATGACTGGGTAAAGAGCAGAGCTCAGATCAGAAAAACAGGGACTGCAACTCTCCTGGATCACACTGTCTTGGAAGCAAGAAAAACTTGCAGATTCTGAAAACTAGCTCTGAGCAAAGCAGCACAAAAGAGTCTGACTCTTAGGACCACTCTTTCCCACCCCTCAATGAGTAGAGTCTAATTTGAACGTAGAGTTCAAAAGCAAGAAATAGTCTTAAAAGTGAGCAAACTATACATAAAGAACTTGATCCTAAAAAAAATACTACAGTGTAAGGAAAGACTAAGGAACACATTCAGAAGATGACAATATGAAAACAGCTACAAGAAAAGCCTCAAATTAAAAAAAATGCTAACTGGACACAAGCCCAATAGGAATTTCTTCTAAAGGAGTTAAAGAAAGAGATGAGTAGTGGAGGAAAAACTGGGAAAAGAAATGATGATGCAAGAACATTATGAAAAGAAAATTAACAGTTTGGAAAAAGACACGCAAAAGATACTGAAGAAAATAACACCTTAAACAAAAATTAAAAAAAAAAAAAAGAATTAGCTAAGTGGTAAAAGAGACACAAAAATTCAATGAAGTAAAGAACTCCTTAAAAAGCAAAAATGCCCAAATGAAAAAAGAAATACAAAAGTTCACAAAAAAATTCCTTAAAAATTAGAATTGGGTAAATAGAAGCTAAGGACTACATGAGATATTAAGAAACAATGAAACACAATTTAAAAAGTAAAGGAAAATGTGGAATATTTCATGGGAAAAACAGCTGACCAGGAAAACAGATTGAGGAAAGATAATTGAAGAAATACTAGAGTACCTGAAAGCCACAATAAAATAAAACAAAACAAACAAAAAAGACATCATATATCAAGAAATTATAAACAAAAATTTCCCTAATATCTTAGATCCAGAGGCTAAAATGGAAATCAAAACAATTCAGGTCCCCAAATGAATGTTCCTAAGAATATTATAGTTAAATTCTAGAACTCTTAGGTCAAGGAGAAAATCTTGCAAGAAACTACACAGAAACAATTAAAAAATCATGAACCCACAGTCAATATCATATAAGATTTAGCAATTTAAATATTAAAAGATTGGAAGGCTTGGAATACGATATTCTGGACAGCAAAGGAGCCAGGATTACAACCAAGAATCACTTATCCAACAAAGCTGAGTATAATCCTTTGGGGGGGGTAAGGGAGGTGGGGAATGGACAGTTAATAAAATAGAGAACTTTCAAGTGTTCCTGATAAAACAAATAAACAAACAAAAAAAAACTGATCAGAAAATTTTACATTCAAATAGAAGACTCAAAAACATAAAAAAAAGCATGAAAAAGAAATTGTAAGGGACCTAATAAGGTTAAACTGTTAACATTTCTATATGGGAAGATAATATACATAACTCCTAAGAAGTTTATTATTATTAGGGTAGTTAGAAGGAAACTACATGGATTGCAGACATGGATGCAAGACAATTCTGTTGAAATGATCTCCAAAAAAAAATGAATGAGTGAGAAAGAGGAGTGCATTGGGAGGAGGGGAAGGATGATGAAGAAAGAGGAAAGTTATCTCAAATAAAAGAGGCATGAAGGGAAGAGCTTCTTAGAACAGAGGCGAAAATGGAGAGGGTGGGCAATGCTTGATCCTCTCATCTCATCTATATTGGTCCAAAAAGGGAGCAATAAATAAACACACTCATTTGGATATAAATGCCTATCTTACCCAACAAGGAAATAAGAAAGGAAGGGGATAAGAGAATGGGAGAGGGTGATAAAAGGGAATGTAGATTAAGGAAAGCAGTGTTCAGAAGCAAAATAGACTTTTTTTGGTGTAAAATAGACTTTTTGAGGAAGGGCAGGATAGAAAAGAAAGAAGATAGGATAAACAGAAGAAAATAGGATGGAGGGAAATGAACATATGTAATCATAACTGTGAATATGAATGGTATAAACTCAACCATAAAATGGAAGCAGATAGAAAAATAGTTTAGAAACTAGAATACAAAAGTATGTTCTTTACAAAAGACACACTTGAAAAAGAAAGATACAGACGCACACACATACACACACAAACACACAATTAAAATAAGAAGATGTAGCAGAACAGATTATGCTTGAGCTGAAGTAAAAAAAAGGCAAGGGTAGCAATTATGATCTCAGACAAAGCAAAAGCAAAAACAGATCTAATTAAAAGAAAAAATCAGGAAAACTATATTTTGCTAAAAAGAACCATGGACAGTGAAGTAATATCATAAAATTTTATAGCAAGTTTCTCAAATAAAGGGTTCATTTTTCAAATATAGGGAACTGAGCCAAATTTATGGAAAATAAGAGCCATTTCTCAATTGTCAAATAGTCAAAAATGATATTAACAGTTTTCAGATGAAGAAATCAAAGCTATATAGTCATATGAAAAAAGCTCTAAATCATTATTGATTAGAGAAATGGAAATTAAAATGATGCTGAGGTACCACACCTATCAGAATAACAAATGTTGGAGATGATGTGGAAATGTATAAACTCTAACAAACGTTTGGTGAAATTATGAACTAGTTTAATCATTCTGGAGAACAATTTGGAACTATACCTGAAGGGCTACAAAACTGTGCATACCCTTTGACCTAAAAATGCCACTACTAGGTCTGCATCCCAAAGATATCAAAGAAAAAGGAAAAAATGACCTATATGTACAAAAATATCAACTCTTTTTGTGATGGCAAAGAATTAGTAATTGAGGTCATGGCCATCAATTGTGGAATGGATGAATAAGTTATATATAATTGGGATAGAATACTATTGTGCTGTAAGAGATTATGAAGGGGATGGTTTCAGAAAAAAAAATTCTAGCTATACCTTTATGAACTGACACAAAGTGAAGTGAGTAGAATTAGGAGATCATTGTATACAATAACAGCAATATTACAACTATGATTAACTGTGAAAAACTTAGTTACTCTGATCAACACAATGACCTAAGATAATTCCAAGGAATTTCATGAGGAAAAATATAGTCCACCTGCAGAGAAAGGACTGATGAACTCTGAGTGAAAATGAAAGTATATTTTTTCCATTTTATTTTTCTTGCTTTTTTGTAACATGTTTACTACAGAAATATGTTTTGCATGATTTCACATATATAATTGATATATCACTTGGCTTCTCAGTGGGTGGAGGAGGGCCTAGAGGTAGGGAGAGAATTTGAAATTAAAAATTAAAAAAAAACCAAAACTAAACTAAAAACTAAATAACAAATTAAAAAAAATAATTCCCTGACTCATCTGTGTACTGTTTCTCTTTCCAGCCTATTCAGTGTTCTTCTAGGCACCCATGTCCCTCTAGTTAGGAAAGAAAAAAAAAAACAGTAAGTTCATTTACACAATTGTGTTTCCTTAGTGATTTAGAAAAATAATTTTAGAGTCAGAAAGGGCCTTAAAAATATCAAACTCAACTTCCTCTTCTATTCACAAAATCCCTTAGACGATATTCCTGATTAGTGCTTATCCAGCCTCCTCTTAAAGTCCTACAGTGACAGTGAGCAAAATACATTATGAGCAAGCCTGTTGGGCAGGTTGAAGTTAATGCTTAACAAATTTTGTGTCAAGCCAAAATCAACTTTTCCCATTGGTCCTAGTCCTATTTTTTCTCCAAGCAGAGCAAATCAGCTCTCACTTCCATGTAGCAAACCTTTAAGCATTTGAAGAAGCTCTTATTTTCTAATCCCTTTTCCAAATCTTCTCTATTTCAAGCTGAATATTCCCAGTTACTTTCAGGAATTTGCATATGATATGGTTTCTATTCCCATCACCATTCTGTTCAACCTTCTCCAGACTTGTTCCAGTTAATCAGTTCCTCTTAAAATGGAGCATGTGTATTTTTACTGTTGTTGGAACTGTAGATTGGTCCAACATTATGGAAAGGAATTTGGAACTATACCTCAAAATGCACTAAACTCTGCATCTATATGGACTCATAGATTCCACTATTAGGCATCTGTCCCAAAGAGATCAAAGACAGAAGGAAAGGAACTAACCGTACACAAGGATTTGTAGCAACACTTTTTATGGTAGCAAAGAATTAAAAACTAAGTGGGTATCCAACAATTAGTAAATGACTGAACAAATTATATATTGCATGAATGTACTGGGAACTTATTGTGTTGTAAGAAGTGAGGAAAGAGATGAGTCGACAGAAACCAAGGAAGGCTTATATGTGGAAATACAGAGTAAACTGAGTAGAACCAGGATAACATCTTCTGCAATGATTATATATATGAATATAATGAATGAATATAAAGGAAAACAACTTTGAAAAACTTAAAAACTCTCATCAATGCAATGACTGATTAAGGATCCAAAAGATTGATGAAGAAGCTTGTTTCCCACCTCGTGGCAGAGCAAGGATGGGCTAGGGATACAGAACAAGTTATACTTTTTTGGACATGACCAATGTGTGAATCTGTTTTGCTTGACTATACTCATTTGTTACAAGGGATAGAGATGCAAAAAGCAAGAAGAAAAGAGCCAATAAAACTTCACAAAAATAGAAAATATTAGGAGGAATCTCAGAAGGGGATATTGACAAGGAGGATAGTGTTTTATACTTTAGATAGGCTATTGCTTATATGAATTAATTTATATGTATATATGTGTGTATATATACATATATAATTTAAAAATCCAGCTTCATATGATAGAGGTACATGGCTTCATACATAATCTCTCTCTCTCTCTCTTTTGTTCTTGTTTGTACATGGAAATGTTCATGGTTGTTGATGTTTGCCAGCTTAAATAAAAAGAAAAATAAAATTTACCCTCAGCCACCCAAAAAGGATTTTTTTTATTTCATCAATTTGAGTACACTGATACAATTTACAAGCTTCACATACACATGCACACAGGCACATGCCCATATAATATTAAAATATGTTGTACAGAAGCTTAAAATAAAAGAAGAAAACTTACCTCTAACCCCCCTCCCCCAAAAAAATCTTTGACTCCATCAATTTGAGTACACTGAAGCAATTTACAATCCTTACACACACACACACACACACACACACACACACACACACACATACACACTGGCACACACACAAATGTACACACATATCACAATATGTTGTACAGAAGGGGTTGACCTACATGACTTTCAATGTCCCTTCAATCTCTAATATTTGATCATTCTATGATTAACCCCAAAGTAAATATAATTCTCCAGATATAGATGTGGTTTTATCAGTCCAGAGTATATTTCAGGCATAACCTTTTTCTGGACCCTCAATTTGTATTAATGCAATAAAAGATCACATTAGATGTATCAGTACCTGAATCACACTACTGGCTTGTCTGGAGGTTATCTTCAACTAGAACTAAACTAAACTACACCCATGAACTGTTTTCAAGTTTCTTTTATCATGTATTTCTACCCCTTTCTGGAATACTTTACATTTTTTTAAATTCCAAAGAAAAACGGGTAATGACTTTATCCAAAAAATATATTTCTAATGGTCCAGAGATCTATTAGAGAAGTACAGGGTTTGACTACATGATTTTGAGTGTGTTTGGAGGTAATAGTGGGTTGCTTCCAGCTTTGAACCACTTATAATCCTCTGTTTCCCGTTCTGGTAGCTTGGTTTCCTATACCCACCCCTATCTTCTGTGGGATGAGGGTTGACTTCTCTATGAGAAAGGTTACTTCCTCTTTCAGCATAACTACTTTCATGATCAAACTCTCCTCTTTGTCACATCTACCATTTTTTCTCCTCCACCAAACCACAAATTTCCCCAGGTTTAGGAATTTTTAGTCAGGCTCTGCCAATGGTGGAATCGTAGGCACTTAGAAAGTTTCAATATGTTTCATTAAGTGGTCTTCCTGAAACTCTTGGAATCCTCAAATCCTACACCATCAATAGGTACTTCACCTGTTCATAAGACTGAGTCTGCTCCCTAATCAGGGACCACTTAATCTTTATTTGAATGGTAACTTGATGAATCATAAAATGTTAGAGGTGTTAGAACATAGAAAAATAGGCCACAATATGTCCTAACTTTAGCATATAGAATGTTAGAGCTGCAAGAGGCCACAGAACATGAGATGTTGAAGTTGGTTTTATTGTTGATACTCAGATCATTTAATCAAGCAGCAAATACTTATTGAGAACATTCCATGGGCCAGGTGCTGGAGATACAGTGACAGACGTAAAAAGTTATTTACCCAAGGTTACAGGATGGCAAACCTGGGACCGACCTAAATCTCAGTATATGACTGCTGGTTCTGGGCTTTTCCCACCTTACCATGATACTTCTCTAGACTCCTCTCCCCTGGGCCTCCTCAGTCTTTTGACCACTATCCTCCAACTGAGCTTTAAAACTGAGGCAAATAACACTTTAGCTTTTCACTTGAGGATAGCCCCCACCATATAACCCAGGCTGTGGTTGTGATTCTTCCTCAAAATATATAACCCAGGAAGCTGCTTCCTGAGTTGGCTGCCAAGTACTGGAATGCCCCCCAGTCTTTCAGGGTTTTGGAACATTTTATTAACATGGAAAGATGACACTTACTTGCTAATGATCCCCTAATATTTAATAAACACAGCCCAGGAGTTTTACAACCTGTTAACTTGGAAGTGGCAGTAATTAACCAAAAATGATAAATAATTAAGGCCTAATTACGTGGTATCAGTCATTTCATTTTCCAATCTGGGCAGTAAGTGTGTTTGAACTACTGATCAGGGTTTGTTCTCTGCTTCTGTGCGGTACTTCCAGGTGGGAGGGGGACAATGGAATTGAAGGGGTGGGATGGGAGTAAGAGCCACATGCGGCTTTATGATGAAGGCATGCAGAAAAATGGCCCATTAGCCCAGTAATTACCCTGTTTTCTCCTCCACAGAGAATTCCCAAGGTGCCCATTGTGTGGCATGGATTTGGAAAGAGTGCAAATAGCCTCACATGGGCTTTCTGACTTCTGTGAACCACAGAGAACAGGAGAGTAGTTGGCCCTAGGAAGCAGCAATCTGTGTAGTAGAGAGCCCAGAGTTCTAGTCCTGGCTTGCTAGTCATGTGTCCTTGGGTAAGTCACATTTTTTCTCTGGACCTCAGTTTTCTCAATTGCAAAATGAGGTATGTGGATGCTTGTCAAGTTTATACAGTTATCTCTTCCACATCACGACTTTCCCCATCGGGTTTTGATATATCACAGGTTGCAGAAGGAATTAAATGAGAATTTGAGGAGACTTTTGCAGAAGCTGCAGATGACACATGAAAGTTAGCAGACAACACAGAGCCTATCACCAAATACTTAACCCACATTTTACAATAAGATATGGTAAACACTCCATAAAAGAAAAGAAAAATCAGACTTCTCTAGTACAAAGGGAGGGCCAAAAAATTCCTAAGAACATTCTATGATATTAAATTTCTTCCAGTGATAATACTTTATACAAAGAAGCAGCTAGGTGATTCAGTGAGTATAGCCGTGGGCCTGAAATTAGAAAGACCTGAATTCAAATCTGGCCTTAGACACTTACTTAGCTGTGTGACTCTGGGCAAATCATTTAACCTCTGTTTGACTCGGTTGCCTCATCTGTAAAATAGGGATAGTAATAGCACTTTCTTCCAGTGTTGTTGTGAGGCCTAAATGAGATAATAATTGTAAAGTGCTTTGCATAATGCCTGGTTCATAGTATAGTAAGCTATGAATGTTGGCTTATATAAATATATATGTATGTATATGTATTATATATGATTTTAGCTATTATCATCCTCACCCTCAACATCATCATCATCATTACTCTATATAAAGAAGCAGCTGGTGATTAAATGACTAGAGTGCTGGGCCTACAGTCGTGAAGTCCTGAGTTCAAATCCAGTATCAGGAACTTGCTAGATGTGTGACCCTAGGGAAATCACAACCTCTGTTTGCCTCAATTTCCTCAACTGTAAAATGGAGATAATAATAGTGCCTATCTCATAGCATTATTATAAGGATCAAATGAGATATTTGTAAAGTGCTTAGCACAATACCTGGCACATAGTGGGCACTTAATAATATTTCCATTCTCTTCCTTTGCTCTTCTCTGTTCTGAGGGCTTTTCTAGCTTGCGGCTCCATTGTGTCCTGAGGACACGGATGTCCCAGGAGGAAAAAAAGACAGGCTTCTAATACCAAAATTTCATCTCAGAAGAGGTCATAGAGGAGAAAGAGTAGGCTTTCAAACCCGAAACCTCATCGAAAAAGAGGTTATAGAGTCAGCAAACTTAGATCTGGAAGGAACTTTAGAGATAATCTCATCAAACTTTCATTTCATAGGCAAGAAAAATAATGCACAGAGCGGGGAAGCAACTGGGTTGAGGTCATACATGTGATCATACAGGGGATAGGTAGTAATGCCCAAGTACTGCCTTATTTGTTTCAAGTACAGGATTCTGCACCACACCAATGCTGCTTAAATCTTTAATAAATGTGAGACCCAGGCTGGGAAAGCAAACAGAAAAAACTAACAGCCCATCTGTCCTCAGCTGGGATGAGAGAAGGTAAGTGAAGCCAGGGGCTGTTGCCAACCATTGTGTCTTCTTCTTGCCTTCCAAAGGAAAATGAGGGTTGGGCAGGAAGGTGTGTGTGAGTGTGTGTGTGTGTGTGTGTGTGTGCACGCATGTGTGTGAAGATTGGAACCTAAAGATAAACCAAGTCATAGGAATTCATAGCCCAGAGTCTCTCCCTTCCCTAGAAGTACTGAATGGGAAAATGCAGAAACATGAAAGAAGACCTCCAGTGACTGAGCCTTGGATTATCTCTGACTAGGGTCCTGAAGAAAACGTTCATCCTCCGAAGGCATCTTTGGGATTGGAATGGATTTTGTACGTATTTCTAAAAGTAAGCAGCAGGTGTTGCTGAGTGCCTAGAAGGATTTGGGTTGGGTATGCAAGTAAATATTTGGCTTACCAGAAAGCTGTGAAAATATGCCAGACAGGCTTCCCGGAAGACAGGTCTCTTTCTTGCAGCTCACCTGTTGGAACTACACACTGGTTTATCCCAGAAGAGAGGCTGGGGATCCTACCATGGTGCGTATTTGGTTTGGTGGAGAAAACCACCATATAGCAACTAGGAGACCTTGACTGCTTCACTGATCTGCTGTGTGACCTTGGATAACTTGCAATCTCTCTCTGTTGCAACATTTGTAAAGTGAGAATAATCCAATTTGTCATCTGTCTACCTCATGGGTAGCTAATAACTCAGCCTGGCATAGAAAAAGAAAACTTACCCACCCACATCATGACTCTCTCTCAGCCACCCATCTGCCTTTACATCTACTTGGGGAAATGTAGCTGACAGATGGCATAAGAACTGAAGTACAAAGGGTGCTTTGCTTATTTTTAGCTCTTCTTATTTATTTATTTTTAGGTAGATAAAGACCATTGAATTGGACAGAGGTGGAAGTTCTAACTGTTCTGCATACCTAGAAACATAGCATGAGACAAACAGAGACAGAACAGAGAAAGTTAAAATGGGAATGGATCTAAGCACTCAGAATGTCAGAAGTTAGCCTGTTAGAGCTGGAAAGAACCTTAAGAACATAAACAGTTAAGATATACAATGAAAGAGGTGGGAGGGTCCATAGAATGCAATATGTTAGATAGAACTTAGACCTTTGGAAATGGAAGAAACCTTTATATAGAGAATAATAGAACACAGATACTTCTTTGTGCCTCTATTTTCCTCCTTTATAAAATGGGGATGTAAATCTCTGACCTGCCTGTCCACCTGACAGGACTGTTGTAAAGATCATGTCAAACTACACATTGTTTTAAAAGCAATGAATTATTAAGCATCGTGTGTGTGTGTGTGTGTGTGTGTGTGTGTGTGAAGTATGATTTTTATTCACTAATAAATGATGATGGGTAACTGGGAATAGATCTGGGAAGGGAATTCTCGTCCTACTTATAATGCCACTGATTTTTACCAAGGAGCTTGCAGATTGAGTGGCCAGTATATAGTCAGAGTCTCTAAGGTCATGCACATAGGAATATGGAATTGGTGAGATCATATGGTGATAGAATCATAGGATACAGAGCTTGAAAGGACCTTAGAAATCTTCAAGCATTTTATAGATTAGTAAACTGAGGCACAAAGAGGTCCTGCATAGTAAGGGGCTGCTTAGGTCCCTTCTATCTCTTAGAGTTGATTTCTCTGGTTCAAATCCATGTCCACCAACTCTAAAGTCTTACCTTTGGCACCTGAAGTTTACTATCATTTTTCCCCCTTAGAAGTGAATATGGTTTCAAATCCACTAAAATGCTCAGACAGATCAAAATACATGAAGCACTGGGGTTATAAGGAAGAAGCTGCTGTTTTCCTTTTATCATTATATTGATACTTTTTAGCCTTTGGTGGTTTGAAAAGTTATAATTAATGTTCAGCAGGATTTTTCAGGAAAGAGTATGATTTTTAAAATTAAAAAACAGCTTAAAAATGCCCAAAGTCAAATTCTCCTCATGGATAACAATAACAGTTCCCATTTCTATCACACTTTATAGTTGACAGTGTATTTTCCATTCTCTGTAAAAATGGCAGTACAAGTGATATTATTCTTATTTTACAAAATTGGGGCTTAGACTAACTTTTTTTAAAAAAAAGAAATTCCATTAAATTTTTATTGATGTTTTCTGTTTCTTATATGACCATAGTATCCCATGTATGGTTCTCTCCTCCACCCCCTTACCGCTTACCCAAAGTCATCCCATAAAAACATAGTGGTTTGTTTTGTTTTTAGAGAGAGAAAAAAAATCAGCATAATTAGTCAATAGATTTAGAAGGCCCCAAAACATGTGTAGTATGTAACATCTGTGGACTTCCCACTGCCATCAAGTTGTAGGTTGGGGGTATCTTTTCATATCTTCATTTGGGTTCCACTTGATCTTTATAATTTATTATGTTTACTTTTGATTCTTTGGTGGGTCATTGTTCTTTCTATCCATGTCTTTTGGAAGTCAACTTCCTCATTCTTGAATTTTCTAAACTCACATAGTTTATTGAGCATATTCTGTCTTTCATCTGTGGACTATCAATATGTCTTATGCTGACCTCCTCCTAGTATGCAGTTCATTGCTTGAATATTACAAAATAAAGCAAATTTCTTCCTGCTCCCAAAATGAAGTACATCACAATATAGGAACAACAAAATCATACATGGGGTTTAGGGACTGGGATTTCCATCTGGATGAACTGTCAGGAAGTGTCATAAAGCAAGTGTTATCCTCACTATCTTCGTCATTATCATGCTCTGTGGTTTCTTCAGCCTCATCTGATATTGGGTCAATAGTTAGAATATTTTCATTCTTGGAGTAGAGGGCAATGGAAAATAAGGCCAGAGATGCTCTAAAAAGGAGCTGATGAATGTATAGATGTGGCATCTACTATCTGCATCATAAAACACTATGTCTCCTGCCTCATAATCCAGAAAGATCCCTACTTTGTTGAATTGTCCTCTTAAGGGAATTCTGGTCCTAGGTGTGGTACAGACTATATAGTTATTTGTCTTAGACTCAAAAGCCAGTATCCAGTAGAAGATGATGGTGAAAACCTCTCCAATTCTTTTTACAGAGTTCTTACAAAAACCAATATCCCAAGCAGAACTGTTTCCCATCGTCACTTCCCAATAATGTCTTCCAGACTTGAAGCTCTGAGTCGCTAGAACTGGACCACATAGATCAGATCTCTCTACAGTATAATACAATTCCTTCCATGAATCTCTTTCTCTCATTGTTTCGTGTCTGTGGATATGATGATTCCAGAATAGGCAGTTTCAGGATCCAGATTGATTTCCTCATGGAATTTTGTCTTGATTATTTTTTTCTGATTCAGGCTCCTCCTCAAGTGAGGCTGGAATAGTCTGAAGGACTGTGCTATGGTCAACAGTTATTGAGTGGGCCAAAGGTTCTTGATAAAACAAACTTTCCAGCATACAGGACATTTAAAACTGTCCCCATTAGCTGAATAAATGTAGTGGAGAATACAGTCTTCACAGAAATGGTGACCACATTCTATAGACATGGCACCTGTGAAGAAATCTAGGCAGATAGAGCATATCATCTCTTCTGAAATACTTGAAGTAAAATGTGAGGTCACGATTCTTTCTGATGCCTCTGATTTGGGTCTTTCTCTGTTCTTGGAGCTTCTCTCAGTTTCCAAGAAGGAAGACTAACTAACTTTGAAAGCCAGAATGGTGTGGTGTCACTGGAGTTGGGAGCAATAAGACCTGAATTCAAATCCTACCTCTGGCATTTACTAGTTATATTACCCTAGGTAAATAATTTTATCTTCCTTATTCTTCAGTTTCCTTATCTATAAAATAAAGGGTTGTGCTTTACAATTCCTATGATCCCTTCAAGCATTAAATCTATGATCTTATGTCTTGACTGAGGTCATGTAACTAGTAGTGTTAGAACCAGGACTCCAAGTTAACTATTCATTTAGCTGTATCAGTGAGTTTTTTTCTCTAAATATAGGTGTGTGTGTGTGTGTGTGTGTGTGTGTGTGTGTGTGTGTGTGTGAAGATATAACATCAGGGTTGACCTGCTGGCATGGGGATATATGCATTTGGTTAAATCAAAGATATGGAATTCAGTTTTTGCCAAATAGAACTTAAGAACATAGAATCCTAAACCATATACTCACAGAATGCTAGAGTTGGAAGAGATTTTAGAACTTAGAAAGTCAGAGCAGTATGGAACTTTAGAATACAGAACAAATAATTTTAGGATTATAAGGGACCTGGGAGGGCATCTAGTCAAATTTCCCTTATAGTATAGTAATGTCTTCCAAAATATCCTTAATGAATGGGCATCTAGTCTATTCCTGAACATTTGCAGGGACTGGGATCTCTCCACTACCTCAAATAAGTAGCATCAAAATGAACAGCTCTGATTGTAAGAAAGTTTTATTATATTGAGCTGATAAGGGGAATTGTGTTATAAACATTCCAAGGGAAAACAAAACAAAACAAAACAAAACATGACATATCCTTCAGCAATCATCTTTGAAGCAGGCCCAAGGGTCCCTTTCCCCTCTGGAGGAATTGTTTAGTCCTCTTTCCATTCACTGCACCAACTCGATTGTTTTAACTTCTCCATGCACCCTCTGTATACATTCCCCAGTCCTGTATACCTTAATGCTGGAACATTAAATATTTATCACAAGATTCATTATTTGTCCATTAAATATTTATCAGCACACGAAGCTGAATCAAATGATGTGTATTTCCTTTCTCAGGAATGGCCTGATAATTAAATCTGAAATCTATGGGTTACTAGGTAGCTGTGATTTTTTTTCTCCCAGCTACCTCTCCAGAAGTGGGACTGTCCTTCACATAGCCTTCTTTCCAGCTGCCTTAGGGGCCACTGTTCTGGAGATTAACTCTGCCATCTATAAATTTGTTGCCATTTACACTGCTCCTGGAGAGGGCCAATTGCTTTCTCTTGCACACAAGGAGCCAGAACTACAGATGGGTAGCCTGTTATGATTTCACAGGTGTTATTGGGAGATGGCTGTTTGTGATCTGTCTCTTTAATTGAAACTTACAGGCTGAGCTATAAAAGCTTTGCCATGGTATGATAGAAAGGAGCTGGTAGGATGTTTCAGAAAACCCTTTTTCAAAGGAGAAAAAAACACACATCAAACAGGCAAGATAGGGACTTTCTTGTGATTGGGTCAGCAGATGAGGGAGAATTGAGATCTGTCCTGATGATCTTTTTTAAGCCTTTCATATCATGTCTTCGGTATAATTCCAAGGTGCAGTTTCCTTTGCTCAGCATTCATTACGGTGTGTGTGTGTGTGTGTGTGTGTGTGTGTGTGTGTGTGTGTGTGTGTTTGTATGTGTGTGTGTGTGTATGTGTGTGTGAAATTATCATGTTTCCTCTCCTTTCTGAACAGTACCCCTCTGTCTGACTTCATAACCACTAATTCCATGAAGCCTTTCTAGATCACAAAAGAAGTGAGACTTAGAATCACGGAATTGTAGAATTCCAGAATTAGAATTTCCACAGTGATATAATCCAACACAGGTAGGTGCTGCAGTGGATAGAATGTTGGGCCTGGAGTTAGGAAGACTTAACTGGCCTCATAAAAGTATATGACCCTGGGTAAGTCACTTAACCCCTATTTGCCTCAGTTTCCTCATCAGTAAAATAACTTGGAGGGGCAGCTAGGTGGTGCAGTGGATAGAGCACTGACCCTGAAGTCAGGAGGATCTGAGTTCAAATCCAGCCTCAGACCAAACACTTGACACTTACTAGCTGTGTGCCTCTGGGCAAGTCACTTAACCCTAATTGCCTAAAAAAAAATAATTTGGAGAAGAAAAGGGCAAACCACTCTGGCAAATCTTTGCCAAGAAAACCACAAATATGGTCATGAAGAGTCAGACACAACTGAAATGACTGAATGACAACAACATTACTGAATAAGAAATCTGTCCAAAACATGTGATCATAGATTTCAAGCTGAGAATTCCTTAGAAGTCATCTGTATGAAATTTAAATGACTTGCTCACAGTCATGTAAGAATTAAGTAACAGTGGGATGATTTGAACCCAGATCCTTTGGTTCCCAAGTGCTTTTCCCACTGTAGTAAAGAGGGAACAAAGCAACTATTTCTTACTAGTGACCATTCAGTCTCTACTTCAAAACCTCCTGTGGGAGAGAACTCTTTCCTGATTTAACCCATTCTACTTTTTGACATTCCTTATTCTTAAGGATTTTTCTTAATATTGAAGTGGAAGGGGAAGCAGAGCCAAAATGGTGGAGTAAAGGTAGGGATTCACCTGAGCCCTCCCCCAAAACTCTCCAAATACCTTTGATAATGACTCTAAACAAATTCTGAAGTGAAAAATGGAGTGAAACAATTTTCCAGCCCAAGACAACTTAGAAGGTTGGCAGGAAAGGTCTGTTGCATCAGGGTGAGAGAAGAGTACAGTACAGCGCAAGCTGTACTAGCACAGAGCTGGCCGCAGCAAACCAGGAACAGGCTTCAGGGTGACTGAATCAGTGGCAGCAGTGGCAGTTCTCAGACCTCTTACACCACAGATGCCAAAGACAATATAGAAGTTCAGTAGAAAAGGTCTGTCTTACCTGGGTGAGAGTGGCACACTGTCCAGTGCAGGTTGTGCCAGCAAAGCTCTGGCTTTAGCATTGGAGCAAGCCTTGGGAGCCACTAAATCAATAGTGACAGCAGCTGCTTCTGGATCTCTGAGCCCACAGACAGTGAGGGGTTCTAACAACTGGTCAGAAGGAGATTACAGGGGTCTCTTTGCTAGCACTGAGGCAAGGCTTTGTTGCTTTACACATATTCGGATGCAGGTCATAATCCACAGCAGCAGCCCCAGGGTGAGGAGGAGCACTAACACACCAGACATTGTGGCCAGAGTATAGCAGGATGCTCCTCATAGTTCCAGGGCATAAAAGAGTATGTATGGTCCCTTACAGACCAGGACACAGGTCAGGAGGGGAGTGAACACCTCTCCCTAGATCTTAACAACTTGGAAGGACTGAAAACTTTTAGGTCACTAGAAGTATCAATGAAAACAGCTGCATAAACCCCTGAAGCTTGGGGCAATGTACCCTCCATCCTGGAAGCAGAGCCCTTCCTTAACAAAAAACTAAGTCAAGTAGTAGGCTGAGAATATGAGCAAGTAAAAGAAAAAATATCTGACCATAGAAAGTTACTATGATGACAAGGAAGATTAAACACTGAGAAGAACACACACTGAGAAGAAGATAATAAAGTAAAAACTCCAATATTCAAAGCCTCTGAGAAAAATGTGAATCAGTCTCAGGCCATGGAAGAGCTTAAAAAGGATTTTGAAAATCAAGTAAGAGGGGCAGCCAGGTGGCACAGTAGATAGAGCTCTGACCTTGAAGTCAGGAGGACATGAGTTCAAATCCAGTCTCAGACATGTGTGACCCTGGGCAAATCACTTAACCTCAATTGCCTTGCAAAAAAAAACAAGCAAAAAAAAATCAAGTAAGAGGGGAAAACATGGGAAGGGAAATGAGAGTTATGCAGGAAAATCTTGAGAAAAGAGTCAACAACTTGGTAAAGGAGACAAAAAATACTGAAGAAAATATCACCTTAAAAAACAGACCAAGCCAAATGTTAAAAGAGGCCCATGAGGGAAAAAATGCCTTAAAAAGCAGAATTGGACAAATTGAAAAAGATGCACAAATATTCACTGAAGAAAAAAAAGGAGAATTGGCCAAATGGAAAAAGAGGTCCAAAACCTCACAGAAGAAAATAGCTCCTTAAAAATTAGAATGGAGAAAATTGAAACTGATGACTTTATGAGAAATCAAGAAGCAATAAAACAATACCAAAAATGAAAAAAACAAATAGAAGACAATGTGAAATATCTCATTGAAAAAATAACTGACCTGGAAAAGAGATCCAGGAGAGATAATTTAAAAATTATTGGACTACCTGAAAACCATAATAATAATAATAAAAAGAGCCTAGGCATCATCTTTCAAGAAAATTATCAAGGAAAACTCTCCTGATATTCTCGAATTAGAGGGTAAATTAGAAATTGAAACAATACACCAATAACCTCCTGAAAGAGATCTCAACATGTAAACTGCCAGGAATATTATTGCCAAATTTCAGAGTTCCCAGGTCAAGAAGAAAATTTTGCAAGTAGAAAAAAAGAAGAAGAAGAAGAAGAAGAAGAAGAAGAAGAAGAAGAAGAAGAA